>NW_009649036.1:2568921-2594004 GCF_000708025.1 Charadrius vociferus
GGGAAAGATTGGTTTCCTGGGACCTTATTGTATTTCCGGATTAATTGCATACAAAAGAACTAGAAGGTACTGATATTATTCTGGCCATATCAGATGTTCCTGTCTCATTTACTGAAAGACAAGTTCTGTTTTATTTCCCCATGAATAACAAGTGGCCTGATGGAAGTTCGTGTATCTTGGAATCTTTCTGAATACAGTAAAGATCAAAGTCATTCTGTGTGGGAAAGAGAATAAAATATAATTTGATTGTTGATTACTTTTTTTTTTTTCTTTTTGGGTAGTTTTATGTTAATCTGTCCTCAGAAATACCTACTAACAATTTGGATATTGATAGAATATCTGTAGCACTGACTTTCCATCAGAATCTCTGTCTAGGCTATGTTTTATACACTGCTTTTATTTAGATCTTCTCTCTCATCTCCAGGGAACTTAATTTGAACTAACATAGCTCCTTTTTTTATTTCTCAAGTTTATATTCATATATGACTCAAACGATCATACCCTATGTCAAAGTATTCATCTATCCCTTGTGCATATATGTATAAAAGCACATACATGTACACTAATGTATGCCATTTATTTATACAACACGCATTATTTTAACAACATAATGCCTATACTTACACATACCTGTACCATATATAATTATTATATAGGGCTATGTAATAATAATAATAATTACAATTGTGTATAAACAATAGTGTATGTGATGAGAAAGATCGTAAGAGGATTGTAACAACATGCTAGCTATTACTACTGGTACTTATTTGCAGAGAGAAAATTAACCAAAATAACTGTAGTGGATTACGCGTGCCTGAAAAAATAGCTGTTCTAGAATTGGCGTTATGATTAAAACTCATACCTTACTTTAATCCAGAGAAACATTACGAGGTACAGAAACCCCATTATCATTACTAATAGATTTCCCACAAGTTGAGAGATGCATATTGTGAACGTTTATCTGTAGGCAGAAACTACTGTACTTTTACAAAGACAGTGCATTGCCACAGAAAGGCGTTAACCCTTCTGCTCTAACAGTGTGGTTTGCGAACATTGACGGCTTCTGAAGCCTCCCCTCTTTCCAGAGCGAACACTCACAAATCTGCTGTAGAAAGAGATAAATAGCTAGACTTCAATCCCAGCCTGCTTCCACTCCTCTGACCGGCTCATTCAGCAGCACTCAGCTTTACAGACATTTTATCCTGAGGCTTTTATCACTGAAAGGAAGCGGGGACGCGACTTCCCCGTTCCCACTGCCGGCTCCCCAGGTTGTGCATAGATCCGCTGCCACAATAGGCTGTAGTCATGTTTCGGCAGCAAACACGAAACAGGCCATAGCTACAACAAACAGAGAAAGAGGAATAATAATAATAATAACCTCAGCTATTCTCAAGCTGAGATAGATCCACAAAGTGCCGCTGGTATTTTGGTTGCAAGATGACAATATGTGAACTTGTTGAAATGATACAAAGCAATCCATTATAATTATACTGATTAAAATGGGAAGGATGGCAGACCAAGCACCTTTGCATCATAGATATTGGCTGGGAGGTTTTAAGGTCTGAAAATAATTTGTTCAGTCTTTAAAAAAATGTTTCTATCAGTGCAGTTTAGCATTTTAACGATACCTGCATTCTATGCAACACTTAGTCCTCCATTTAAACAAGTCGAGGGTTTGATCTCATATTTACGACCAAGCTAAAACTTTCAGAGCTCTGAGTGCACAAGGAATGCATAATCGGATTTTAAGAGACTCAAATCTTCAGCTCACAGCTGCCTTGAATATCCCTTAACAACATCTATTCCTAAGGCCTCCTCCCAGCTTGGAGGGAGAGGAAAAGATATTAATTAAGGGTGCTACGCCAGTTCATACCAGCCAGAGATCCAACCTAATAGTTATAGTCCACAATAGAAAGAAGAGTCTTGATGGAGATCTCCAGGATACATATGCTAATTATCCCGAAGATAATTACTGGGTGCAATGGTAGGAGATGATGAGTACTCTTTACTCACACTGGCACCTGTAGGCCAAGTGTAAAATGGTGCCGGCTCCTTCATACTGGTAGATAAAGTAGTAACATGAGAATCAAAGATATCCAGAGACACTAAGGAAAAAGCCCTATACGAAAGCTGCATGTATATTAACCAGCAGCTCTTTTGAGCGGAGCAGGAATTTTCAGATTTATATTGATAGGCCAAAAGGAGTGCAAGAAACTGGCTGCTGGATTTCAAGTAATGAAAACTTTTTATCACTTTCTTCTGACCTGTCACAATAATCTAGTATTTCTTCTGGGTTTCTCCAGTCCACGTGTTCTGTATTGTCCCCATGAGGTTTTCCCTACTATCTGTTTGAGATGTCAGTCTGCTGAAAGGATTCCTCTGGACCAGAAGACAACTTGGCAATGGGGCCCTTTGTGGCCATCCTGCAAATCTTTTACGCAAGTGCAACAAAAGCTTTCCTGAATGTCCTCAGTACATTTACAGCACAGGACACTACAACAGAGAGAGTGGGGTTGTGAGCTTAAATTGAAGTTTACTCTGTCATCTAATACAACATTTCTGAAAGGATTTAAGAGCACAAGCATGTAAGAAATGCCCTACGAGGTCAGATTGATGATCTGTCTGGTCCTGTATTCTGCCTTTGACAGAGATGGGAGACATTGTACAGGTGGTGAGCCCTGACATTTTCTGTGGTCCATTCCCCGCATATACCCCCAGCATGCAGAACTGTTGTACTGAGGATGTTGGAGGGTACCAGGTCCTTTTGATACTCATTTATGGACCTGTTGTCTGTGTATGTGCTGGAAGTTGTTCAACTGTTGCTCAGCTGAAATCTGACTACATGTCTGAAAATACTTGAAAGCTCAGAGGAAGGTCTGCCAGTAATGCTATGCACTGAATAGTCAACAGTTTTATCAGCATGAAGACAAGTCATGGGGAAAGACAAAGAAATCAATTTCTTTCTCTTACTTCTTGGACTATATCTTTTCCCTTAAGTTCCTTGGTTCCATCTCTTATTTGCAGCATTTCATTGTATTACTCTTGCCATTGGAGTCCTGCTATATTCCCAATCTACCTCTTTGTATACATTTCCTTCTTTCCAGTTCCTGAATGTTTTTTGCATATTAGATTTTCACTATTTCTTTTCTGTTCTTTTCTGGTTCTCATACTCTTGTTTCCTTTCACACCGCACATTCATCTTGTAAAGCAAACAGCTTAGTGTCATCTACCTCATTGTATTATACTGCATTTATTTCACAAAGATTTTTCAAAGTAGTTCTCAGAAAAACAATTCTGTGACCCTTCATGTTTAAACTGGATATCATATGTGGCTTCTCATGTGGTTTTCTCAGCTGAAAGGCGTGGGAAAGTATTCACAAACACTGGTGGCTTCTAATACGTGGGAGAGTTGAGATAGATGCATACCAGCCTGCATTTCTGTTACAGTTGTCAGCAGAAACATCATGTAATATAGAGTTATGGGGAAGGGCAAGGCCAAAATTCAGAGGCGATCTATTGATCCCCATCTGCGACTTTTGGACACTTAAGCATTAGTAAGTCTCAGTGGCCAAGTGAGGAAGCACCAGATTGGGCCCAAGACTGATCTGGTGCCTGATGCGGTCCCAGGACTTAGTGCCACATGTCCACCCTTCACTTGTAGACAAGTTGTGCTCATGGCAAGATCAGGCTGGTGAGACCCTCGCCCCTGATGTCCTGCTGGAGATCATACCAGGACCGCTCCAGGGAGGACCAGGGCAATATGCAGGGTGTATGTCCAGAGACATTGCTGTGATGGCCATGAGGCTGTGGAGGTCCCTCGGGTTGCCTTCCTCAGAGCCCAAGAAAGTGAAAGGTATGGTGGGGCTTTCCCAGGCTGGGCACCCAGAGCCAGGCACAGGGGCGCGAGCCAGCTGGGGTAGCCCAGCCGGATCAGAGCCAGCAGCTACACAGTGTGCTGTGCTGCAGCATTTCCTTCTGTCTGGCCTTATGGTCGCTCCTGCTCTGCTGCTGAGATATCGTCAGTAGTTTAAAAGCTGCTTGAAAGCTGGCTGTCAGTGATTGTGAGGGGTGGCAGGGACAGAGCTCTAACTTCCCATCAGGTTTTCCACTAAGTAGAGTCTGGCCATATCTACAAGTTAACAATCCTTCATAATGAATGTGCACATAAATCAGAACCTTACTTTATTAAGTGAGCTGCAGAAAACATATCTCCTTTCCTACCATGCACGTTTAAAGAGTTCTGCCAATATATTAAAAATCCCCTCCAAAATATTTTTCATTACCCAGGGATCATACAGCACCTCCCAAGCCTGTCTTAATGTTGTTCTCCCGGTCTGTTTTGCACTGCTGTTGAACAGAGCTCACACCTAGCAGCAGTTCTTCCTGAGTGCTACCTGTGAGCTATAGGTCCTTCTGGGCCTTGGTGCCTATGCCTCTGTTTGTCTTGAACTTAGTCTGCCAGGGATCTAAGCAGATTTCTCACTTAGAAGTAGATGGAGTATAAAGTGATATCAATACAATGGCAGGAAATGTGAAAAATATACCTGCATTGTAAGAGAAATGAAGCTTTTAATTATTCAGTAGTCATCACCTGCTTGGGACAATATAGCTTTGTGATTCATTAAAAACTTCACTTTATTTTGAATTGGTTTTTTTCCCAACTTTGTACAGTTATATCAACCTTCCCTATACACCTTTCAGCATCACAGTCTGTAAGCAGCTCTGCCCTGCAGACGGGGTTTTAGGGAAGGCCACAATCCTTTTATAAGCTAGATATTATTCAAAGGTAAGGTTACCCTTTAGGCACTGTTCTTCCCTAGCTTTGCTACTGGAGCAAATATGCAGATTGTCTTAACTTTTCAGTATCTCCTCCAGTGCAGAGGGAAGTTAGACCTAGTCCTTGTTTGCTTTGCAGTGAGGGAGCAGACCTGCTGCTTCATGCAGTAAAAAGAAATATGTTTGTTTCTACTCCCTGCACAAGACCTTCCTTTAATTTTTTACCAGGGTATCACGGGAAGGTCAGATGAAATCTGGCCCTAGAGCATTTAATCTGACTCATTTTTTTGTACAGCTTCTTTCATGTAAACAGTACAGTAAAGCACTTTGCAGAACAAAGGAGTATTTGAGAAGCCTGCTAAAGATGTTGGGTTCATTAGATTCACATAAGGCCAAATTCTGTCCTTAAGGACACACCTTTCATTAGGAGTTAGATCATGCATCCGGGGAATGGAAATTATCCTTTAATGCAGTCGTATCAGAGAGATTCCACTTGACAGTTTTCTCATTTCTTTCCACAATTAGAAATGCTAGCAAAAGCCCTAGAACAATAGTTAGTTTTCCCTTTGATTTATTTCATGTCTCAGGATTGTTGCTTAATATTTTTAAAATTCTATATGACCATAGCAGAGCCCTGGTGGCAAATGGGTAACTTTCCTCTCCTGCATTTGCTCTCCCAGAGAAACCAGCTCTTCAGTTTCAAGTTATTTCTTGGCCTCTGCAGAATGAGAAAGAAGATGTTGTTCCAGGAAGGAACCCGCTTGTTGGCATTCATGACCCAGGGTCTGTCTCTCAGAGTCGGCTGGCAACATCCTCGCAAAGACGCGGATAGAGAATGGAAAGGCTTTGTTGTGTTACACAGGTGATATGGGAGATTGGGGAGGCAGATGGTATCAGCAGGACAAAAAGAGATGAGGTAAATTTGCAGATAAAACGTCAGTAAAAGTGCTAATAGCACTAGGCAGCAATGCATCATCTTATCATCTCTAAAACAGCAATTCTGCTGGTTGGAAAACTGGGAAGAGTGGACCGCAGAAAGTGCCTAGACTTACGTGCTCTCCACGAACAACATGTTCCACTGCCAGTGTTGAAGACAGAATACTGGATGAGATGGATCATTAGTTTGATTTAGTGGGATGGTTTTGCCACTCTTAATTAGGATCTGGTATTTGAAATTATTGTTTTCCAGTGAAAATTTCATAGCACTTGTATTGTAATAGTAATGAATCAAGTTAAATAAGCAGAAGTCATGTTTGTCCTAGTTTTTATTGCCATAGGATGATTTTCTGTCTCGTAGGTGTTCTTCTTTACTGTCCACTTGCAGCATGTGATACAACTATTGGTATCTCAGTCTGTATTTCTGAGGGGGTGCATCTGAAAGGCACTGCCTGAAGGGAGAGAGGAAGGGAGAGTGAGAGAGCTGGAAACAGATAATGTACCTGATATGGGATTATTCTTTTAAAATCCAAAATTTCTGTTCCAATTTTTAAAAAAATCTAGGTTTTATTCCAGGCAGAAGGGTGATCAAGTCTGACACTGATTTTTTTCAGACTCATATTCAGTTATCAATCTGATTTACCTCACTTAATCCCTTTGGAAATTGTATCTGACCTAATTTTTTCAGCAGTGACTCTTACGGCAAGAACAAATAATAGAGGTGACCCTGTGCAGTCCTGCCATATCTCTTTCTCTGTGATGTGGATTATTCTAGTTTCAGTCCACATTAATCTGTGAAGAGACAAAGTCAAAGATCAGTTCAAAACAGCTGATACATTCCTGCAAATTCACATTTGGCAGGACTGTAAGTGGGTAAATATTGCCAACATGTATTGATTGCTTTTTCTGCTTCAGCCAACAGACCCAAAGTTATCTGCCAAATACTCAGTTTTTGTAAATGACACCTCATATTGCCTGATGTTGCATGAGCTGTATCAATTCACTGCGAACCTCACCTGCTCAGAGAGTGTTATTGGCTCTATAGGGGATTCTGCTCTTTTCAACAACAGATTTTGTGATTCCCCCTTTAATCCAAATTTAGCAGAGAAACAGACTGCTAATAGTGAGACTTCCAGTTATGGCCATTTGCTGTGTTTTAGGGAGTTGTCTGTCTCTTAAATTGCTGTGGCACTGCAAGGTGGAAACCTTATAAATTGCTTTTATGTCTCTTGCGCCATTATTGTTCCTCTGTGTGTGCCTGTGTGTACTTGTGTGTGAGTGTTTGTGTAACCTGATAACCGGTCTATTTTGTTAATATGTCTTCTGTATGGCTCCTGCTGCAGCCAGCAGCTGAGCTGCCCTCACCGCTTATGTGGTGGGTGATGGAGAATGCTCAGAATTCAACAAGTGTCCGCTGGCTCAGCTGCTTTTTTATCCCCTACAAAGGCAGGCCTGCAGTGCGGAGGAAAGCGTGCTCTGCTCCAAGCAGCAGTATTCTGGGTTGCCGGTGGTCATGAGGGAGAGGCTGTTTTGGATTCAATGACAGATGCAAAAAAAAAGAAAAAAAAGTTTCCCCAAAGAAGTTCTTTCCTTTTGCCAGAAACAGACCTGTTTTATGAAAAGAACTATGGAACTGGATGGTGTTGTGTCTTCTAGGTGTAGAAACTGAGAAAAGAAAATATTTTATGGAGTGATATTGTTCTTACAAGGATTATAAAATAATTACTCCTTCTACCATGATGAGGTCTTAATAGGTCTGACATCAATGTCCCGGGCACTACAGAAACATGGCAAAGAGATACACCCTGCTTTAAGAAAGACATAGGCTGTTTGAAGAAGATGTGAAAATCCTTTATCACTGCTTTTGACATGACATTGGTGGTTATAGTGAAGACCTGTATGAATAAACAAAATCAATAATGCAAGATTAATGCCTCCCTTTAACCGCAACCACTGCATGAAGTAGTTCGTTTAAGAATCCTTTGCCGACTGGAAGGTATACAGTGACTTATAAATGCTTTCACTATTGGTTCTTTTTCTGCCGTGGTCATTAATCAACTCAAACTTTCATTTAGCTTACTGCTACGAAGAAAATCATGCCTCTTGTATTGCATAGCTGCAGCGTGATGGGGAAACTTCAGTCCCTTCCTCTTCTCACCTAACTCTTCCTCAGGGCATCTGTGTAGTGGCAGCAAGGGAAATGAGCTTAATAGCTCCTGGCCGAGCAAGTATTACCTCCATTAGCTGTTGGTACTGAGAATAGCTTGTCTGGAAGAGCAGCTGGAGAAGGCTTGAACACCATCCCTTTACCTCACAGATTTTCTGTTCCCCATTCCCAAAAATAGGCTTGAGGTAGGAGCGATTTAACTCCATAATGAGATTCCTATTGATTGGATCAGTCCCTCAAATAGAAGAACTACCATCTTTAGTTTCAAAGTATTTGTGGTGCTAAAAGCCTCTTTTTTAAATTTATTTATTTTTTTTTTTAAATGAAGGGAAACTGAGGCAGAAAGGAACAGTATCACGACGGACAGAACTTCAAGGCTTCAGCAGAGTGGTCTTCCTCCCTTTTTATGCTGGGGGATATGGAGGTCCTCATGTGGGGTCCTTGTGATAGGATGGATGGTGCAAGCTGCTGATTAACTGTTTTGAATGAGCTTACAGCTCTGCAGTTGGAGGGCTAATGGGTAAGGAATTATTACCTGCGCTTGGATCTCAATTATGCAATCTTTGTCTCTGGTCTTCTGTGAAGCAAAAAAATTGAAGCAGAAATGAAATTTATTAGCAGGACAAGCTGCATTATGAATGTGGTAAATGCTGATATCTTATTGCAAATGAGGTATTTGCTAAATAGAAATGCTTTTAAAACAGTATAATCCTTCACTGTCCCTCCAGGACAAACAACTGGAGAGCAGTGATTGCAGAAATCATTTAGGTCATGCAAATCAAGCTCCAGCAGCAGTGTTTCATGCAGTGAGAAGGGAAGGCTAGACTGTCCTATTAAGAAGCCTTGTAATGATAAAACATGATTAAAATGACTTAGAAGAAATTACCAAGTGGGGGTCAAGAAGGGCTAAGAAGGGCAGGCTGATCATGGAAATGTGTTTTTAAATGGACTAATTCCAAGGAAGTATGTTTATCATAGTCATGCATAAATGGCTGAACAATAATGACACCAAAATTATGTGAAAATTATAGCCCTTGCAGGGTCTGAGGGGTGTTTAGTAGCTTTTTATATACAGAGCTGATTTACATCAAGTGACATAGGGGTCTGAAACTTCTCACGTAATGTTTTCACAAAAGATGACAATCAGCTTTCTTCTGGACTTAAATTTAAATGTCACTTGGAGAAATATCAAGTTACCCAATATTGTATAGTGTAAGCAGAATGTAACAAAAGGTACTGCAGCTAATGCTGCTGCAGTAAGCTTTATTGTACAGGGGAGCCAGCTCTGTCATTTGGAGATCCTGGAGATGAATTTCCTTTACAGTGGCGCTGGCCTGCCAGTCTGGCTGAATGAAGACAGTGTAATTGCTTTCTTTAATGGAACTAAACAATCTGGGATATTTTTTTATGTGTGGCAATACCTGGAGGAAACGTATCAAATGCACTGCTTGGTTACAACAGGCTGTGCATGGGCCGTTCACAACTTGGACAGCCTTGACTCTTTGGTGTTATTGCACAGCAGAGCTGAGAAGTACCTCTTTATTAGCTAATGGTTATAAACCAGATTGAACAGCAAGCTGTCTCTTGGCAAACACCGAGGAGCATGTCTGTTCTTCCTCCCCCTCTCCTTCCCAGCCACCCCTTGCTTCAATTCTCAGAATTATTTCTATTTCCATCTTTCGGAGGTTTTGGTGCTGAGGGCCCAAGGGCAGTTCTGGTGCATGCAACTCCTCAAAGTCAGTGACACCAGCCTGAAATGATGTGCTCCTCTGACTGCTGACGCTCAGCTTCGGACTTGCCAGCTCCAAATTAAGTTTTGAGGAATGCAGATTTTTGATGAGCTACCAAAGCAGGGAAGTGGATGGTTCTGGGGCTACATCAGCTGCTTCTCAGCCTTCCTCGCCAAAGGCATGTGGAAGGTAAGGGTGAAGAAAGGTTCAGGAGGACAATGGTGACAGCTAGCATGAAGGGGAAGGGACAACCAAGGCTGTCTTTGGCCTGGCCATGGAATTGTAGCAGGGAAACTGAGAGGCCAATTAGATCTCTACCCAACAGTAGGACTAAGAGCACAGGAGCTAATTACGTACGAGGTGTTACTGTGACAACCCATGAGGCAGCAGCACGCTGAAAACAAAGTATGGAAACGTAAAGCTGAGACCAGAGGAGAAAAAAAGAAAGATAAAAAACATGAAAGAAAGGGGAAAAGAAGTACAACAGAAGCAAGCGCAAATTAAAAGGTCAAAATACAATTTGAAAGGATGTCGAGAAAAGAGAGTAGGTAGTGAGGGGGCATCAAGATAGATGCATGATCAGAAATGAAGTGTCTGAAAGCCTGAAAAATGGTTACCAAACAAGATATCAGGATGTGGTGCTTTCACACCAAAGACCCAGAGATGTTTTGGATGTTTTTTTTAATCTGACTATAACCATCTCAAAGTTAGGTGTTCAGTCTGAGGAGGTCTCCAAGGCTCTGTAGTTAGCAGAGAGAGACAAGTACCAAGGTAGGCTCGGTTGTTCTGCAGTCAGCATGGACGTGGTGGCTCCACAGATGTTTCCTTTGCTGTCAGTGATAGCTTTAATTAAATTGCAGCTTGTTTTGTCTCCTTGCCTTCTCGTTCCTCTGCAGTGTTGTATGACTGGTGCTAGTGAAGCTGTTGTTAAAGGGGCGCAGTGAATTGTGTTGGGAAATGCAGGAGAACTCTTGTTAGTCCACGTTGGTCATTTGATGTGGTGGTCACAGAGAGGCCACACAGAGTTTTGCTGACCTGCTGAGGGAGTTTTGTGGGGGCAAAAATGAGTGGCTAAAGAAATGTCAAGACCTGATTAAGCTGTCACTGCCAGTGGAAAAGCTGCCCATTTGCCATGCTGGAGGATGGTGAGTGATTTGTCCATTGGAGGTATCTCAGGGCAGAGAGCTCTGATGGTTAGCCTAACCTGGCACCCTCACTCCTTCATGGGCTTACTCTTCATAACTAACATTTCGTGTCAACTACTCATTGCAACCTATGGTATATTTAGGCTGGTAAACGCATGGCAGCAGAGCTAGGTTTATGACAGAGGGGTCCAGGAGAGCGTGAGGGAGCTGCTCTTGAGGAGTGCTGCTTGGTTGTGGTGGGCCATGGCTTTGCATGGCTAGGGGCTGTTGCACACTGTGTGATCTCTGTGCAGCTCTGAGGCCTTTCACCATGTCAGACGACATTTCATATGGCAGGAGTTCACTTCTGTAAGGTCTCCCATGTTCTCCCTGCTACAGGCGTTTTCCTGCTGGGCTAATCGCTTTGGCAGTGCAAACAGTACCACTGTCAGCTACCTTTCATATTTAAAAACTGTTCATATATACGAATTTGCAATAACTAATTACAGAAAGGAAATTCTGATGCAGCAGCTGTCAGAGGGCAGTGAAAATTAATAGAAACCAGTTCAATGAAAACAGTCTTCATTTGAAACAGCTAAAATGCACAGTTGATTTAAGTATCTGGCCAGCTTGGATTAAATAATCTATGCTGGGCACAGACCTCCAGCAGTCACTGCGCTGCTAATGAGTGAAACAATTCTCTTATTATAAAATCATTATCAGTCAATAAAATGAGCTCAAACCACAAAATAGGAGCAAAGTTCAGGGATCTGAGAATTTATAGTTTAGCCCCATCACTGAAAATGTCAGGAAATTAAAAGAAGCTCTATGTAAGTCGCCACACAGTGGAACCCAACGCACAAAAACAATCCCCAAGTGCCATGGCAACACTCATGGGCTCTTCTGAAACAAAATGCTGTTTCTAAGGTGAAAGAATGGGGCCTTAATCTTTGCTCCCAGCTCTCCATGCCCACCTTCATCCCGTAAGCATGGTTCACACAACTGCTTATTATCTAGCAAAATGCAGGCAGGGAAGACAGAGGTGAACACTCGCCTTGAAGAAAAAAAAAAAAGAGCAATATGAAACATATCTAAATTAGGCTATAAAGACATACAGTAAGGAAAAAAACAGTGAGCTAGCATTATGCCTACCAGGCAGGCACAGCTCCCTGTGAAGGGCCCATATAGTTTCTAGACCCAACCTGGGTTGGCGCAGAGTTGTTTTAAGAGTTACCAAGAGTAGGTTGGAAAATCAGTAATGGCTAATTGATGGGTGACTGTTGCCGAAGTTGACAGTGAAACTAACTGGTGATTTTTCTCAACAAAGGTTATATCAGAGAAAGAGTTTATTGTATTACACCTCTCATTTGGCTCGGCTCTGCTCCTCAGGTCTTGGCTTGGCTGATGTTTATTCATCACCTTCTTTCCCTTCCATTTGTTCAAAGGAAAGTCACTTTTAGGTGGATTCAGCAGTTCCGTGCTGGGACTCAGCCGGTCTCAGCTTCCCAGCTGGTTCTCGGGCTGCCTGGTTCTACCTCCTGCGTGCATGGCGCTCTGCCCAAAGAACTGCAGTCGGGATCCCTAACACCCTACTTCCTTTCGCGATGGTTGAAGGAGGAGCCACTTAATCCAATTAATTTGCTTCTAGAGGATTGAAAAAAGGGCAGATTCAGAGAGGTCATGGTAGGCCAGAAAAAGAGGAAACAAATTGTTGGAGAGAAGGGGTTGGCGAAGGTGAAATATTTTATGTAAAAAGTCACTGCCTGTTTTTGCTTAGACAAATTTTATACCCTAGCCACAGAATCACAGCGTATGCATAGTCACCTGGAATATGAACAGGCAGTTTATTGTGCTAAATTCAGACTGTTTGCAGCCTCAGGAAGACATTACTGCACCGGTTGATGATGCCATCACAGTTTCAAGGTTACCTTTGCGACCACACAGGAGAGGAGCAGATACCATGGCGATTTAGGTTTTAGACCAGAGCCTGAGAAAAGTGAATCCTTGCAAATTCTAGGGCATGAAATCAGGAAATATTGAAAAGAATTAAGGAAATCTCAAAAACTATATAAACTACTATTAAAAAGGGAACTAATCGATGACTCACAGAATGTAGATATATCAATTTAAGACACAGCAATGGACTTACTTAGGATAATAGTACTTAGCTCTGTTATACAACTTTTATTTGTAAGTCTTAGAATTCTTTATGGAAATGAAGGAAGTATACTTTTGTTTTGTACATTACAGATATCAAGTGGATTGAATCACAAAGAAGCCTAATGACTAACCCATAGAGAAACACTGGGTCATTGTCCGTCTGGGTCTAGCCTGGACCTTTTTGTCTGCCAAAAATGATTTTAATCTGTAGGTTTTGTTGGAAACGGATGCATATCAGAGTCTCCTGTAAGAAACCTTTGGGTCTCTGGTACATTGCCAAGGCTATAGTTTCAGCCCTAACATATTTAGGATACCTTACAAATGGGCTAACCTTGTAATATATGCTTGCAAACTCTGTAACTAGGCAACTAAAAAAATAAAAAACCCTCCATGGTGGTTATCAAATTTGTCTTAGGAAACCCTTGTCCTGCTGTGCAACTTAAACCGAGAGATGGTGTTGCAACAGAATTACATTTTCTCTTAAATTATATTGTCTCCTAATTCATGCAACTGTGTTATCCTAGTTTTACTCTGAACCACCAGTCTGCATCATATCTTCCATATCAGAGAGGCAAAATGCTAATTTTTGTAGGATTTTACCTCTCGTTATTAAATAATTCTGTTATCTAAATAGTAAAGCATTCTTGTCTGAGTACACACATTTTATTTCACTGCATCTGGTTTCTCGATTGTTAATAAATAAAAACTAAAGGAGAAAGCATAGCTCTGGCCTTTTTCTGCTTCTCTTTATCTATTCCAGTTTGTAGATCCCAATGGCCACTTGGGACTTACGGCTTTGAATATCCACGGAAATATACAGATCACTTGTAGGGACAGCGGTGCTTGTCAGAAATGTTCTGCAGATCAACCTTCGCTTGCCTCCACCAGCCAAGTTAACCTCTGGTTGCTACTTGTTATGCTGTGTCCCAGTGAACTTCAAGGAGCTTACATGAAGCAGATGTTGTGATGCAATGCAGTGGATGAGCTTTCTCAGAAGAGCCAAGAAATCCAACGCCAGATTTCTTACAGATCTTTGTATATATGCCACGGCAAGACACAAAGTAGTAAGGTATTCTAATTAACACTACGTATCCCAATAATAAGAAATAATAACTTATTCAAGGTGGTGGCTGTATGTTGCTGTCGGAATGATGACTTTGAAGATTGTACAGAAAAGTGAGTTATATCTGAAGTATGATTAAATACTCTGAACTGAGCTGAAGGTGATAAAGGCCATAAATACCACGATAATCTGACATAGTAGATTATAAATTTGATAATGCCTATAAAGTCTCTCTCTCTCTCAAAAAAAGCCAAATATAGGGTAAAAACACCCTTCCCAAATATTGTCAGGAAATGCGGCAGCTTTTACATAGACTCATCTGTTTCTGCAGAGGATTCAAATGCCTCCTTGGGGAACAGCGATTCCTAGGCAGAAGTGCCAGTGTGAAATGCTGTGTGCGACTGGAGCCAGGAAGAAAAATCAGGCCTTTCACTCTAGATGTATCTGAAGTAATCTGTGAACAGCTCAGGAATCTATATGTCTTTCCAGAAGGAGATTAATGATTGCCTGTTTTCCAATCATCTGTTCATAGCAGCCAGGCTGCGTGGAACAAGTCATGTGCACCGCATCCTGAAAAGTTTGCTATTTGCAAAACATTTTACCATTTTCCACTTTAGAAGCGTCTAAATTTAGTAATGGTACATAGCTCTGCCTCCCTGGGGGCCTCCAGTTCAAAAGTCCAGCTCCGTTTTGAATGTAAGTTTACAGCAAACAGCACAGCACGACGCAGTGGCAGCTGAAGAACAACCTACGTCTGTTCCTCAGGGCAAAATCTTTATCCACTCAATCTGAGGGTACAGGAGCCCAGGTGGGATCCCTGGGGGTGTGGCGGTTGAAGGCATTTTCTCTCCTCCTTTCAACGTGGGCTTCACAGAACCTCCAGACAGCTGTGGCCCCGTGGCTGCTTGCAGGTCCCACCAGGCATTGCCATGCTGAGAAGCAGTCACTCCCTTGAATGGCAGCCCTGTGGTCTAGTTGCCCACCCTTCCTTTGCGAAATCCTGCTTGCTGGACCATAGCCTGCTTACACCACTGCTGTTCACCGTCCCACTGGTTCTGGGCCCTTGGTGTCCTCAGAGGGAAGCAGAAAGCAGATCTCACCCTCCCTGAACTGCAAAAGCAGACGTCAGGTCAAACTGGGAACATCAGCAGGATGCAGAGGCTGTTGCTGGCCAGGCTGTCCAAAGTCATCCCACTGCTTTAATGTTTCCCTTCTTTCTGTCTGTATTGATATAATATGTAATCTTCTCAGTAGCACTAGTAACAACAATAAAACAATTTGCCTAGGAATGAATTCTTAAGTTATGAACTTTAGATTTGAACAAGGAGCATTTATATTGTGTGGTAAAGAGAAGGCCTTTGTTTGAACACAACAACCAGGCGTGAAGAAAACACAGAAGTACTCTTGGCCAAATTTTTCAGCTTCATTTTCTGTCAATAAGCTGGTGGTAACAGAACAGAATTTTTCTTGCTGAGTTTAATGCTTGTGATGTATTATTTTAGATATGCTCCATTACCTTATGGCACAAAGGATCTGTTTTTTCTCAGTATACAATAGACTT
The DNA here is from genome assembly GCF_000708025.1 of Charadrius vociferus. Taxonomy (NCBI): domain Eukaryota; kingdom Metazoa; phylum Chordata; class Aves; order Charadriiformes; family Charadriidae; genus Charadrius; species Charadrius vociferus. Next base: position 2,584,439 of record NW_009649036.1, read on the forward strand.
TGCGCTTCTGTTGTGAATTCCTTTGAATACTGTGAGGAATTGCACAGGGAACTGTCTCCTTTGGCAAGAAGGATTGGTGGAAAACAGAAGATGCTGCTTGTGAAACTCCATGGGACTGAGTCTGTCTAGCCACACTGCAGCACAAATTCAGTTCAATACTTATCAAAAAACAATACATCTGCACAGTTCCACTATGCAGCCAAGTTTAGATTACTTCTTGAGAACTTTTCTAATGGATTCAACTGTGCATGAAGAAAGGCTTGCACCCGAAACCAGACTCCAATACTTTCACTGTGTAAAAACGTACGCGACTGTTGTGCTCGGTTGTGGGGGCTTTTGTTTTTTTAAAGGTACATTTGTCCAATCTTCTGAAGGAGAATCACATCTCCTCTCTTCATTCCAAGGTCAAAGACCAACCCTAGTTTGTCAATTCTTGAAATATTTCCTGAAATATCCCCTTCAAATATCAAAACCCAAAACCTTAAGCAACAATGTGGAGGACAGAATGCCTGAAGATGTGACTCCTCCCCCCCCCCGCCAAAATGCTGTAGATGAGTAAAATTAGCATGGGTTCCAGAGTGACTAGACAACTTAATGAAAGATAAATCCATTGGGGGCTATTAAATGCAAAATCGCCATGTCTGGTTCAGGAATCCTCTGAACCACAAATTGCTGTGTGCTCGATAGATATTCTGGGAACTACATCATGCACTTGCTCTGTTCCTAAATTCTTTTCTAGGCATTTACAGCTGCCCACTGTTAGAGACAGGATACTGGGCTGTGTTGATGTGCCCTGACTTGGTGTCCCTGCTTCTATGTTTTGAAAGATTTCTGTCAGTTATTCACATTTCTTTATAGGAAAAGTTGGAGGAAGAGAGGAAACAAATGATAACTCACAGAGGAACGTGAATAGAGGTCACCAAGAGGAAAATTAAGAGAGAGGAAAGTTTCAAATATTGTCATTTCTCTGTGCATTTTCCCACTCTCCTTCCATAACATATTTACGATGGGAGGAGAGGCTAAGCCACTTTTGGATGCATTGTGTGTAACCTGATGAATCTTAGACGAGTGAAGACCTTGTTGCAAGTTCTGATCTGCTTCCAGTCCAAACAGTCTGCCTTGGAGTCAAAAGAAAACAATGTGGTCAGTCTCTTTTGCTCTCTTCACATCCCTAGCACTGCTAAATGTGCGATTTCAAAAAGCACATGTAATTCTACTCAGTCATGCCTTAGCTAATCTGTTTGAGTATAGAGTACCTGTCCCCTGCTTTCCAACTTCCAAATAGCTTTGGTTTTTTGGTTGTTTTTGTGTTATCCCTGTGTGGTCATGAAAGCTGAATCTTTCAGTCCCTCTTAACTCAGTCCTGTTATTTCCGCTCTCTGTCTGCTGAACAACCAGTTTTGCAGTTTCCATTTCACAAGTTAGGAGTTCCTCACCTGGCCGGTCTCTGGGGCTGGGGAAGATAAGGACAGGGACTCCAGCCTGGTTTTCACAAAGTAGTCTGGACTAAGACCTAAAGTTCAGGAAACGGTTGAAATAGTTAGCAGCTGTGGGCTTCTTAGTGACATGCAATGAGACTGAGTAAATCTCTTCTCTTTTATGTGTCTCAGATGATCTGTCTTTAAAGCAGTCCATTCTCAGGGATCTGTAGTTTTGGGCTAAATTATATTATGATTACAGAGGCAGCCTGTATCTGGCCAGGCTCGGTAGTTTCGACAGTGTTGCGTAGACAGCCACACCATATCTGGAGTAAGTTTGTCTCTGAGGAAGCTCATCCAATTTTGTACACTGAAGACTGCAATATATAATCCCGACAGACTGAAGCTTGCTCTGCACAGAGGATACCTGGGTGTCCAAGCACCCTGCGGTTCAAGGTGGCTTTGCATGAAGCCAGCCTCAGTTTAGCAAGCCTGGCACTGAGCTTGAGGTATTAAGTCCAGCTGGACCTGAGCTAAATCCTGCGGACCCTTGAATACAACTGCAGTGTGCTCCTCAGTCAGCTCCGAGCGTTCCTGCAACGTGGAGCACGGACAAAAGGCCACACTTGTGTGGTCCTGAAGGAATTGACATGCTCCAGAAGGGCATATTAGCACTAATGTGGCACCAGCCATCCTGGCTGACTTTACAGCAAACCATTCAAATGCCTTGGCACCAAGTTGCTCCGTACCATATTGCCTGCAATTTTCCATTAGCTAGGTTATTTCAGGCCTTTATTCCTCTCCTCCTCTCCCGTAGCTCTGCATAATGGCAAGTTGGCCACAGCATGAAAGCAAAGATTTTGCCATAACTGTACGTACTATCAGACCCTGTAACTTTTATGGTTATTTAATGCAGTCTTTCAGTTTTTGCCCACCCTTTTTTGGCTAGGCAGCCTGCATTTCAGGATCCTAGCCACGGAGCACAATGAAATTACCGGTTAACTCGTCCCTGTAATAAGCTGCACTTAAGAGTCCTGTCTGTGGGATATGCGGAAGGGATGGGCCAGAGGGCTGGAAATAGGACTTCATTGCATAGAAAGAACCACAATAACAAGTACAATGTCACTGCTTAGACAGTTAAACTCCACAGCGTGCACACAGAAGAAAAAACAGAAGTCACCAGTCTTGATACAGCTGGTTCCTACCAAAACATGCAGTGAACTATCCGTGTTTTTTTTTTCCATAAAGGAATATGAAGGCTAAACATGAAAGTGTTTTCAGATAAAAGATGTAATTATAAAGTATTACATTAAAAATAAAATCAGTGAAATGAGTAAAGAGAACTTTGAAAATTTGTCTTCCTTTGTCTATTCTCAATCAGATTTGAAAAGTTTCCAGCACTGTGTTCTTCCTTTTAGATGGTGCAGTACCTTGGCAGCATTTCCTGAAGGCTTTTCACAACCTTCTACCGTAATTGCTTTGAAAGCTACAGCAATCTCTGTAGAGTCTTCTTAAAAGAATATTACAAAAGTTAGTAATGCAACTATTTTTCCATAGTCTTAAAAATGGAACGATCAATTTTTCTGATGTTTTTGAGCGTCAAAGATCTGATTTTTTCAGATTTACCATAATTTTCCTCTTCTCTTTTTTTTTTTTAATTAATTCTTGCTTAAAAATATTATAGGTGCACCAAATTGCACAACTATATCAATATTTCAAAAGCGACCAAATCTTACACATGCAAAAAAGGAAGCTTAACAATCTTTGCTAATCTCTAATGCAAGATGTATCCATTATTTATGAAGGCAGCAGACAAAGGGGAACTGCTCTTGAATGGAATCCTAAATACTACACGAGAAAAGCCCTGGGCAGCTACACAGCACAAGGTTTCTTGTTATTAAAGCTACTGACCAGTCTCTTGGGAGATTAACTCTGAAAGTTAGTCTCCAGCAAACTTTACACTAATAGACTGTGAACTGGATTGAGTTTTGTAAAAAAAGGAAAGGATGAAGATAGTGATCCTGCTATCCAAGCATGATTTTGTACCAACACTGATCGAGTTACAGCAGTTCAGCACTTTCTTCCTCTCATCACAGATTTTCTGCATCTCTTTTTTTCGTGTGTGAGGAAGGCAAATGACCTCTAGTAGTGGGATGCTGCGGTGGAGGCCCTTATGTGGCAGTGAGGGGAACTCCACGTCTGGATCCAACAGCACCTACAACCTCCCTTCCCTCTGCACGCATATTCACTTACACCAGTGTATGTGGTACTAGCCTTAATGCCTATTAATGCTTGCAGATGACACAATGAGGCCAAATTGTAATTTCCTGAAAGCTGAGCCTAATAGACCCTTAAATACTATTTGTTTCTGCTGTGGCTGATGAAGCTTTTCCATATTGATACTCCATCCTGAGTCACAGAGGCAGGGTCCGACAAGGGTGGGATCTTTTTCTTATCCATACAGAATCCATTTTTGGATATCCCACTTCAGAAGGGGGGGGGGGGACACACACTAATGGCATAGTTTCACGAGAAAAGCAACAAGAATGATCAGAGCTCAAGACTTAATCATGAGGGTGCAGACTCTGAGGAGAGACGGGAGGAACCGAGGTTATTTTCTGTGGAGAAATGAAGAGAGAGGAGTGACATGATGTCAGGCTTCAAACGTGTTTTTTCAGACACATCAAGGCCCGCCAGGGAGAGGACAGGAAATTATCTGACCTCTGTGTTCATGTCGGATAAGAGCAGGAAAAACGTGCTAAGGGGGACAATGCAAGTGCAACATGAAGTTTGTGTATTAGTGAAGATTTTTAATGGTAAGGATAGTGAAGGACTAGAGTAGATGTCCTAGGAAGCAGATCTCTAAGTTCTAGAGATCTTTAAGAGGAAGCTGGAGAGGCATCTGTAAGAAGTGGCATAGGTATGGTCCATCCTACTGCGGGTAACAGGATGGACTAGAGGACCTTCTGAGGTCCCTTGCTGCCTGCTATTTGTGAGTCTATTGCTATATATAAAGATTTCCAGGGTATTTCAGATGGAAATATATTAAAAAAAAAAAAAGGGACATAACTTAAACTACTCTTCTTAGCTCTTTTTTGTGCTGAATTTTCTTCTGTAATTAACACACCAGGCACAAAACACCTACAAAGCCCTGAAAGTGCTGAATGAGGGCCCACAGTGAGGACAGCAAGAGGTAGCATGCCACACCACTGAAATGGTGGGAAACCTTTCAAAACATTGTGAGAAGGAAGAGACTGGTGTCAGCCAAAGCAAGAGCTGATTTATGGATCTGAGTGATCTGTTCCTTTCTTTCTTGCCATGCTATGGTCTGTAAAAATAATTTAAAAAAAAAAAACAACTAAAAAGAAAAGCACAAATGTAATGGAAAATGCTTTCATGTCCCTAAGGTTTCAATATATTCAAACTTTTTAAGAACTGGGGAATAGTTTTCCTCAGGGAAACTGTTTTCACCATTTCCCCCTTGTCTCATTTACTAAAAACCCAGTGCTTTGAACTTAAAAGGAATCACACAGAAATGATGGTTTTATGAACATGACAAGGAGAATGGTGTCCGACATTTTTTTTCCTTTAGAAGTATGTTCAGGTTTTCTCATTGTGAATTTAGGCATGCTAAATACTCCATTCTTTGTCTTAGCCACGTACAGAAAACACTGCCTTTATAGTTTACATCAACATAAAATATAAGGCTGTTCCTTGTGATCCGAGCAGAATGATTCTGTATGTCAGAGCTTTACGAGGAGTTTAACTTCAGGAGAGCAAGGTCTTAAAGGTGAACTACAAAGCACAGAGAAATTATACTTTTGTGGCCTGTAGTGGGCTAAAGGGGGAACAGTGGGCTGTAGACTGTATTCTGGGGCTCACCTAAGAAGCCACAGGATAATTCTGTAAGGCTTTGTTTTTTCTTTCCTCCACCCTCTCCTTTTTTCTCCTCCTTCTCCCCTATGCTTTCTCCCCACCCTGTAAGCCCCATGAAGGGTGTAACACTGGCTCTGTGCAAGCGCTGCATGGTTGGGCTGGGGTTTTTACCCCAATAGAGCAGTTCACCTTCAAACAATTCTTGGAAGTGAGTTTCAAACGGCCTCGGGCATTTTGGCTTGAAATTTAGAATAGCTTTTGAAAAAAAGTGAGTATATTGGCTTCATTGCTAAACTCAATTATGTTTTCAAATACACTGGACTTTCCTTCAGGGTTACTTTTTTTGTTGCTTGTAATTTGCATATCTTTGTCCTTACCTGTAGATTAGAAGACCAAAACTGCCATGAAGGCTTAGAATCATAAAGCAACTGAAGATGTTGTTTGGTACATTCCCTTTTTTTTCTTTTTTTTCACCTTAGGTTGATAGCGCTACATCAACTTAGTGTCATACTTATTATTGTGTGAAAAATTCAAATTAAAGAAATCAGACAGTTGTAAATTGCTGGTATATGTAGTAGTAAATTAAAGAGCAGGCATCAACAGAAATAAAAGCCTGAAATGAATTGGAGTTCTGAAGATGCACTGGGAAACTGAAGAAAGACATCAAAGCCAGAAGAAAAAAAATTAACAACATAGCAAGGAAAACTGGCTTTTAAGAAAAAGCCATTGGATTCAGCAAAGTGGTCCATGGCCCATAGAGGATAAAAATAATGAAGAAGAACAGCAGGGACTGCAATAAAAATGGTTGGAAATGAATACACCATGGAAAGTAGTTGGTACAGTATGCGTTAACAAAACTTCTAGCAATTGAGCAATAATAAATGCTCAGGAATTATCTGAAGATGAGATGATTTGCTGTCTAATGTTGTTATAATGTTGCTTACATGTCAGGGAACAACCGGCCTTTTAAGCTTGTCAGATCACAAGATTCATGAACCAGCTTTTAGAGCTAAATCACAAGGAATCCCCCGGTAGTTTTTAATACTTCATTATATGACAGCCTAGAGGGTCAGAAAAAAATGAGTGTAAGGCATTAGTAAAATTATGTCAGGGATTATCTTGTAACTCTTACTTATGCTTTTAGTCCCATTACCATTATGGGATGCAAGTATCAAGTGTGTGTTTGAGAGACTCTCATACATCATACGCTAAAGCAAAACCCGTTTCCCAGGCTGTAGATCATTTTGCCATATACTCTTCCATGTGGATTTGGACTCCTGCTCAATTCCGAGAACCTTCATGGTGATGAATTAGGTGAGGGTTAAGCCCAAACTACATGTATCACCAGCAGCACCTGTAACAGCCTTGCATAAGTTCGTGAGCCTAATTCTGATCCCACTTAGCCTAGTTTTATCCCAATGAACTTCAGCAGAGTGACTTCTAGTTTGCTGCCATATAAGGGAGATCAAACCCAATATGACTCAGCTTGTCGCTTGCCAGTCTATTCTAAGTAAGACTATAATAAGAGCTTCCACAAAGGAAGCTTATTTTGCTAATATGCAAAAAAGAAAAAAGAGTAGGAAAAGTGCGTCTTTATAGACATTTGTTCCACTTTTTTTGGCTTTTGAACTGGATATGTCTACACAGACTATAAATATTTGCTCAAGGCAGATTTGACATATCTATGAGCTACCTGTGTTAATTTTAATATACTTCATGCTGGTAACAGCAGCAGTAAAGATATGACAGCACAGGTTAGCAACTGGAGTACAAGCAGCCTGGGCACACATACTAGTCGCTAGCCTGTGACACCACTTTTTGTTATGCTTGCTCACCAGCTTAACACTAGCCTGGATGTGCTTACCCATTGTAAAATCATTTTGCCTGAAGAGGAACATGGCACATAGAAACACACCTGAAGAATATGTTCTGGTACGAGGGAAGCAATTGTCTGGTTCTTGGAATCACTGAAAACCAGTCATTTCTGAATGGGTCCCTAATCAGGAGAAAGAATGACTTTGTGCTTGAGGAAAGCACTCCAGCACATGATTATCCTCACATTATGCCTCAGAGAAGCATTATTTTGTCACCCCAAATTTGATAGCAAAGACGCAGTGTTTGTAGTATTTTATTCTTGGAAAAGCTTATTAATTCTGTTGGAAAGACAGGCTATAAAACAACTTCAACACTGGCTGCAGCTATGGGGCTCTACCCAGTAAGTTCCTTAGGCAGACAACTTTACCCATATGGGACAGGTTTGCTCATGTGACTGTTGATATTGCATGTATTTCACAGCAGTACGCCCTGTAACTGGAGTGTGTTCTGCAAGGTCATGCTATTTGCCTTGCACGCTGCTTTTAACACAAAACCACTTTGAATGTTAGAGGATGATCAGCTATTCACCTAAGAAATCATTCTAAAAGTACTGCATTATCCTGCAGAATATTAATCAAGTTATATGTATGGATATTTTCTCTTCTGAGAGGATTATTGTAGCTATTGCCTTAAGGAGTCACTAACGCCACTGTTCCCTTCACTCAAATTCCTCATTGAAACATACGTCTTTTAGGAGGCCAGTAAGAAACCAGTCTATGCCTAACAGGCAAGTAAAAGAGATTTGGGGAATACATAGAGGACCAACCATCTACATATATTACAAGCTTATACTTCTTTGCTATTCCTCTATTGCTTTCCTTTTTTGAGCTAAGGGACTATGAGTAAAACCTCGGCTTCACTGAATAAAGAATTAAAAACAATTTTTAAAAGATGTGGGCAGTTTCAACTGGATCTTTTAGGTCAGCCATAGGAAAAATGGCAAATGCACCAAGATGATTACTGAGAACTTGGACAAGAACACCATGTACTTCTAGCCCCGGGCTGCCTAAACTCTGAGCCATGGGTCAGATGAAGGGTACAGTTTTATAGTGTTGCCTTTAGAGGCCTTATTTCTGCTGTGCTTCTGTGGCTTCCTAATATGCTTTGCAGACAGCAAAAATTTCAGAATTACTTCCTCCTTATTCAGCATTTGCAGTCTCTGGTCTGGTTTTGCTTAAGTTCTTCCTTTGGGCATTTCACCATAGGGTCCTACAGTCAGATTCCTTGAGTAAGAGTGTAAAAGCTTACTCCATTGTTAATTCCTTCTCCAGGACTTCCAGGTTCTTTCCTAGGCAAAATGTAGGACGGAGAACTTCCCTGAGTTCCCTCACCCTGTGCCGTAGGGTCTTCTGTGTGTAGCTTCACCAGCTGGTAGCTGCTCCTGCGAGGAGAACAGCACTGGCAATAACTATCTTCCTCTGTGATGACTCCCGCAGAGATGTGATGGATGAGAGGAAGTGTGGAAAGCAGCAAAACTGTGAGGAGTTTGTGAGGAAGGAGGAGTGACCCTGAAGGTTGGCAATGACTCTTGAGTCACCTTGAGTCACCCCCCTGGACTGATGGTGAAGTTACTGGGGACCCTGAATGTGATACAGAGCATGATTAGCCAAATTTATTGTCTAACCATGTCTGGCAAGTGGTAACTGATAGTTCACTAACAGACCATAGAGAGGTATGCAGCAGGGTTGGACAGGGGCCTTTCTGGGTCTGGTACTACTCAATGTGTTCGTTAACAACTCAGATGATGAAACAGCTTAGTAAATTTGGAGACAACACCATGTGAGGATGGACTGTTAGTATGCTGGAGCAGAGGATGAAAATTTAAAAATAATTTTGAGATATTGGAGATACAGGAGAAAAAAAGAAATCCTTTTAATAATGTAAGTGTGAAGTATGTCAGTTAGACAAGAAGAAATGGGCTTTGATTGCAGCAAGAAGGATTTTTTTTCTCAGACAGATATTTAAAAACACTCCTAATGGTGACACGCCTTCCCATATGGCATAAAGGGGTTCTGCTGGCCAAAGGCCTAAAGAAACAGAGAAGAAGATTTGAGGAGTAGCATTCAAGTAGCTGGCTTAGCCCTTTCATTTCTCGGGCTCTTCCTCTTTCCTCTGTACTCCTTTTGAGGATGCAGCCAGGCAGTGTCACAGACGGTGTTAGTCACCAACACCCCAGAAAGCCCTGCCCAGAGCTCCCTCAGTTTTACTACATCCCAGAGGAAGGATGAAAGAGGGGGAGAGAGACTCTTCTCTGTAATTCCTGGTATGAATTTGCCAAACATAGAGGTTTTGAGATCTAAGGAAAATTTAGGAACTATGCTTTAGGATTTTGTCCCTTCTTCTTCCTGTCCTTGAGTTTAGCAGGTTTAGAAGTGACTGAGATATAGCTGATCATGT
>NW_009649036.1:2594081-2622178 GCF_000708025.1 Charadrius vociferus
CATTCCTGTAAGAAAGGTCTCTGCAGACCTCCTTGGGCTGTCTCCAAGGCCAGCTACCCAACAGACCCAGTCCTGTGATGGCAATGAGACTGCTGGAGTCTGGGCACACACTTATAGGCCATGAGAAGTGGTTCAGGTGATAGTTTGTTTTCCTCAAGCTTGTCCATTAAAAGTTGGATTGCCATGTATTATACTAACAAAGTCTGTTGTCTGAGTAGCCTAAGCAAGTGGTCCTACAGTTTGGTGTGGGAGCTTATCTGAAAAGAGGGAGTGGGGTTATGTTTTCTGTGATGAGGCTCAATAGTTTTAGGACCTAATGCTCTTGGCACAGTGGCGAAAACAAATAATTAGAGGTCCAGACTTGAGTGAAGAGAGAAAAATAGGAACAATACTGGTTTTGGACCCTTCATGGCTATAACAGGAACCATTTGATGTTTCCTCGTTAAAAGTCTTGCTCCCAGATTCCTCTTCTTGGACATTACCACACATGTATACACGTGCACATGCACACACAGAGCCAAGTGCAAGAAAGGTCTTTCTCATCCTATCTGGCTTTTGCTGTGTCTGTGTGTGCCCTGACCCCGTTGTTCCTGGTTTAGCCCTGAGCACACAGAGGAGGGAAGACGGGGAAGGGCGCTCTGGCCCCTGGCAGCCCCTTGGACCTTCCATGTAGGGGCACGGACAGCCCTACACAGGAGGAGGGAAGGAGGCAGGGGAAAAGCAGGAGGGATGTGTCCCAACAGGTTTCAGTCATCGAGCTGAAGGGCTGCTGGGAGAGGTGAGGTTCCTGAGGCTTTAAGTAGACCTAGAGGTGTGCAAGCCTATGGAGTGGATGTGGGGCCAGAGTGGACTGCAGCAGCCTACCGGAGCACTGCCCCATGTCTGTCCTGTGCATTTGTCTCCAGCTACTCCTGAGATAAATAAGAATAGCATTTGTGTCACCTAACATCCTGGTATTTATATTTCAGGAGGCAGAGCTTAATTTCTTCATTAACCTCAGTAAATAATTAAAATTGTCCCCAACACTTCAAGAGAAAAAGCATTAAAAAATTAACTTAGTGTATGGGAACAAGACTAAGTCAAAAAATACGAAACTACCTATGTGCATCACCGTTTGTTGCTGTTGCTGTCTTGTCTGTCTCTTGTTAACTGAAAGGAACATTTCTTCTAAGTCTGTATTGTTTATTATATCTTGTCACCTTGTGGTACATCCAGCTAAATTTGCTAGAATTGAATGTTGATAATAATAATTACTTGTCTGAGCTAAATGAAAGTGCTAATGAAGTCAAGGCCCCTCTGGGGGTAGGGTCTGGGCTTCTATTCCTACGCAGGCGTAGCTGAATTTTTGGGAAGAAAGCTAACACTATCTCCACAAAAACACTTCTCTCAAGTGATAATACACCATATCATCTCCCTTAGCAAATAGTAACAAGTGCTACAGAGCAGCAAGCAATTTGTGAAACGTTGAGGAAGAAAAATAAAATTGCTGCAAACTACCCAAAGGCTATGGAGCTTAACTCAGCGTGTGGTTGAACTGAAGGCAGAGCTATTTTAAATAATTGATAGTGCTGTAAATGTACATGATGTGGTACAGGAAGAGGTCAGCGCCTAACACATAATAAGCCCTTGCCCTGAAGGGTTTATGGTCTGATAGTCCAAATGGAGGAAAGCCCTGGTACCTCATCAGAGGAAAGGGCCACAGACAGGTGGGCGCGTGGCCTTTGGGGCTTAGATGTCTCCAGGAGCGTGTGGGTGCAAATTCAGAGAAGAGGGCAGTAGCTAGAAATGAGTGAGCGGGATTGGCAGAAGGTCAGATGCAGTTTGGAGGAGGTAACCAGACAATTCAGAGCTGTGCTGTTTTAAGCAGGCTGACTAAGACACGTCAGTGATTCAGCGGTGACGCTGGCGTGCCAGCAGAGCTTTGGGAGCTTGTGTGAAACGAGATCGGGTACTCTGAACCCAAGGTCTGGCATGATCGGTGCAGACGGAGAATCCTGCAGCTGAGACTTCCTCAGCTCGGATGTAGGGAGGTTAAGGCAGTGGGTGGAAGTCTCTGAAGATGACACTAGTTATCTGAAGTATTAAGATAAAAGGAGTATTGCACCATGGGAGCAAGCAGCTTTGTTGATATTTTCTACCACATTACTCCCGGACATTGTTCGGTGCGACCTGTGCGACCTACTCCAGAGGGAAACGGTTACACTCTGAAAGCTTCTGTAAAACAGCCTCATCCTTCTGGATCTGTGTAGACATGGCCCCTGTTATTGCCATTGCCCTACACAGGGATTGCCCTTGGGCACCACCACAGGTCTGCAGAGCCTCCTTCTGTACCCTGAGGGCAAGAATTTGGCCCAAAGCATGCCGAATCTAAACCAGAGAGACATTTTTCCTCCTGATTCTCCCTCCTGCCTCTGATCTCTCTTCTGCTGGCTCTCACAGCGTGGGACACCTACTGACTGTATCGAAGCCTCAGGGGGCAGGGAGATTGGTGCCAGTGAGACAGCTGGTTGCCATTACATTATTTACTCCTTACCCTGGAACATAAAAAAAATAATGAAATGAATGTTAATTGAAAGATGGAGAAAACAGCAAGCAAAGATTTTTTTTAGACCTGACAGGTTCAGCTCTAACGTATTTGCATCTTAAACATCTGTCTATGTGTAAAGAATTTTCATACATTTGGATGTACAGAACCAAATCCTCTGTGCCATAAGCATTTTCTGATACAACTAAATCATAGTATGTTAAGTAATTTATCAATATTTTAAGAAGAGGTACTTTTGGTAAAAAAACCCCACTTCTCCTTTTCCCCATTTAGCGGAGATTTTTTGAGGATAGCTCTTAACACCAATTTTTAAACAGAATTCCCCATTGCTCTCCATAGCATCCCAGTTCTGAAAAGTGGCGTGATACCACCATATGTTAGCTTCTTAAAAATGTTGTATTTAACCAAGCAACAAGAAGTCAATTTTGTGATACAGAACAAATGTAAAGACATATGGTGAGTAGACCTGCCTGGGGAACACCAAACTTTCTGGTTTATGGAACAAAATTGTCTCAGTATTTTCACTGCCTACTCCAGACTCTGCTTCCAAGAGAGCCTGCAAAATCAAGAAGACATATGGGGCAGAATTCATCTCACCTAACTTGAATCATCTACAATTCAAACATCTACATCTGAGCAAGGCACCTTGGGCTATCTTTACCATCAACAGACAGAAAGGCACTTTAAATGGGCTTGATTTACTAGGTCTATTTTAGATATCTAGTTTGGGATAAGATTAACCCCTCTTTTAGAAGGGTCTGTTTCTCCCACTGGGATTGGCTACGCAGAAAGCTTAGATGACTAATTCAGATGAAAACATCCACAATGTAGGCATGTATGTTTGTTCAGAATAACCCCAGACAGGGGTAAGGTTGCTGGACCTAGAAGATGCTGAGAATGTCCAAAACTGCAGGTGTGTGACACGAATTCCACAGAGAGCTTGGAGGTTTCATTGTTGTGGGAAAAAATGCCCTGATCATACAAAATATTTTCTGAAAAGCTAATTTTAATCAAACTATTTCATTGATTTTTTGTTTTACCACAGTGCTCTCTCTCTCTCTCTCTCTTTTTTTTTTTAAATAAACAAGAAAGTGGTGAAGTTGGTACAGTTTTGCAGTTTTTGATACAACTCGGTTCTCTGATGGAATATAGCCTCCTGCAGGTTTCTCTAACACTCTGTACTTTGCAGTGTCAGGCCTCACTGTTTCAGAAACATTCATATTACTTGAACTTTGCAAGATACCCTAATGACAAGATGAAATATGTGTAGCACGAGCTGACTTTGGGAAAGCTTGGAAAATGTATTTACAAAGTATGTTATATCTTTGCCAGTATAACATTTTATGACATAAACGCAGATGCTAAATTAGAAACCCTCTTTATTCTGTTAAAATGTCACAACAATTTCTATCCTTGAGCTTCATTCTTTGGAGCACACCCAGACATGCACATTGTTTTGCTGCTGCTGTTCTTATGATGGTGACGGAAGTCTAGCGTTCTTGGTAAAAAGGAATGAAGGGCTCGTCTGGAGCCAAAAATAACTAATGAGGAAGCAAGGAGGAGGTTGATAATACCTTCCTCCTGCAGGGAACCATCACAGGCACAACAGTGGCTTAAGCTGATGTCCTTTGCTTTATAAAACTGCTTGGCTCTACCAGCTCCCCTCGGCCTCTCCTCTTTAAGGTCCACCAACTTAGATGTTACTTTTTCAGACAGTGAGGGAACGTCAGGTACTCTGTGCCTTCCTCCCCCCAAGCGGTGATGTGATCTGAGTTTCTGAAATTGTATTTCAGCAGATCAGGGAGGAAGAAGCCACAATATTGATTTGGAAAACTGCATTATATTAATGGCAGCTCCTCTCTTTTTGGTTTAATTATAAAAAGCAGTCATGAATGCAGATCTGTTCTTGTGTCTGTTGAAAACTGAAACTTCACTGGAAGCAGAATTAAAGCCTTGATTGCTTAGGTGGTCAATGGAATATCCATTTAAAACTATATTTCTTGTACCAAGAGTAAGGAATTTTATAAAATAAATGGAAATACAAAATGTTAAGCTTTCAAATAGTATGTTTATCAACAAATATTAATAGTTCAATACAAAAATTTCAGGGATGCAAAAGCATCTGCAACTGGGGAAGCAGAGTTGATGTACTGAAGGCACAAAGATAAGGCCCGCACCTGCTAGATGTCTCTGCACAGGAGTTTCCCGCTGCTTCAGCAAGATTTTAGCATGAGGACTGTGGGTGAGGTGTCTAGATTGTGTGTGTGTTCCCTGAACTGCGCTTTCTTGTAGCTAACTTTAAATAAATGGATTATGCAGTTTACTTTTCTGCTTTCATGGGATCACTGTGAGCATTGAGAAGCTCACAACATTAAGACTGGCTTGTCTAATGATTTTTGCATTCACTTGGAGCCAGAAGCATGAAAGCCCATACTGTTCAATATCTGTAGCATCTCTTTCCCATTTAAAGTAACTTCAATACTGCTTTTCAAATTCTAAGTGAAACTTCAGAGTTTTGAAGTCAGGAAAACAATCCATAATCTGTCTACACACTGCATATACCAACATGTAAACTTAACAAACATAAGGAAATGACAAAGCATCAGCTCTTCAACATATGGGCAGAATGATTATCTAGGAGGTCATTTTTAAGTACGAGAACCCTTTATCTGTCCTGAACGTTCCCTGTTGTTTAGAGGAACATTTTCTGATGCTGCCGGCTTTCTTCTGATGCTGTCTGCGCTTTCTTCCAGACGATCCATGTGACATTCAGAAATGCATACTCATGACTAATTAAGTTGCCTGCTGACTACTTCTGACACACATGATTCTTCAACGTAACAAATTCAGCAATAAAAATATAGCAAAGCAAGTAAAAATTGCACAATGAACACTTAGAAATATGAATCATTCAGATTTAGTTGGGAAAAGAACCCATGTAATTGTTTCCCATAGAATCAACCACAAATAAACCACAAATGTAAATATTTATTTGAAAAACAGTGGCTCTGCTACCAGCTAAGTCAAGGCACTCCCAAATGCCGGGCAAATTTTGATCTCAGTTTGCAGTGAGATTATTGCTGAAGTCAGTGGGAAAACTGCGGGGGGAAAAAAGGGCCTTTCACTCTATTAAACAAACACGGTGTGTAAGGCTGCACCTCACTGAAGCTGGAGAACTTAAAAAATAGGAGTTTCTACAAATGAAAAAAAAGGAGTCGGGAGATCATCACCTACAAGAAGGCCCGTATAAAGGCAGTGGGCACCTACTGGATAACACTTTTGGAAGAGAAATATGTTTGACAGATGGAAGTAATGATAACCCTCTTGCAGCCCAGCAACAAAGCGACAGAGATGGAGATTAAAAAAAGCAAGGACTAAGGCTTGAACAAGCCCTGAGAAGAGCCTAGCACGGAGACCTGTTCTTTGACCCGTGGGCACCAAAACGGTGACTTGTTGTTTGGTAAACCTCTAGGCATGAAAATGGTTCTTTTTAAGGTCTTTGGAAGTAAAGAGAGACCTGGGACCCACTTCAAGGCTGCTTGTCAAATCATCAAAGAAGACACCTAACTCTGGGTAATGGCTCAGTTCAAGAAGTCATAAGAATAATCAATCAGATCATTGCTTAATATTTCAGGGAAGATGATAGCCTCAGACCACATGGGCTTGTAAAAATGCAATGCATGCTTGTAGCTCCAGTCAGCCAAGTATCTAAATGATTTTCTTAGAAATTATATAACCTTCTCAGCAGATGAGGATTATTATTTAAAAGATGGACATGACAATGTGCATGTATGTTAAGAGAATTATACAATTAAACAGCCGTTTTAAAGACAGAGCCAGGACATAACCCAGCCGTCCTGACTCCCAGTCCCATGTTGATACCAGCTGGACCATTTTCTTTCTCATCCTTTGTAACAAATAATTCAGCTGTTTGTCAATATCATATAGCAGTGCTTCCCAAAATGCGCAGGGAAAATTCTGTGGAAATTCTCCAGGAGATATGATATAAATGGCATAGCCCTGGGGGCACTCTCCTGATTGTATACCATCAGTGGTGTGTACCGGGTAGCTCCCAGGGCTTTCCAAAGGTATTGCAGCTTGAACCAAAGCACAACCAAGAGCCAACCTTGCCCCTGCTCCTCCTCCCAGCATTCGTCTGCGGCAATATTGGCACAAGTGTCCAGGTTTTACTAATGTCTTCAGCAGTGCTTTAACCAAAGGAGTATATGCTGCTGCCAATTTTGTGGACCTCTTTTGTTGTGCTCTCAATATGGTATTCAGCATAAATGGACTGAAATGTGAAGAATCTCACTGTCACCTACTTTTGAATCCTGAGTTTTCTCCTTTTGCATATTTGTAGGTTATACATAAAGCACAATCAATAGGTCAAAAAAACCCATGAAGTGACTAAGCCGTTTTTAAATACCACCCTTTGAAATGTTCTCTCTCCTGTTGTTAAAGCAGTGCTAGCTAAATATAAGTACCTAGCCACAGAACGGTGAGAGTGGGCTCCTTTTTGAGCCTTTGGATGTACACTTCCCACTGAGTTCATACAACCCACTTATGGTGAACTAATGGGATAGAGCTTATAGTGGCCAACCTCCTGACCTACTACACTGCCCCTGACTTCTGATGGTCACATCACCATAATTATAGAGCAGGAAATTAAAGAAAAATGGAACTGTGGTACTTTATTGTACACTATAATTGTAATAGAGGACAAATACATTGTTGATGTAGGTGACTTATCACGAACACTCACATTGCATGTGGTTGACCCAAATGGCACCATTTCAGATTCTGACTGAAATGTACTAAGCTGCATGTTTCTGGCCCATCACTATAGTTTACAATTGCTAAAAATATCTGTGCACTGCACAGATGGTAGAGATCAGTTAGAGTCACGAAGGAACAAGTTTTAATGATAATTTGAGATTTTTTTTGCTTGCACATTCCAATAGACTTTTAAGGTGACTATAATAAAGAGAAGAATGAAGAGAAAAAAGGGCTGGCAATCTGTGTGTGGAAGGTAACAATGCTGTATTCAGGACAGATGTCAATGTTTTTTCGATCCATCTGCACCCAAACTTCAACACAACTGTTTTCAGGATAGCATCCTGCCTGAGTCTCACCCCTACAGAGCACCTCCTCAAAGAGAACACAGACCTTGGCTATGTCAGGTAGATTTCTTCTGTTTCTGAGAGAGGGGTGGAAATATGTACTGCATGTGGTGTCCCTAGTGTAACAAGGGAAGGCTGTTTCTTCCTTGCAATTCTAGTTCCCTCCTACTTGCACTTCTAATGGTCTGGGGCTATGCCCTAACCTGGATACATGGCAAAGACTATCAGGGTCATACCCAGGCTAGCAGGGTCAAATCCAGGCATCTGTCGGGTCCGACTTTAGGGTTGTTTCTGGAGCTGGAATAATGCAGAATAGTGATGACTCTGGCACAAGTTTTCCTTTATAAAGGACAATAGAGATAATAATCAAAAAATTATGCAAAACTCACTAAAACTTTCAGGAATTTACAAGTAGGTACTGGTAAATATTCAAGTAGCAATTGGTGGGATTGCTAGTGCAAGTCCTTCTTTTTTAATCCAAACAAAGCAGAGAACAAATACCAAGAGACCATGAGAAAAGTGGTTACACTGATATCAAAAAGTGCAGCTGAAGCAAGAAGTGGTTGCTGAATGTCAGCAAATGCAAACAGTGTGGTAAAGAACATCTATAAAAATGAGTACAAACCAGCCAAGGATAAGTGGGGGAAAAAGACTTTACTCTCAAATTGTAGATAACTCTTTACTAACATCAGAAGGTACCTCCAATATCTTCTTATTGAATTGTAACTAGAGAAAAAGCTGTTTGAAGAACACTGAAAAACGCTGTGTGCATGTTTATACTGCTTTTATGAAGTCCTTTACCTTAGCAGTTATCCATCCATCAGTTTCCATTTCAGCTTTATACTTACATTTGACTCATGGCAGGTCAAAAAGAAGGGGGTTTTTCTGGTTGTTGACAGACAGTGTTTGTAATGCTCTAAGGGAGTGCCTCTGTGGGTACCTTATCTGTGCCTTATCCTTATCCTACCTACCACCTCCTTCAGGGCTGAGAAGCTGACTCCTGTCTTTGACTAGCCCTCTATATCAACGCCCATTGCTTCCTGCTAGCTTTTCAAACACATGCCTTCATGCTGTGTCTCATGCTGTCTCCAACACTCAGGAGAAGCTCTCTGTAAACATCGGCAGAGATGCCTCATAATCTTCCTTTGGTCCTCCTTTAAAACTCTCCTTTTGCCACATTGCATCCATGAGTTTGCATGAGACCTACTAGATTGACAAATGTTTGTTTCATCAGTTCCGTAGGCTTGTTCTCCTCTCTGCTTTTCTGCTTATCTGCTGCATCTTTTCCCAACTTTAAACTGTAAGGTTTTTGGGGCCAGGACTGTCTTCTCATGTGCTATTTAAACAAGGCCTTGTACAAAGACTGCCATTCCTAGCATGGACACATCTTGGCTCTCTAGCGCAATCAGCTGTGGTAGGTGTTAACATACTAAATTTAGGTTTGGCTGGATTTAGATCTACCCCTTACCCCTAGAAACATCCTTACAACCAGGACAAAAGTCTAAAGAAGGGCTACTGAGGTCCAGAGAGAAGAGATGAACCATGGTTTGATGTACTTGTAACAGCCTGGATGATGCAGGAGGCATGTCTGTCTTGCACAGAATCCTGCTCGTCACCTTCATACCCAGCTTCAGGATTAATTAATTTAGTGGCAAGCCTGCGCCATGCATCCCTGTGGGCAGGCCATCATCTGAGAAGCAGCAGCTGAGGACTAGACCCTAAATGGCATTTAGGCTCCTATTTAAGTGACCACAGAATCACAGAATGGTTAGGGTTGGAAGGGACCTCTGGAGATCATCTAGTCCAACCCCCCTGCCAGAGCAGGGTCACCTACAGCAGGTTGCACAGGACAGCGTCCAGGCGGGTTTTGAATGTCTCCAGAGTGGGAGACTCCACCACCTCTCTGGGCAGCCTGTTCCAGTGCTCCACTACCCTCAAAGTAAAGAAGTTCCTTCTCATGTTAAGATGGAACTTCCTATGTTCAAGTTTATGCCCATTACCCCTCGTCCTATCACTGGGTGCCACTGAAAAAAGACTACTCCCATCCCCCTGGCATCCTCCCATTAAGTATTTGTATGTATTAATAAGATCCCCCCTCAATCTTCTTTTCTCTAGACTAAAGAGACCCAAGTCCCTCAGCCTTTCCTCATAAGAAAGGTGCTCCAGTCCCCTAATCATCTTTGTTGCCCTTTGCTGGACCCTCTCCAGCAGTTCCCTGTCTTTCTTGAACTGGGGAGCCCAGAACTGGACACAGTACTCCAGATGCGGTCTCACCAGGGCAGAGTAGAGGGGGAGGATGACCTCCCTCGACCTGCTGGCCACACTCTTCTTGATGCACCCCAGGATGCCATTCGCCTTCTTGGCCGCCAGGGCACATTGCTGGCTCATGGTCATCCTGTTGTCCACCAGGACTCCCAGGTCCCTCTCCACAGAGCTGCTCTCCAGGAGGTCAGCCCCCAACCTGTACTGGTGCATGGGGTTATTCCTCCCCAGGTGCAGTACCCTACACTTACCCTTGTTGAACTTCATAAGGTTTCTTTCTGCCCAACTCTCCAGCCTGGCGAGGTCACGCTGTAAGGCAGCACAGCCTTCTGGCGTGTCAGCCACTCCTCCCAGTTTTGTGTCATCAGCAAACTTGCTGATGGTACACTCTATCCCTTCATCCAGATCATTGATGAATATGTTGAACAAAACTGGGCCCAGTACTGACCCCTGAGGGACACCACTTGTTACTAACCTCCAACTAGACTCTGCGCCACTAACCACAACCCTCTGAGCTCTATCTGTGAGCCAGTTCTCAATCCACCTCACCGTCCATTCATCTAAGCCACACTTCCTAAGCTTTCCTGTGAGGATGATGTGGGAGACAGTGTCGAAAGCCTTGCCAAAGTCAAGGTAGACAACATCCACTGCCCTCCCCTCATCCACCCATCTAGTTACTTTGTCATAGAAGGCTATCAGATTAGTCAGACATGACTTCCCCTTGGTGAATCCATGTTGACTACTTCTGATAATCTTCTTTTCATCCAGGTGCTTTGAGATGACTCCCAGAACAAGCTGCTCCATCATCTTCCCAGGGATGGAGGTGAGGCTGACCGGCCTGTAGTTTCCCGGGTCATCCTTCCTGCCCTTTTTGAAGACTGGAGTGACATTGGCTATCCTCCAGTCCTCAGGCACCTCACCTGTCCTCCAGGACCTTTCAAAGATAATGGAGAGAGGCCCAGCAATGACTTCCCCCAGCTCCCTCAGCACCCGAGGGTGCATCCCATCAGGCCCCATGGATTTATGTATATCCAATTTATCTAACTGATCTTTAACGTGCTCCTTGTCAACCAAGGGATAGTCTTGTTTCCCCCAGACTTTCTCTGTTACCTGCAAAGTCGGGGTCTCACAAGGACTGGCCCGAACAGTGAAGACAGAAGCAAAGAAGGCATTTAGCAACTCCGCCTTCTCTGCATCATCCGTCACCACAGCACCTGTCTCATTCAACAACGGGCCCACATTTTCCCTAGTTTTCCTTTTGTCTCCTATATACTTAAAGAAACCCTTCCTGTTGGCCTTGACATCCCTCGCCAGGTTCAATTCCAAGGCTGCCTTGGCTTTCCTTGTTTCCTCCCTGCATACCCTGACAGCATTCTTGTATTCCTCCCAAGCAGTCAGCCCCTTCTTCCACCTATTGTAAACTCCCTTCTTCCACCTGAGCCTTTTCAGAAGGTCCCTGCTCAGCCATGCAGGTCTCCTTCTCCCCTTGCCTGATTTCTTTCTCTTTGGGATGCACTGATCCTGAGCTTGGAGGAGGTGACGCTTAAATAGCAGCCAGCTCTCTAGAGCCCCCTTACCCTCTAGAGCCCTTTCCCATGGGATTTGCCCAAGCAATTCTTTGAAACGATCAAATTTAGCCCTCCTGAAGTTTAGGGTTTCAACTCTACTTGTCATTTTGTCTATTCTACACTTAATCCTGAACTCTATCTTCTCATGATCGCTGCAGCCCAGTCTGCCCCCAGCCTGAACATCCTCCACCAGTCCCTCTTTGTTTGTCAGTAGCAGGTCCAGTAAAGCACCTCTCCTTGTGGGGTCCTCCACCACCTGAGTCAAAAAGTTGTCATCAATGCACTGGAGGAACCTCCTGGACTGTACATGCCCGGCTGTGTGGCCTTCCCAGCAGATATCAGGGTAGTTGAAGTCCCCCATGAGAATCAAGGCCTGTGATTGACCAATATACCCCAATTCCAATATACCCCAAATAGGAAGGGAGGGTCCCAAATACAAGTTATTTTTTAAAAACTGGTACTCCCTGGTCACTCAGGCATAATACAGTCAGACAGTAACTTGAAGATTTGTATTGCTTTCATTAATGGATGATATACAGCTTTCCTAAAAGACCAAGAAACTTCATAGTTATATTACAACCCTTACGCTAAAAGGGTGTACCTTCCCTTCTTCTGAGGGGTGCATTAGGAGATGTCTCTGGAAGAAACCAAAACATTGGCTGTGGTTGGAAAAGCGTTCGAGTCATAAAAGTCAATAGTTGCAGAAACTGTGGTGCCTTGTGGGAAGGAGACAGCTGCAAAACAGAACTGTGGGTGAGGATGGGTGGGAGGTAGAAGCAGGATACAATCACTGGGGAACTGACTGAGTCCTTAGTAAGCACTGTGCAGGTTTTGGTGGATGGACCATGCTTCTGTCAACACCACAGACCCTAATCTTATTGTCCACCCTGCTTATCAGATCCTGCAGGCTAATACAATATAACTGTCCTTACATCAAACACACACAGATGAGTGGCTTTGCTAAAAAGAAAAAGGTCCAGCTGGGTCAGTCTCCTTCTGAGTTACGGCAGTGGTGGCGAACAGCTTCAGACATTTTAACAAGAAAAGTTGTGAATCTCTGCCCTAGCAATCCATCTACAAACAAGGACATAACCGGTCCGTGAAACTACTCAATTAAAATACATCAGCCATATTTATTGACCTGCCTGATCAGGTCACCGGGAATGGCTTGAGAGGCACGGCGCACACTGCTGCGGCTGTCAGCAGCACCTGCAGCCCAGCCCTGCCAAGCACGAACCTGGGGGGTCAGATTTCCCAGCTAAAAACAAAGACATTCCAGATTACCAGACCTCTTGCAGAGCTAATATCCTTTCTTTTTCTGTCCACAAAGTCACCACTGAAACCTGACCCTTGAAATATTGCTGTTTATTAGTACCTGAGGGGCTTGGTGTTAAGCAAATAGAACTAAGACAGTACTTGAGACTGCCTGGTCCCTGCTAATATTTTTCTGGATCGAGTTAAAATTTGTGAGTATATCAGCTGCTTTCCCTTCAGAATAAACATAAAAAAAGTCACCAGTTCATCTGGAAGGGTAGGGATCCCTGCCCCTACTGAGCTGTACCCCTTCCCTCTCCAGTGGGGCTGGAGAGGGAATGCCCAAGGGGACGCCAATGCCAGACGACAGCGCAGGAGATAACCTCGGTTGTGCCTCCATGTACCTACAGGGAATGCAGCAAGGAAGATCACAGAAATCCTGGAAAGACAGGAAAGGCATGAAGACGACAGGAAAAGCCCCAGATCCTTAAAAACAGGTGAGTAAGCAAGGTTTCCTGACTGAGCATCTCAGGGCCGTGGGTGCGTTAATAGCCTCACTGTCTAGCCTCACCAGGGACCAAACCTCTGCCCATGAACCCCATTTTGGCCCAGGCCTTTAGATCTCCACCTGTGTTGTGATGTTGGGGTGCTGGTCTCCAGTGCCATCACAGCTCTGCTCAGTCATGGACCGCCTTGATCCTGGCCTATGGGTTGACTTTCTGGCTTGACCTTGGACCAACCTCACCACCACAGAGGTGCCCGATGATCTGGACTCTTGGTTGAATCCAGATGTCCCCAGCTGCCCTGCTCCCTGTCTGGGGTGAAGTCCTGCCCTGCCCATGCCCCTGGTGAGCCTCTGCAGTCCCTGGTCCCCAGGGAGGTGCTGGTCCAGGCAGCAAAGTCCTGGCCAGAAGCATGGGACTGCTTCATTGCAGCTGCCCTCAGGGAAGCATTGCTGGGTAGGCTCTTTGTAAACAAGGACCTCTTGCATCTGCAGATGGCTGGTTTTGCCAGTAATTTCTCAGACAATGCACAGTACCCTGAATTTTGTGTAATTCAGAGTTGAGAAAGCAATGCAGAGCACGTGGGTCTGGTTTCACCAAGGTGCTGTACATGTATGCTGACAAGAATGCGAGAGGTGCCTGTTTTGGTGGAAGCCCTTATTCTTTGTCTCATAATGCCCTTGCTTTGTACAGGCTTTTTCCCCAAAGGGATTTTCTCTTTTGCAATCTGATCCTTAGCTAGTAGCTTGGCATCAAAACCTCTCCATCACACAACACAGGACTACTAGGCACCAGCACAATGAAGCTTTGTTATCCGTCTGTCCTCACTGAAGAAACAGAGACCCTCAGCTCTTCTGCCTAACGTGGCTAATAGCTGTTTAACAGCTCCTGACCTAATGAAGTGGCTCCTGTTGCTCAGTATGGCCTTACAGAATATAAAACACAGGCAGCGGCCAATCTTGAGGCTGGTCCCTCACCGCCCCCTTTCACAATTTGGTTAAATTAGCAAGAGGTCCTACCTCCTTTTTTTTTTTCACGTTTTCCTATGGAAGTTCATGAAATTTTGCCAAACTTTGGTAATTTTTTGTACTACTTTTTAGAAAAAAGTAGTGGGTTTTTTTGACAAACTAGGTCCTCTTTTTCTTTTTGCCAGTTGGAAGTGACCTTTAGATTTTCATGTTCATTAGAAACTCCCACAGTACTGAGGGTCTTCTCAGAGGGATTTGCTGATGCTGATAACTATAGGTGCCAATTACATTCCTTGATGCCTTCCCCTACTACTTTATGTTTAGTAAATGAACTTTTTAAAAAATCACGTTATGGGTGTTTTTAAAAGCTCCTTGGAGCTGGGAAAAAGAGTGGGTCAGCAGTAAGGAAAAGAGGTGGAAATGACAATGCTTGGCCACTGTATTGCCAGGTAATTCTGAGATACAAATGAGAAGATGTTAACAGCTGTCCCCAGGATACCTGGAGGAGGGACAGGCAGGTAGAGGGTAAAAGAGATGGTCAGAGCTGTTCAGTCAACCCATAACAGAAGAGCAGAAGAGGATGTTACTTTACTGCTGGCATCTAGAGAATTGGCCCCATGTGAACGTCATGAAGTTCTACATGGCCAAGTGCAGGGTCCTGCACCTGGGTTGGGGCAACCCCTGATATCAATACAGGCTGGGGGATGAAGGGATTGAGAGCAGCCCTGCCAAGAACGACTTGGGGATATTGGTGGATGAAAAGCTGGACATGAGCTGGCAATGTGTGCTCACAGCCCAGAAGGACAACTGTATCCTGGGCTGAATAAGAAGCAGCATGGCCAGCAGGTCGAGGGAGCAATTCTGCTCTCATGAAACCCCATATGGAGTGCTGCGTCCATCTCTGGAGCCCTCAGCACAAGAAAGACATGGACCTGTTGGAGCAGGTCCAGAGGAGGGCCACAAAAATGATCAGAGGGCTGGAGCACCTCTCTTTTGATGACAGGCTGAGGGAGTTGGGGTTGTTCAGCATGGAGAAGAGAAGGCTCCAGGAAGACCTTATAGCAGCCTTTCAGTGCTTAAAGGGGGCCTACATGAAAGATGGGGACAAACTTTTTAGCAGGGCCAGTTGTGATAGGACTTTAAACTGGTGGTGGCTTTAAACTAAAAGAGGGTAGATTTATACTAGATATAAGGAAGAAATTTGTTACAATCAGGGTGGTGAAACACTGGCACAGGTTGCCCATTGAGGTGGCAGATGTGCCATCCCTGGAAACATTCAAGTTCAGGTTGGATGGAGCTCTGAGCAACCTGATGTAGTTGAAGATGTCTCTGCTCGTTGCATGGAGGTTGGACTAGGTGACTTTTAAAGGTCCCTTCCAACCCAAGCTATTCTATGATTCTATGATTCCATACCCCCTGACAGGGTGGGTACAAGCGTGAGGGAGCCTGCTGGACTGGGAGCTGCTGCTCCTCGGCAATTCTTGGTAATTATTTTGTGCGCAATGTGTTAGGTGGATTAAGGTATTTGGACAGAGATTTGTATGGTGCATTGTGTCAGAAGGCTTTTTTAAAAAATTGGTTGAAATATGTTGATACTAACTCTAGAGGAACTGGTTTCTGCAAATTTTGTCAGGGCAAATGGCCATAAATCTAAGTGGGAATTTTGCTTACTGCCTTAGGCCGGGTTTTGAAAGGTATTTAGGTGCTGAAAGATAGAGTTAGACTTCTACTAAGACTTTCAGAAATATTGTCTACTTCATAAAATTTTACTTGGCACATGTCTGATTTGTTTGGCACTTGGAAATCCTGGAAATCTGGCACACTGCAGGAGTAATAAATACAGGAAAATAATGGGAGTTCAGATTAAAAACCAGCAACATTGTTTTTTACAATATCAGGATCAGCATGCTGCTAAAGTGTTACTACAACAAAGTCAGAATCTCTCACAAGGTGCGTGTGACTAAAAGGTAGAAACAAAACCCAGCCACCTAAAAAAAGAAAGAGAATGAAGAAAATGCAGAAAGTCTACTTTATAAAGCCCTCGTTATGCAGATTCAGACGATTTACTTTTGGCTTCTCTTTTTTTTTGGTAACCTTTTCTCTAGAGAATTATATAGATGAATGTAGAATTGTAAATAGAGTATATAGATCTTTTTACATATTTACAGAATGAGAGATCTGAAATAACATAACCCACATTCTTAAAACTGGTAAGGAGAGTCACTTGTTCAGGAAGATTAAATATATCCCGCAATGCTGAGCAAATCAAACTGCACAAAGAGGGGTGTCAGGAGATTGTAACGTGTCCTAATCATAAGTATGAGCCTCCAGTTTTTCTTTTTTTTTTTTCCTTTTTTTTCCAAGGGTGAGAAATAGAATGGTTCTTGAATATGTAGATCAGTATAATTTAATTAGCTTTTATGACCAGGACTCCTCAGAGATAGCCATAAAAGTCAATTAGACCGTATTAAAATGCAGCCATTTCCCTGAAGCTTCTGTGGAACAGCCCTTACTTCTTCGGGAAAATGGTAAAAATCTAGATATCTAATCTAATAAAAAGAATAGCCACATAGAAAAAATGCTGTTGTCTTTTGTAATATAACAGATTTCCTTCTGCACTTTCCCAGTGCCTGAAACACATTGCAACATACAGGTCATACCTTGAGCCTATGCTGTACTGACCAGCCAGTGTTACAGTATGATCTTGCAGTCCATTTAAAATTGGATTTGAAGAAGATGGTTAGCAAAGTGTGGTGCCTCAGGGCAAAAGCTGATTATCTGCAGGAATCAGGAAAGGACTGTGTCCCAGCTGTACTCCCCCTCCCAATTCCAGATGTTGCACACACACAGCTGGCTGAGCACACAGGAAGATGTTCAAATAACTAACCACGCAGCCAGATGATCACGTCTTAATTGATGCCTTCTTTCTTCACCCTTGCCTCTCTGTATTGTAATCAGATCTTCATCTGTGCTATGTCTAAGAGCAGCTCGGAGGCAACACTTGGTGACCATCCAGCATTTACCTGCTTGGTCTGTCTCCACCTACCCTACCGCATGGCCACAGTTAGTCCACGCATGATGGCTCTCTGCCTGGAGATGAGGTTGCCTGTTACTCCTATAGGCTTGGTCTCCAGCGCACCCAGAACTTCAGGTTGCTGCTGAAGTGGAAGCTTTTGAGGGCAGAAATCACATGTATGTTTTTGGTATCTCTAATGAACATTACAGACATATACAACTATATTACAGAATATTCAACATTTAATGTTTGGGTTTGCTCTTCTTCCATTGAACATGTTCTGGCCATTATGAACAGCAGAATTCTACTTTTAATTGGCCTGATCAAGTAGGCACTCTCTTAAATATTAGTATGTCATGCCAAGAATTGCTTATGTAATTTCCGCAGGTATGGATTACCCAGAGCAGATGTAGGGAGGGGTCAGCAACCTAAAGCGATAGTATCTTGCCCACCAGCAGTTTGGTCTTGAGAGAAGGAGTGGCAGAGCAGCTGGGCAGCTTCCCCATCACCACCACATGCATCTGGCCCTGAATTCCAGCAGAGCCTTATTTATTTCAATTAGCTCATTAGACCTTTCAAGCCTCCATGCTTATCTCAAAAATAAATATTTGCTGTACAGCACGTCACACTGCCCGGTATTATGTTCTCTGCGTAAAGAAAGTCCTTGCAAAACACACCACAAAGAGCTTGTTGTAAATTTATTGTGAGAATCTTCATTCTGGCTTTACCTGATTTTTATAGTATTAAAGTCTCAGAGTTGATGCTACATTAGTGTGACATTTCTGTGGAAATTACTGCATTTCATAATAATGTACTCAAGTTCTAAAGGAGAGAGAAAAGCATGAAGCAAACAGAACTCTCATCAAACTTGTGGCATATAAGAACAAACATTGTCTTGAAATCTCAAGTTCTTCTCTTCTTTTTTATGGCATAAGGAGAAATATTTGAGAGTTAGCAACAGTGGCACTGAGGTGATGTCCCTTGTATCGATGTAGTTAATCTGTCAGCAATTCCATCAGCAAACCTGTTTTTCAGACCTGTTAACTGCAGTCTGAAAATCAATTCCAGACTTAATCATGGACAAAGGGGTGTATTCCACCATTTCTGCATGACAGTGATACACATATATCATCGGGAGAATAGATTCCAAGGTCTCAGACCATGAGAAATTTTATGCTTACGATATTTTATGACAGAATATCACCGTTGTGCTACGGAGTGCAGAAAACTAGACAGAATAGGTGATTCAAATGCAAAACAGTTTGATCCTCTGATGAAAATTCTTTGGCCTTTGGCCTTATCATACAATCCAAGGCACGTAAAAATTGTGCTGGAATTTGCCTCTTGTCATATCTCATTGCTTAATTATTAAACATGTTTGGTATGGTACAGTTGCTCTATAATAAAGTCTGTCATTACTTGAGCAAACAAAATTCCTTGTGCTATTGTCCTCTTAGATAGTCAATGCCTGATAAGGGCCACGCAGCTCTGCAGTGTGGAATGGTATAAACTTGGGGCCATGCCGGCACTCTGAGAGCAACCAGGGGCTGCATTTTCAACTCTTTATTTTTTTTTCTTCATGAAGGAACAAATCCTGCACCCTTCTTTCTAGCTGGACGGACCTGGGGGAGAGGACAGGACTGTGACCCTTTGGCACTGGCAAATGCCAAAGCCTTTGGGGCAGGGGGTGGAGATAAAACTGCCAGTGGTACCAGGTCAGGGCACCAAAATTACAGAGGTTGCTGCACTTTTCAGTACACAGACGAGAGACAGACGGAAAAGCACAGTTTAGAGAACATACTGCAGCATCAGAGAAAAGGCACCCTTCCTCCTCTGCCCCTGCTAGCTCAAACAGTTTCTCAGGACAGGCCTGAGAAAGGAGATCTGTCCGAGGCATAAATCATAGAATCACAGAATGGTTTAGGTTGGAAGGGACCTTGACGTTCATTGAGTTCCAACCCCCCTGCCATGGGCAGGGACACCTCCCACTAGACCAGGTTCCTCAAAGCCCCATCCAGCCTGGTCTTGAACACCTCCAGGGATGGGGCCTCCACAGCTTCTCTGGACAACTTGTTCCAGTGCCTCAACACCCTCAAATAGAAAAATTTCTTCCTAATATCTAATCTAAATCTACCTTCTTCCAGTTTGAAGCCTCTCCCCCTTGTCCTATCACTACACTAATCCTATCACCACACATCCTTGTAAAAAGTCCTTCCCCAGCTCTCTTGTAGGTCCCGTTTAGGTACTGGAAGGTTGCAATAAGACCTCCCCGGAGCCTTTTCTTCTCCAGGCTGAAGCACTTCTGCTCCTGTTGATTTTTAGGCTTTCCACTTAAATATGACCAAGGACCCCAACACTAGCAGTAGTGAGACAGATGATGACAACAATTTTAATCCCTATAACCTTCAGTACATTGCAAAGAACTGGGCTTGGCAACATTGCAGCCCTCAGCAGACACAGCCTCCTCCAGTTTTACCATCACCACTGGCTTTGGGTGCCCCTACGTTTTGGTCTGCAATTCGAACAGTTTGCCCGTTTTCCTAGATAAGGTTCGAGAGGCGCCACCTTTCCACTCATGCTCATCGGAATTGTGCCAGCTTCCAGCTGGCAATATCAGGCACAGTTCAGCATCTCCACTTAGGCACCCAAAACCTGAGAGATGTGATACATCCAAGTTAACAGCTTTTCACTCTGTTGGTTTTATTATCATTTTCTGTGCCAGTGCAAAACAGGCCCTTGAGTCAGAAAGGCAGCGAGAGAGGTGTGAGGCTCAAATGCTGATGAGATCCATGTTCTCTGTCCACTGCCTCGGTCCCACTCCCAAGGTCTGACCCCCTCACATGGATGCACAGCCCAGCGCAGGGCCAAACAGCGATACTGGCAGTGGCTCTGAAGTAGCACAAGGAAACGCCATGAATACATAGTGACCTCAGGTCCTTACAGCACCTTTGCCAAGGTGCCTTCAGCTGCAGGGATAACGAACCTGTGTGGAGCTCTGCTGTGATGCAGGGAAGGGCTTGACTCAGGGCGATGCTGAGCTCCTGACAGCAAGACTGAGCAATTTATTAAACGCAGGGTCTGCCTAAACAGCAAATTGTAGTTGGGGGCTGCCTGGAAATATCTGTAGGGTGCTTAGTTTCAGTTTTCCTCCTCCAGATCTGCACGTGCCTGGGCTCAGCTTGAGCCAGGGCAAGCCTGAGGAGCGAGGTGGGATGGCAGCCTGGGAAGGGCTGCAAAGCGTGCCGGTGCTGCAGGTACTTCTGTGGATATGTGATGCCGCTAATTTATCATCATCTGCGGTTTGCGCTACATGCCAGCCTGCAAACTGGGGCAGCTGAGGTGGAGGCAGTCCCTCTGCAGCAACGCAAGTGGTTACCTCTGGTGCAGAGCTGATGCTGGGGCTGGCAGCGGTGACTCCTCCGGTGCTGAAGCGGTGGGGGCTTCTGTTCCCCCCTCCCATCTCTGTCCCCTTGGGGCTGCTCCAGCTCCCCGCTCCTGTCTCAGTCCCCTTGGGGCTGCTGTTGGCTGCAGTCAGCATGGAGCGAGTGTCCCTGCCCACTGCTTCAGCTCCGAGAACTGCAGTGCGGGCATGGGTCTGTTCCTGACCAACTCTGTTGCAGACATGGCAAATTTTGGCAGAGGGCAAGAGAGAGAGCTGGAGGGGGCTCTTATGGTCAGGGCCTTTTGTGATGGGGGTACAGTTTTCCAAAGGCATTCAAAAACCTTATATGGGTCTTCTATGGTTTATATCTTGTCTCTAGTACATGTCATGCACAGCAATGCTGTAGCTTTATAGCCATATAATCTAGCTATATTTTCTAAAAAAACAGACTGAGGCTATTTAAAAAAAAAATCCAAGAAGGTAATTTCTTTTGAAGCCAACTAACTCAGCACTTGCAAACCTAACTTTAAAAAAAAGAGCTTTATGCTGAACCGTGGGCCATCCCACCCCACAAAGCTTTTCAATGAATTGGAAATGATTTCTCTTTAATGTCTTGACCTCAGGGCTCAAAGGGGGATCTGGCAGCAGCCCCGTACAAAAGCCTGGGTGGGAAACATTTAATTTCCTGAGATGTTACTCCCACGGTATACATGAAGAGGAATTGCTTCAGACAATGCAAGGTAAGTTTTATGGATCACGAAACTCTGCCAAAGTAGGGGTGAAATACAAACAAATAAATAAATAAATGTATCCTCTCTTTCCTTTATCATGCACACGCTGAAAGGTAGTATGGACAAAAATAAAAGTCGTATGGGAAAATGCTGATGTGAATGTCTAGTTGAGGAGGCCCTTTAATTTTATCGCAGAATCTCTTGTCCAAATAGTAGAGGTCTGCGTAAGGCCTGGCTGTGTTTGCTGTGTACAGGAGCCCTCTGTTTGCAGGGGGAGGAGAGGCTCTCATCTGTATCGCCCGGAGTGGGAGCACACACAGTGCTGCCGTCCGCAGCCCAACACACTCTCCTGCCTCCCTGTGCAAATACATTATCTCTTGGATTCATGTGTGACCTCTCAAGATATTCTGTCTTTACCACTTAGGCTTTCCCTGTCCCTATCTCAGGAGGGAACCAGGAGTTTTCCCCATTGTGAATTAAATTAATGAGAAAAGGATCTAGGGAAAATTGGCCATTCTTTGGATGATTACCTTTAGTTATCCTACTAGCCGTGTTGGGGTTCAGCATTACTAAAAGAATGAACAATAATCTAATTAATATGCTTACTGTACTAGAATAGAATCTAAAGACGTATTCAGCTTGTCGCAGCATGCACTTTTAAATTTTTTACTCAGCAGTAACATTAAAACAGCCAGACTTTCAGCCCTGCAAACTGTGGATAATGAATTTCTTTCATCCCAAACAATTTACTCCCCTGTGTATTAAAACACTTAACCAGATCAGTTGTATTTGTACCAATG
Organism: Charadrius vociferus; assembly: GCF_000708025.1. NCBI lineage: Eukaryota > Metazoa > Chordata > Aves > Charadriiformes > Charadriidae > Charadrius > Charadrius vociferus. Next base: position 2,616,231 of record NW_009649036.1, read on the forward strand.
CGTGCTCTGACGTGCAGAGCAATGGAAAAAATGAGCAATCAGTGTGTAGTAATGATTATTTTCTTGGTAAACGCTTTTTCTAAAAATGATAGAAATAAAGTCCCATATTTCTCTGTCAGAAGTGAGTGCTGTTTACACAACCGACATGAATAATGAAAACAAGTATATTCCCTCCTGCCCTTGCTCTCTTGGATACTATCCAGCATTGACTGAAGTCAGGGAGAGCTCTGCTCTTGACTTCTCTGGAGCAAGATGGGATCTGCTGCCTGCAGTCGGCATTTCCCTCTGAAAACGCCATGCAGATGGAAAAGTCCCACGGAGAAGGCAGAGCTCGTTGCACTCAGGGTTAGATGGATCACCCTCTGGGCCTCAAGACAAGGTCAAAGTTGGGAGGGAGGGGAAAAAAGAAGACGTTTAAAATAAAGGTTTGCATGCTTTTTGTTTTCTGCCATTCTAGTTTCTGAGGCATCTAGCTATATTTGGTTGTATTTTTAGGCTCCGTTCCAGGAGCAGATTGAAGAACTAAAAACTTTGTGAAATGAAAGTTAGGATTTCCGCATAATCACTTCACTTCAAAAACTAATGTTCTGAAAGAAATATCCCACCCTGCAACACTTGTTAAAATACAGATATTTTGTAGAAAAGCGATTTTATGTTAGCCACATGAATTAGGTCCCAAGAATGTAATTCTCTAATTTTTGAAGTTGATACGACAGCACAGAAATGAGGCAGTAAGGAGCCCATCCTTTCATCACACACGTTTTGGGGTTGATTTCCATGTTATTCTAAAAACTGTGGGATTAGGCTTTTCAGTTCCAAAGCTCATGAACATTTTTCAAAGCGACTCCCAGCAATGAAGTTAATGGTTCCAGTAAAACAGAATTTAGGGAAAAGCTTTCTGTGCTTCAGAGAACTGAAAAGGAGCGGGGTTTGGCCTGCGGGGGTGGGATTCACCCTGAGTGAGGGGTGACGTGCACTTGAAACAGTCGGAGGTCACCGGCCATTGACTTCAGCAGCAGCTTTGCCTGAGCAAATAAGGGCTCACACAGACTTTTCATTTGTACATCCGTAAGGGAAGAGATTTGGCTTTGAGCACAAGCCTCTTCAATCTTTCTGGCTCTCTGGGGTGGTTCCTCTGGATTTCAAAGCATATCAGCTGGGGCTGTTCATGCAGTTGTGAAAACAATGCGGATTAATGAGAGTCACTCCCCACTAGGTGACCCCTGGAAAACCTGCTCCGCAGTCACTGAACGGCAAGAATTTGTATTCCATTTTGGCCGGAGAGAGATTAAATCGTTAGACTTTTTCCCATCATCAGCATCCTCGTTGTGGAAACACGGCAGTCAATTTTTATTGCGGTTCGGCAAGGCTGTCCCCAGCGCTGCACATTTCCTGCTCAGCATCCACCTTCCTCGCTTTTAAAATTCATTACGGGTAATCTGCTGCGAAAGAGAATATCGAGCCTGCGTGTCTCGACCACCCAGATCTATACACTCCTATTGTCAGATCTATATACTTGTGCCGTAATAAAAGCGCCGGCGACCAGAGCACATGAGAAAGTGCTCCTAAGGAGATCACTGAATCTTAATCTTTGCCTTACACCCTGTTTAGCACCATTTCTTCGGAAGCTGTGCACATATCTGTGCAGCTGTACATTTTCAGCATATGTCATTGCAAAATAAATTATTCAGGATTGTTAGATTACTTATAAATGACACCAATCAATTAACACCACAGCCAGCAGTCTTTCGGGCTTTTGTCAGAGGCCAGGATGGCAAAGCTCTCAACTCCACATTTCCCAGTATGAAGGATTATGGTAATGACAGCTTATTTTTATTGAATTTTTAATTGATGAGTAATATCTCTGGACTCGCTGTGCTAACATTAGGTCTAGGGAGAACTAATCTCTCGGAGGAGAACATGATACAAGCAGAGCTGCCCTTCCCCAAACAAAACCCCCGTTTGAACGTGGCACCAAGCAGTGACAGGAGTTTGCTGCTGTCAGTTGTTAGAGTGTTTCACAAGCCTTTGTGCTAAAGATTCCTGCCTCTTCCTCACACAGGGCTGCAGAGGCCTTGGAGGAGACCGTGCATTAACATGCGCTTCACTGCTGTCACTGCTGTCCTGTAATAAGGTGAAAAAAGTAGGGTGGCTCCGGGTCGTGTGAAACAAAGTGACCAGCAGCCTGTATTGATCCCTGGGCCAACGAGGCCGCCTTTCTGTCTACAGGCTGGAAAAGCCTCAGGTCTCCTCCTCTGCACCACTGACATTTCCAGCGTTTCTGCCGGTGTCACCAGCAAGGTCACTTGCAGGTTCTGCAACCCGCTCACAAAGGAACAAATCCTACCACTGGCTACAAAGCCACAGAGCCATGAAATGAAACATTCTTTTCCCTTTCTTGATTGAAGGACAAAAACTGGGATCCCCTCCTTCCAAAACACCCAGTCCCCAGGCAGGTTCTGCTGGTGGGTGCTCATGGTGTGCACAGGGTGAGCCACGCAGAGAGCTGCGCTTCAATACTGGCAAAGAATAACGCAGCTGATCCGGTGTTTGCCATGTTGTTTTAAGGAGCAGTAAAGCTTCATGATGATGGATAAACACTATTATCATGCATTAAACATGTGTGGTTTAAGGGCAGAGAGTAGCCCAATACGAAGTTTTTCAATACAGACTGAACATGCCATTCAACTGCTTGAGTGTTTCATATTTAAATCTTCCTTGTAGCCCCACGAACTAGAATCAGGCTGTTCAAAGTCCAGCTGAATTCACTTCATAAAGCCATCAAGAATAGTTTAGAAATATATGCATTGTATGCTGACACTGATTGATTCATTAAGGGTGATGGTAGAGTCTGAATTGGAAGGTGCAGTGAAGACGACAATGAATTTTAATGTGGCCGGTGGCTACTGTTCAGCAGATATGAAATTGGAAATCAATGCTAGCTATTAAGTACAAATGGATGCTACCCTTACGTTTGAAGCAGTTCTCCATTCCCAATCTTTCAGCATGCCAGGGGAATACTGGCATGAAGGAGGAAAGCCCAACCTTGCAATGGGCTGCCAGTGCCGCTGTCTGTACTTTCTGTTCATATCTGGGGTACATCTCACCCTTTGTGAGTCCACAGCAAATGCTCCCAACTCCTCCCTGTGCTAGATGTGGTTCTAGCAGCTGTACTTTAGGTTTGAGCCTTGCTCTCTGTGTCCAGGAGTTGCATGATTGCATCCAAACATAAGTTTATACGTATTTCCAGATTTCACGGCCAGGAGGAAAATCTTTGAAGGGTGATGAGTGTGAAATAGATGAAGTGATGCCTGAGCCTGCTGGCACTTGGAAGACTAGCCCGAGGCAAATTAAAACACAAACCCTAAAAGCCAAGAGCAACTGCACCCCAACCAGAAGGTGTTGCTGGAAGAGTGTGACATCTCAGGCCACCCCACCCAGGCGCAAGAAAATGCTGTGGGATGTCCCCCTGGCTTCTAGGATGGTGCCAGGGGTGGCTGGAAGGCAAGTCTGCCTGCCAGAGAAGCAAACTCCCCCATCAATGCCGCTCCACGTAGTGGTAGAGACACAGTGTGTCCTTGGGGGAGCGGAGAAGGCCTCGGGGAGCTCTGGGTTGTATTTTGCCTAGGGCATCAGTTTGCCATAATACAGCTGTATTCCTCTATAATGCAAAGACAAGGTGTTTTAGCCTCCTAAGTAGTGTCTGTCACCTTGCTTTCTACTCCTCCCCCCTCCGCCCTTTTCAACACACAGATGGGGATGATGGAAAAAACTTTACTCCGTTGCTTCGTAATAAAATATTAAATGGAGAGACAGAGAGCAAAGTGCCCCCTCCCGCGACAGCAAAGCAGTGAAGAAATGAGTATCCCAATCTCATTTAAATATTTGCTGGCTCTGTTGACACTGGAACATAGACCTAAGTCCCTAATTAAATGAGAAAACAATAAACGTAGCCAGTAAACTATTGGTTTTCATTAATCCCTATCTAGAATGTTTTCAAACACTGTCTAACAAAATGAACACCATATTTTAAATGTTCACCCTCTAGATCTCTCGAGCGTAATCAGTGATGTTTATCATGTCCTTTACAAAAATGCTGTTTCTCTGTCCACTGCAAGAGCAGAAGAAAGAAAAGAAAGTGTTCCTAGGATGTGGGCAAGATGCAATAGGGATTTGTAGCACATGTGCACTGGAAATAAACACAAATTCTCCTGTGTGAGCATGATAGTGGTATTGGTGTAATGAGCTCTTCTTGGGTAAGTAAACACAATAAACCGATCTAATTCCCAGTGAAGGGTCTGGGTGACGTGCCCACCCAACACAGGAAAGTCAGGGGGGTGGAAACAGGACTATGGGAACCTCCAGCCGAGAGCTTGGCTTTAGCACCAGCCAACACGGCCTTTTGCATTAAGTCAGCAGACAAGCCCCCGACAACACAGCTGCTCGATCACAAGACATCAGCTCTAGTTAGGAGGGACAGAAATGCATAATATCTGCTGTCTTACGTTTTTCTCTGTGTCAAAACTTGCCCAACTCCTGAGAAGCATCTCACATTATGTATTTTAATTTCACCTTGCAGTGGCTCCCATATGATAGCACTATTTTTCTCATTTCCATGTTGTCCTTGACCTGCACTGGCAATTGGGTACCTATCTCTCCTTGACTAATGCGTATGACTTTAGCTGGTAAGGTTAAAGTATTAATGATTTCCAGCCATTTTTGCCAACATTTTGACACTATCAGAGGAAGATTCCTGTTTGAAATTTATTGGAGGTGGTGATCAAAAAGTGGGGGAGGGGTGAAGTGTTACTAAAGCATCTCCAGGAAGCATCCATTTTGTGAATGTCTGAGATTTTTTTTTTAAGTTGATATTTGACATTTCAACCAAGTCTGAAACCTCCAGGATTTAATTGCAGTAAAATCAATGGTACACCAGAAGTAATGAGGTGTGCCTGAATTATCCTGAAATAGATATAATTGCTGTATAACTCCTCTAGCAGGTCCCAGTTTCCCCAGCCACGCTCAGTATCTCATTGTTTGCCAAGAGTAAAGACGTCAGGAGCCAGTGGGACAAAGCATAATTAGCCAGGGTGCTCTTGTTGCCTGTTTTGGTTTTGAATGACATGTAGTGAACAGCATCTGCGAAAAGGGTGCTGAAAGAAGATGTTGGCTTGTCAGCATCCTGAGGGTGCTTCACGCTCGAGCTGTGGCGAAGACAAGCATGGAAGTGTGATGCCGGGGTGCTTTGTTCAGCTGGGAGGTCTGGGTAGAAATTAACTGTGTTCTCATTAGAACTGACTTTTGACTTCCACTGCAGTATGTAAAAATCCCTGCTACAGGCCAAGATAAACTGCTCTGTAAATTATCAGCTGTCACCTAGTAGTGCGACAGCTCTGAACCACAGCACTACATGGATCTAGGGGACAATAAGGTGCCTGGCCTGGGGAGCTATAAAAGCCACTGCGGCTAGGGAGTCGGTCCTCCTAAGGGACTCTGTGATACAAGCGTCTCTGCTCAGGATTTCTTGCTGCATGATCTCTGCTTCCTTTCGTTCTCCTGGAGAAAAACATGCCAAAGGTGTGGTGAATGGAGGCTGGATGTCTTCCACTGCCTGAGAATGCTTGACTCCACACCTCCTCTGCCGAAGACCAGCAAGACACGAGGTTTCAACTCATTTTACTGCACTGCCTCCTCTGCTGCAGAGGTTCCCTTGTACACAGAGTAATGGTGCCTTAATTAAGGACACTGAGCTGGGGAGGCAGAATATGCACGCTGAAGGTGGGATTTGATGTGGGTCTTCCTACTGCTGCAACCACTGAGCTAGAGGCAGCCTCCGTGGCCCCTCAGTGTTGTGCTAGATTGTGGATGAAACTTGTTTCTGAAAGAAAGATAACTTGATAAATTTGTATTAAGCCTTTTTTTCCCTCCCCCTCCCCCTCCCTCCCGCC
>NW_009649036.1:2622276-2641241 GCF_000708025.1 Charadrius vociferus
CCCCCCCCAAATAGATCATTTACAAGCACAGGGAGATGTAATGGGGATACACAGTCATCTGGACTTTTACTAAAAATAATACAAGATAAATTTAGCTAATGAGTTCAGCGTGTATATGTTTTAATAGCTTTCCCCTGCTACAGTCTCATACTGGCTCCTATCGTACATCAATGCTTCTTTCAACACATGTAAATAATACACAGGACACAATTCAAATTCCCACAAAAAGCAACTTGCTTTTAGTTACAAACAGAAATAAATGCAGCAGCAATCATATACATCCATTCAGGCAGTATATCAAAAGTTGGGCTGAATTCTGCACGTTTTGCTCATGAAAATAATCCTTACTGACTTCCTAACCTCACTGTGATAAACAGGGCTAGATTTTCTGAAAGGACGTTACGTTGCAATATATTTCATATTAGCTCCTAATGCTGAAGGCACTTTAAAAACCTTCCATATGTCTAGCTAAAGCATAGTAGATGAGCTCCCTACATTAATAGAGAACCGAACCAATCAATTAGTGTAAACACTCTCTCTCTCTACATAATCACCTGACTTAGCCATACATCATGTAACTCTAGTGCTACTAACGCAAGACTTTTTTAATAGCCTATATTTGTCAACGAGGCCAAGATTTTAATGCAAGTCCCCTTTATCTATCAGAGTAGCTTACATGAGCAGCTTGTCTAAAGTTCTCAACACTGGATAAAAATTTGAGATGTAAGTTTAAATATGCTGTATGCCTCTGAGTGGTGAGCTGACCCCACTCTTTGGACTTATTAGAGAGTCTGGCCATGCCTATGTTGCTCAAAGAAGCAGAGCACAGCGTGTTACACGCGGCCACGTGCAATGTTTGCTCCCTGCAGGGACCATCTTAATTCACAAGAGTCACTGCGCACAATCATGTAACAACACTCTCCATTCCACAACAGTTATTGCTAATTTAAACCTAAACTTATTCTGTGTTCATGTTTTTCATTGCACTTGCAAGTTGCACTTGCAAAGATGCGTGAAAAATAAACTTTCAGGCAGACCTTCTTCAATATTGGTGGCCAAGGTGACGAGGGTACCAATAGCGTAATCCTTTGCTTCTGCCTTGGGATCTAAGTGATTAGGCTGTGAGACATCTCCTTTCTTCTCACAGGACCATTATTTTGTTTCCTTGTGTTCTCTATTTCTATGATGATGCCCCATTTCCTAATCTGAGAATCCATTAAAAATGAGCTGGCACAGGTAATGGGTGAAGGATAGATGTTTGCTGTCTGATCCTTTGCAAAAGCATGGCTTCTTCCAAAGTATTTTTACCTGGACAAAAAGCACTTTAATATACAGTTTACTAGCAGAAAGGCATTTTTGGTGTGAAACCATGAACAGATGTAGTGTATGCCTCTCTCCTTCACCCAAGTCTTAATCTACATCTTCAAGGTTTGATCTTGTCCACATGAAAATGACTGCTGTTGACTTCAGTGGGATCAGGTATTAGACACATGCAGAGGGAATAATACAAGAAAGTGCTTTACAGCCAGTCTCCATTGAAAGAATTGAAAATACCAGGTGCAAGTTCAGGGAGAAGAAAGATGCAGATGTTGCATTTTATCCATTTAGAAATAGACATCTGAAAATCAATATTCCTTATGGAATAGCTCTGAAATATGCTGCCTAAGGTGACTTGGACTCTATAGTGATGTGTGTCCTAGAAATCTGATCGATACAACATCTGCTCCAAAGGTCTACCTTAGTCAAAACAGGTATAACTCCTGACTCCTCAGAACATGGGCAGCTCCTGGAGAAATTGAGCACAGACACAGATGCTCTCCAATGAGCTCTGCTTATTGGGAATAACATTTCAGGTACATACTGTCTGCTAACCCACTTATTGTAGTAAGTTCTGCAAAGATCAGACCTGTCGGGGAGATTTTCTGTAAGAAGTAGAAAATATTTGCTCAATGCAGCAAACTTTCCTGATAAATGTATGCTATATTCCTTCATTCAAATGAATATACTTGTTCTTTTTCACCTCAAAACCTGAAATCATTGTGTAGGTATATGTAATAGATACACCAACTTACTATGGTATCTTTTCCTAGTACCTCTTGTCTTCTAATAAGACCATATATACTTTTTAATTGAAATATGGTGGGAAGCAGTCAGGCAGATTAACTGTTATGAGGACAATGGAAAATGTCTCAGGCATTCCCAAAATATTTCCATGTTGAAAGGAATTCCTTTTATCTTGAAGCTGATATTTTAACAGAACATTTGCCACTTCATGCCATTTTTCGTCATGTTCATCGAATCACCAGCTTTCCTAGGAAACCCATACTTAACACTCGGAGCTAGATTTGCCAGACCTGCAGAAATCACAGAGACTGAACCTGTAGGAGGACACTTGTGTAAGGCCTTTCTGGCCCCTTGTGTTTTGGGTGAGATGGACTAATACAGATGTTCTCATCTTCCTACACCAAAGAAAGAAAAATATGCCAGAAATACACACACTGGACACAATCATCAGAGAGATGTAGAAGAGGAATGTCAAAATTCACCACTGATCCCAACTGGAAGTACATAAATGCCAATCATATTTCTACAGTACTGCTTCCTTTTTAAAAACCACATCTAAAGTCAATTAAAACCAAATCTAACCGGAGCAATCAGTTCAAAGACAGGATTCCTTTACCATCAGTTGTATTTATGGACACTGGTTAGAAATGTTCTGTGTATGCTTGGGATCTTTTTTCAGTTAAATATCTGCTTTCTTTAATTCAGACCTTTAATTCAAGGTCTTGGCACTATTAGCATATTGTGCAGTGATAGTCCCGAGCCAGCAAACCACAAGCCTTGGTGCTGGAGGGAATGGCTGGTAGAAAGGTGGCCATCTCCATTAAAAAACATGATCTTAGATGTATTTTTGGGGGAGGAGTGGAGAAATGGCCTGGGCAAAAGCACCATCCAAATGAAGCATGGTGCCACCTCACAATTTGATACAATACATCAGCAAGACGGTACAGTTTGAACGGGGTATCTGTGACTTTAAAGAGCCATTCTGCTCTCAGGAACAAAGGCAAACACATTCATTTTTTCAAAAAGGTTACTCTTAATGAGCCTTCAGGGAAGCTATTTCTGAGAGGGGCATATTTGAGTGCAGTGCTATTATTCCAACAAATTAGTCATATTGCATCATCAACACGAAACAATGAAACTAAAGAGTCAGGGCCCTAATTTGCTCTCACGCATACTGGTGTAACTCCATGTTTTCTGGCACACCCAAGCTGGGAAGAGATGTCTTGGAAAAGCCAGTCATAGCCCAAAGACTGCTCTGCTTTCCTGGGGAGCGGGTGTCCTGCCGGACTGGACGGCAGCTGGGGATGGGATGGGATGGGAGCACCATGGGATTGGCCACGTCCCTCCCCGCCTTTCCTTTTCCTGTGCGCCGAGGGGTACGTGGCAGCTCGGTGCTGGCCGGGAGCTCCCCAGGGAGAGGGCAGCCAGCTCAGAAGACAGGCCATTTCCCACCTCCCTTTGTACTACCAGGCTGATGCAAAGCAGGGAAGCAAGTACTGAATCAGACGGAATCACTCCCCTTTCCTGGCATAGAAGAGTTGCAGAAGCCCATCGTTTCTTATGCCTGTTGAAAAGTAAGAAAGAAATCCGTATATTTTTCTAGAGTTTGGAGAGAGATGCCTTTCTACTCTGTTCAAATAATACAATGGTCTGTGTCCTGATTGACCTTTGCAGTATTAACATTTTTAAAACATATTTTTTAATTAAAACGTGCTGGAACAAATTTCCGTTCTTGGTCCTGGATTGCGCCAGAGTTCACAAGTGGGTTTCTTTTGCAACCCAAATCAAAACATTGAATATGAAGTACACACACTTTGATTCATCTCTGCTCTCAGTGAGGTTTCCAACAAAACACTACATTTGACAAAGTGTGGAGCTACTTCAGATTTCCATGCAGAGAATTAAGATCAAAATCTGCCCTTGACATTTGAGTCTGCCTCCTGTTTAGATCAGGAGTTTTGACTCTAATCCATGTTTAGGACTAGAATTTAATTCTATTTCTGCTATCAAAACCCCTCTCCTGTACTCTTTTTAGCATCTTTGCAACTTTATGCTTGTGTATAAACCATAGAGTAAAAAAGTAAAACTAGTAAGCAAATTAGCAGGAACATGATCTACTATGCATCATCACCTGAGCAGTTCTTTCCCCTTCCCCCACGTGCCGGCTTGTTCCCGAGGATTAAATCACAATGTGAAGGCTGCCCTACAAAAAAAAAAAAGCACTGGAGGAAAGCAGCTGTAGTACACAAGGGCCAGTTTCATCTTTACGTGTGTATTCGTAGCCATTGGCGGATGAGGGTGAGAAAGCTACGTGGGCAGGGAAGTTATTGGAAGTAATCACAAAACAGACTTACATAAGTGAAACGATGCATACAAGTAGTCTTTGGAGATTAAAGATATTTGGGTTGGGAGAGGAGCTTTAATTGGAATTGACCTTGTAAAACATGCTCCCTTATGTTCAGGCTTATAATCATGGGTGGGCCAGCTGATCTGTTTAAAAATGCCTGGTTCACATTAACCACCCAGTTTTTAGAGACAGCTTTTAGATGCTTGGTGGTATCGCAGAGAACAAATTACTGCATTTGAATATTGATCCAGCACACTAGCAGTTAATGGAAACGAGTACAGATGTTTCACGTAGCACCTCAGACAGCACTATCACACAATGTTTTGACATAAGAAAACACTTTCCTTCAGAAAAATAAAATACTAATAATTCAAGTGCTGCTCCTAGGACAACAGATTTCCAGTTGCTGATGTCTAGATACATTTTTAGAAGGAACAGACATTAGAGAAAAAGACCTAATAAGCTGGGAGATTCTCCCAGGAAGATCTGGTCAAAATTAGTTCCTTTGATTGTGACACAGATCCAAATACAACAGGCCCATCACTAACAAATGAGTTGTTTTGCTCCGGAAAGCTGTGCAGAAAAGAAATGCTGTATCTTTTTGCACTCTGGGTGGGGGCACGTGAAGGGCTGGGCTGGAAAGGGGCAAAGCAAATTTTTATGAGGCAGCCCAGGGGTGCGCTTTTCGGGCTCTAGCTGCTACAAGGAGTGCCTTTCCCTGCCTCTTTTGGCCTCTGAAATAGCACACGCTGATTGTCTGTGACGTAGCCTGAATTCCAGCCTCTCTTTAGAAAGCAAAAGTGTGAATACTGGATGTTTTGAATTTGCAGAGTTTTGATTGTATGTCCCTGATGTGAGTTGGTAGGTTCATTCTGTTTCTATTTGGTGAATACTGACTCCCAGTAATTCACTCTGCTCTAGTTTGAGCAACACAGGACTAATTTCTCTTCTAATGCTTGGCAAAACTGCACTTTTAGAAGACTCTGGTGTCTGAATTTGTGAAAATATTTATTTTATAGCCAGCTATGGTGTGTGGGTTTCAAGGTCTGAGTGTTTTCAAGCTAGCCAGACGCTGGGATGAGGAGGAGCGAGACCCGGGCACTTGACCCAAGCTGGCCAACAGGATTATTTCATACCGTGAACGTCACATTCAATGTAAATTAGCAAGTTTGCTGAGAAGTTCTCTCTCTCCCTTGATGGCTGCAATCCTGAGGACTTCTTGCCCTGGTGCCAGCCCCCTGAGCCCTTCCCTTCCTCCCGAAGCCGTAGCACTCGCAGTGTCCGACATTTGCTGTCCACTGCTGGGAGTGCACAGCTTCCGACTGATAGAATGGGCTGAGTATAATCCTTGTATATTTCATATTGGTATTAGGATCAATATTGGTTCTTTAGCGTTATTAATGTTAATTATTTAGCCTTATCCTATTAAATATATTTATATTTCAACCCTTGGGTTTCCTTGTTTTTTTCCCCAATTTCCCTTCCCTGGCGGGGAGGGGTCATAGGGTGATAGAATAATTGTCTGAATGACAATAAATTGTTGTGGGCTCCTCAAACCATAACACACTCCCTGCCTTTGCGCATACTGTTTCCAGGTTTGCTCCCTGGGCTGTTCCCCTGCACCGGCTGCGCCCCTGTAACTGCTGTGGGGCCACAGCAGCCCCGTGCTTCGCAAGTCCCAGGTGCTGCCATCCAGAAATAGGGTAAGACCAAGCTCTGACTCCACAGAACAGGGAAAAAGGATGGCAAAGCATCTCTGCCTGAGCAGAAAGACTGCTACAAGCAAAGACTCTCAAGCTGCAGGGCTTCTATGGCTATTATCATGTGTTTCTAATGATGTCCACAGTAAATCTGTAGTTAAATTGCCTATTATTGACAGGTGCAAGTAAATTGCAGCCCTTCTCAGGCAAGGGAGTATGAGAATTCACATACGTGCTTTAGAAATGTTTAAGAATTGTTGACTGAAACTTATGCTGATAAAAAAATCAGGTTTTGGCAAAATGAAGATTTTCTCAGAAATAGTTTGTTTTCCTCTATGTTATATAAAAAAGAACATGTCCCCCTTCCCCCCCTCCTTTTTTTTTTTTTTAACTTATTGGCCAAAATTGAGAACTTCGATTTCTGCCAAAAAATCACATTTCCTGTGAGGAAACTCTTTCTTACCCCTGCACGCAGTTTCTGACTGGCTTCATGTGTATAACCTCCGTCACTGTAGTGTCTGAGTGTAACATCACACTTCCAGGAAACCAATCCAAATTCACATTTGACACGAATGACTCAGGAACTTATGTAAGAGTAATGTATTAAAACATACTGTCTGTATAAGAAATGGGAATTGTTAAAAGTATTTTTAAAGAAGTAGTCTCTGATCTTTTGCTTCCTGCAACCTCAGACTCCCTTAAAATTCTTTGACACGCGTCAATTATTTTTCAGCCAACCTTCTATTGCTAACCTCTGCGCAGGCTTTTAAAGTGGATGCTGTCCAGAAATCCTATTACAATAAATTTACTGTATTAAAAAAAAAATCTGAGGAGGAAATAAGATATGGTCATATTATTAAGTCTGGCTGTTCACCATTGCCAGCCTTTCATCCAACCCTTTGTTTATTGTCATCTTATCCTGCACTTAATCTCATTTAAAGCATAGGTGCTTTAGTACAAGGACCTTCCATTTTCTTTACTTTGAGTGCCTTCTGCACATATGATACCACATTTAAAGCACACATTCTCTCTTTTTAAAGTGCTTTCCACATCTATGATGCTTTACAAATAAAAAATTGTTACAAAAGCTTAACCAAGAGTTGTAAGCCTAATCAGAACACGTTTCTGTACCTCTCCCTCTCCTTTGTTGTAAACAGCAAGGCCAGCTTTCATGTATTTTAAGAAAGATCAATTATGATAAGTATCTAAAAATGCTGCTTAAAGTAATGGATTAGGTATTAGCAAATCTGAATAAAAAAATCAGCTGTATATTAGACTGCATATCCCTAAAGAAATCTTGAGGATCACTTGCTTTAACCACAAGTATCTTGGGATCTCCAATACCTATTTGGAGAGCCATCCAAGGCTTCCAGATTGAGATCCCACTCAGAGGACACTGTGACAGCAGCTGTCCCCAGACCTGCAGTGCAGTGTCAGTGCTGGCCTGGAGGTGAAGCAGTGCTGAGACACTTCAATTTACAACCTTGAGGTCTGAAAGCAAGGTTGCATGGAGTAAGCTGCATGGCCATGGCCAGAGGGAATGGGAGAGCAATGGCAGCCAGCTAGCCTCATTTTTATGATGCATTCTTAGCTGTCCACATCACTGTAGCTCCAAGTGGGGGAAAAAAAGTGGGTGCTTTAAATATCTGGCTGCAGAAAACCAGAAAAAACCCTCTACTAGTAGCAATGGATTTTCATTTTGCCCAGGGAGAGGAGGCAACACAGCAGTTCTGTTCCAAACACATCCTCCTTCCCGCGTTATCTAGAAGATCGTTGTGCAAACCAGAATGAAGTGGACTTCCCAGACGAGTCCTGTGCTGATGGGTAGGGGGGTGGTGGTAGTCTTTTCACTTACTGGATGGCAGTTGTTCATCAAAGCATTAAATGTTTCAGCATTTTTTCTGACGTTTTCTGCTGCATCAGGTTCGTGCCACCTAGTGGTGACAGTCCCACCGTGCCGCATCCCAACAGTAATGCAGATGGTGTTTTCCACATCTCTTCATGAAAAACAATAATAATCAGAGTATACTTTCAAATGATAAAGCACAATGTCCTAGCTTATTAATCCATACCCTGGATGCTGAGGTAAGTTTCGTCTTTCACCTCCAGACTGCACATTAGCCCTGAGACAACTCCAGATGATATCCCAGACTTTGGTGAAAGAAAATGCCAAAGGCAAGTGTTGACATCTGTAAATTTGCCTGCCCACTCCAGCTGGCCTCTGCCTGGGTCTTGAAGCCAGAGGCAATGCAGTAATAAAGCAGAAGAATAGAGAAGTGCCTCACTTGGGCAGTTCTCACTCATTGCCACTTCTTCATCTGCCCAAGTCATCATACAGTTGTCAACAGTCCGTGCATTGCCTGGAAGCCCTCAAAGGCATATCTTAAAAAATAAATGTTTCTAAATAGCTTTATTTAACTGATCTTGTATTTCACTTCGATTTATGATTATTGTCTAAACTTAACCTAGAACAGATCGGCTTAACAACCAGTTGTCAGCAAACCTGCAGTATATTTTAAATTAAAATTCCTCCATTTGTCTTTGTTGAATGACATTTTCAGCCTCGCTTAAGCAAAGACTTTTGAAGATTTCTCATCTTTTTGGTTGTACAATTTAATTCAGGGAGGGAGAAAAAAGACAACATCTATCCACATTGCAGCATTGGAGTTGTACCAGGAATGAATCTGGACTAGCAGATTTATTGACCAAAACACAACAGAAGAAATTGTTGACTTCAGTCTTTCTGCACTGAGCAAGCCACAGAACAGACTGCAGTTTTAATGAATAGATTGCAGTGGAAAATTTCTAGTGTTGTGCATTCATGTGCAGTTTAATGGATTCAGGCCAGTTCTGAAAAGAAAGTCTGCACTCAAGTCTTCAGGGAAACCCTCGTGCCATAAAATCTGCATTGTCCCCACTCAGAGATGGATGATTTGACTTGCCCTGGTGAGGAGGTAGGAAGCAATCTGAAACCCTGAGCAGCTTCACAAGTCACCCCCCCAGGTGGACAGAAAAATACGGTGCTCCTGCCACTCTTTTCTCAAAACTCTCAGGAGTTTAGCTTTAAATTAACATTGGAATCCCCTATGAGTTCTTCTGACAAAAACTGTTGATAAAAGCTGTTGTCAACACATAACCTTCACTATAGCACCTCAGTAGTTGGTCCTGCTCTCTGTGTGATGTGTGGTCCCTCGTCTCTTTTTCTGCTGTGCATCCTTTTTCCAGCAAGCCTTTCTGCCGTTGGGATTAGCCAAAGTGCCAAAAAGCAAATACAACTTCTGAGTCTAAGAGAAGTGATACTATGCCAATAAAGGCTTTTTAGGCATTTCTTAAATAATCCAATTCAAAACACAATGAGAAGTATGTCTGAGAGATGAGCCATGGTTCTCAATGAATGTAAAAACTGGATTAGAAAAGCATCATTTATTGAGGATTAAATATTGTATAGACAGAAGAAATGCAAGAAATGTGTCTTCTTTAAGCTGTCTTAACACCATGCTTTCAGTGTTCATTGAGTGTCAGGGGTGGAGCAAGTGCAGATGTAAAAAGATTAGGAGAAAAATCACTTTGAAGAGCCGCTGCATTAGAGTTACATTTTAACATTAAAGTAAGGACAGATGCAGCATGTTACGACAGTAACCAATGTAAAATCTTCTTTAAAAGCAAATTGTTTATTTGATGATGACTATGTTTGGGAGGGAGACAATGCTGTGAGCAGAAAAAAATCAAACTAACTCTCAAATAATTTTTCTAAATTTGAAAATGCAACAACTTCACAGAAACTGCCAGCATGACCCATGCTTAAAGGAGAGACCCAAAATAGAGAGCAGACCAAAAATACCTACTTTCTCAAGCAAGGCCAATACACCAGCTGTGATGATGCAATCAAGCTGGATTGCCTTCTTGGATCCTGTTGTTACTGTTTAATTAACACGTCCAATGATTTTCAAACTTCTGATACTACTTCTACAAAATCTAATTTCTGATAAGACCAGAGCAGGCTGAGACTCTCCTATCTAATTTTTTCCCCAAGAAAAAGAAGTAAATTTTTTTGAAAATTTGAAGCTTTTCAGTTGGAAAATGTAGACTTTTTTCATCAGGTGATTGCACATGAAATACTTAACTTCCCATTATTTCCACATAGTATTGTATCCACCAGAGAAAATACTCCATGGGAGGTTAATGCTGCACTGGAGGCTACATGTGGATACATAACTAAGTATTTACTACTGTTCAGCGATGCTTTGCCCTGGACACTTTTCTCCAAATACAAGGTGGGATATAGTTTCCTGCTTGCCTTGGTGCAGCTGCTTGCCCCAGCAGTTTTGCAAATAGGTGTTAATTAATCACAAAGAACCTGTCCTTACCATGCTGCTACACCGGAGACTGTGCAGTCAGGGAGGTATTCACAAGTTAAAAAAAAAATATAAAAGGACCAAGGGGATATTCTGAAAATGTTAACCCTACTTTTTTGTACGTGCAAATCCAAAACCAGATGCAAACTTCCAGCATAGGTCAGCCAAAAGAATGAGTTTTTCCCTATGCATGTCTATTTTAAAATTGGTATTTAAAAATGCACCTACTACTCACACCGTTTCTCTCCTGCAACTTTTACATCCCGGTGGGGATGATGAAGAACTGCTTTGTTCTGCTGAGAGCACTTCAACCCAGTTATGCTACCAGAAGTGGTACACCTGCCTGAACTAACCTTTAAAAACAGTTAGGTACCACCACTGTTGGTTTTAAATCACTATGATATTGCTCTCTACATTAATGCTTTCACCATCGCTGTCTTCAGGACAGGATAGCTCTTCCTCCTCTTGAGGTCATCAGGAATATTGTTCCTTATGTCAGCGGGGCTTTCTGGACATGATAGTTACCACTTTATCTCTTCACTGGATATTGTAACTGAGAAGTGGATTTTGACAGCTTGCTCCAACTGGTGATGGTGAGACATTTGCAGGTGGGGAGGTATATGTTTTGGTCACAAAACCTTTTGCTGTTATTCCAGGTTTAGACAAGATTTATTCAGATTTTACCTGGGACAGTCTATTTACTTGAGAAAAAGCTTTGCTAGACTTCACAACTACAGACTGCTCCCATGAATGACATCAAGCCACTGCTCACACGGGCCAAGTTCAAGCCACTGAACACAAAAGGTTATAATACACAATCCTTTTTAGACGTCTTAGCAGAGATGATCAGCCAATGACCCTGTGACTAGATCTGGCCTGCAAAGCAGTTAATCTGGTCTGTGGGAAGAAAAGAGATACCTTCAGCAGACTGTACCTCTGAGGTCGCTCCACTGATTTCAGTGGGAGCTACTTAAGAGCAGGAAATTGCAGGATTTCGTTCCAGGTACTGTCATGGAAAGAAAAACCATAATGAAATTATCTTTGGAAGTGTACCACTGCAACTCAGGTATTTTGAAATGAATCCAACGTATCATGTTTAATTGCATATATTTTCTAAAAGCTGTTAAGTACTGGAGGCTCCAGTTTATCTGAAATTGAAAAGGCATCCAAGACTTAAATTGATTGAAACTTGACTTTTGGGCACTGAGACTGAGCAGCTGCGATAAGGACCAGATTGCTGGTTGGGTGGCATTTTCCTTTCCAACAATATTGGGAACTTTAGATTTTTCTACAGATTGAAAGAAAACACCAGAAAGCATCGCATTTGTGCAGACCAGCTGTAAACATGCCAAGGCACACTGTGCCTATTTTGTAAAGGCCCCGAGAGCATGTCCCCACTGGGAGGTCTGGCTGCCAGGACTTGGGGACAACAGAGTCAGCGCAGCCAAGGATGGGCCCTTCCCACTGGTGCCCGTGGGGAGAGATCCCCAGGCAGCGCCACAGGGAGGCTGCAACTGGGAGGCTGCAACTGGGACCCCCTCCTGGCCCCAGGGAGCTGCTTCCAGCTGAGGCCACGGTGTTTGTTCCCTGCCCGAGCAATAGCTCCTGCCGTGCCTGCGCCTGGCCTCAGCCCATTTCCATGCAGTGGCTTTCCTTTCCCTGGGAAAGTCCGGAGTCAGGATCAACTGCACAAGTCTTCGGCGAATCCCACTTAGCAAGTCCACAAAGAACAACAGGGACCATCAAGCCTCTCCCCAGGACCACCAGGGGTAGGGCCAGGCTCAGACCATAGCTCCACACCTGCCTCCCATGCAGCCAACCCAAAGGCTGATGCTGTCTTCAGCCAGAGATGGATGAGGCCCTCCAGGAACACCCTCAGCTTGCTCAGTTTCTCTGGTGGGTATTATCTGGATGAAATAATTTTCTGAAGAAACTTGAGATACGTGAGTAACAGTGATGTCATATCTGCCTTTGAAGGGACTTCAGGATTTTTTGCCAATTGCTGTTTACACAAAACTCTATTAGAATGGTGTCCTGGGGACGGGGGGGGAATGTGCAGACAGGGAAGGAGGTAGGAAACAGCTGCACTGGTAAATATTAGATTTCTTTGTGTTCATATGTATGCCAGACAGAAGAGAGGCTGAGACAATTAAGAACCTCAGTTTTAGTAAGGACATGCTGACAAGACCATTAAGATTTGATTTGTGTGGCACTGGATGACCTACCAGTCCAAATGGATAGGGCAGAAGCACATGATGGCACTTCTGGTGAATTATCCAGAGTATGCAATTTGGTATTTGTACTGGCTTTATATTGTCTGGGGGGAACTGGTAATATCTAGTCAGGCATAAAACTGGTGTGGCATGGACAGAATATACTCAAACCAATATAAACTGGAACGTTTTTTTAGCACATTCAAATCACATGCCTGCGGCACTTTGCACCATAAAGCTGCAGTGTTTTGGTGCAGTATTCAGTGCCCTAAAACATTCTTATGTACTTCCTAACATAATCCCAACTGAGAAGCTAAGCTGCAGTAACCGAAGGCTTGTACAGAGCGTTCAGAAGCTCTTGGCCTTGTGAACAGCCCATCAGAACAAGGTACACAGTAAAACAGATTCCTTGCAACACCTAAATACAGCTAAGAGACATATTTATATCAGCTGCTGTGTGTACCTAGTGCAGACAAATGCCAGAACAAGGAGCTATTCAGGCTAGCGCTTGTCCAGGGCTATGAGATCCTGCCTACCTGGAGATTAGTGTTGAGCCATCTACAGAGGACAGCTAGAGCAGGGCTCATTCAGATGTCCTGCTTATTATATTTACTGGAACTCCTTTGAGCGGAGACATGCTTCTAAATCTGGCTTTCACAAAGTTTTAAAGCCAGGTGCCATCACTGGGAGGGTGGTGGTGGCCACTGCTAGTGACAGCAGGTGCTATACCTGGCTGCAAAATATACATACTTGAAGAGAATGCATTTTCTCCACAATTTGGGATCCTTTCTGTGACACTACTATAATCAGTACCCCCAAATCACCTTATTAGAAGGCACTGGAGCTAGGCAAGTAATTGTGTGCATCAAATCAAGTTTTCCTAGATGGAGTGTAGCTGGGACAGTAATATCTAACAATTTTTGTAGCTTGTGGATAAATGTAGGTTTGTATATGTAACTACTTTGGAGCATTATTCTTAATCCTGTGGGTTGTCAGGAGGGAAGGGGCACTCATTGAAAAAGGGTAAAGAATCAAAGTCTGGTCTGTGTTTAGTATAGGTATATTATCAAGCTGTACCAGTGAAGGCTTCCCATCTGCTATTACTTTGTTTAACAAAACATGAAAACAAGAACAAGGACATTTGCATTGCAGTTCCTGGAGGGTTAATGGATAAAACGCCAGGTAAAAAAGCTGATATGACGCAGTATCTTGAGTATGAATCCCACTTCACAAAAATAATTCTGTGCATCTCTGTGACAGAGAGCCATCACCAAAAACTGCTCTGGTGACCCAAGAAATTGGCAAAGGCCAGATGCATACTACAGAGGAATATGCAACTTCTTCTCAGATCCCACCAGTAAGCAAGAAAGCAGGTAACAGGCTATCTGTCCAGAGCCAGCTACTCCGGTATCTATAGCAAATGAGCTCCTGATAATGAGAAAGAATATATGATCTATGCAAATGACACTAATGTCTTTTCCTGCAGCTGGGTGCCAAAGTTGTTTCCCCTTTGATCATATAGTCCCCTTCCCAGTCTGTCCTCAACACTGTTAGAGCTACCGGTACAGTGTATTTCAAGCTATTAATAATGTCTCTTTCAATATTTATACTATAAAACACAGCAGTTTTACATACTTCTTTTTTCCAAAACATGACTCTATTACATTATCATACTTCTATTGAAAACAGCCATGATACAGATATCAGCACAGATGACAGACACTGTGGCAAACTGCACTGATAGATCATTATTACTAGAGCAAGAACAATTTTTAGAGGTTCCTTTACCACAATGTTGCCAGATGAAAAAAATCTGCTTCTGTGTTGACCTAGACATACAAAACTTGAACTTGTTTGAACATTTTCACTCTGACCTACAGGGCTGTTGAAACAGACCTCTGGCTGTCCACCTCCTGAAGGACTGCCAGGACTGCCAGGGAAGAGGGAGAGCTGCTCACATTTGGATTCCAAAGGTAAAGGACAATCTCCTTCCAACAGTGTGGCTAATTTCCACTCCCTTAATGAGCCTTCCCTTCCAAATGGCTATGTGTCTGTTAAAGTCAGCATCACCAAAGTGTGATTTGTTATTGAGGTATGTGTATAGCACCAAGTGTGATAGCAGGTTATTGTTACAGACGGCACGCAGAGCAAAGAAAGAAATATAAATTACAAAAGTTTCATTTAACAGAAAGTTCCTCATGCCTCTTACAAAACTTTTTCTTAATACATCATAGAGTTTTGGCCATCTAGCAGATGGCCCTCTATGGTGACTATTAGCCTTTTCTCCTTCCCTTTTGAAGTTGAACTGCATTACCTTGCCAACACAGCTGAGCCCGCCAACCCGAGCCGTGAGATACCCAAGGCCAAGCTCGTGTTTCCATTGATACGGTGCAGTTACCAATGCATCAGACCATGCCGGGATTACACACATCCTGCCAACAGGAGTTACTCCCTGAGGGGTTGTCATAACAGATTATTTATGCCAGCTTTGCACAATTTTGCTACTGCAGTGTGCAAATCTTACACACCTTTAAAAACAGAAAAGAGATTATTTCTACATTATGAACAGCTGCGTAGACTGGTAACGAAGAAGCATGTAGAGTTGCACAAATATCACAAAGTAGTGCTCAGAGATCACTATTGTTTATAGCTACAAGTTGGTTGTATGCTTCTTTGCTAAAGGATGAGCAGCTGTGGTTTCACTGTGCTCTCCAGGCAAACATTAGGTCAAAATTAGATCAAAATGACACATGCTCTCCTACTTTCCTTTTTCTAATTTAAGAAATGAAGTTAGCCACTGTCACCCTTGCATCAGCTTCACATATTTGAGACACTTTGTTCTGTTTCTGAACCTGAATTCTATGCTGTTTGAAAAATATCTTATGCTTTTATGATAAAAATAAATTTGTGATTAGCAGGTATCAAACTACGGTTATGAATCTCTTATTATTTTCACTTTAGAGAGGGAGGAATGACAGAAAGGCCAAGATGCTGATTTCAAAAGGGGTCTGATCTGAGACACTTTGGAGTTTCAAGATCACCCTGGGTTGCCACGGAGGCTGACAGTCCTAGGTTATGGAAAGCTCTGCACTACTTGCCTGGCCTTGGGTGGGTAAAAGATGAAGTTCTCAAAGGCAGCAGTCACTTTTCATGCTGTTTTGCCCTAAGAGATAATGCACAATGCACAAAAAAGTGGATGGTGGGCTGAGAGTTGGACCTGTCTATCCACATTTCATATTCATTTTATGACCTCTTTTACGGTTAGAAAGATGAACTACACTACATAGGCTTCTCTGCAATTCAGAATGAAATTGTATTAGAGGGACAGACTAGTTTAAGATGATAACAGCTAATGCTTTTGCCAAGCTCAAGAACCATTACTGAGGCGTGAAGCCAGGATATCTTTGAATTCAGATCCCTGTAAGCAATAAAATGCTGCCCTTTAATGACTGCTGGATCAGCTCTGTAACGTGAAAAAGGGATTGAAATGAGTACTAAAATTAAAGTAGTTTTAACGCTGCAGTTTCTAAATGAGTTGTAAAATAAGCTGGAACAAGTCTGCACGAGAAACGTTTGCTATTAAGAGTAAAACCATGGGACTTGAGCCAGGCCAGCTGTGCTACTGCTCCTCCTTCACTCCTGTACCAGTAGGTGCCAGAGGCTACAGTCTCTGGAGGTAGAAAACACGTTTCATTGCTCTCATTTGATTCCCTCAGGCTGACACATCCAATGGAGTTGACAGGCTCCACAGCAAGCTGTGTCTAGCCTTCTTTGGCTGGAGGGAGGATTGCTGATACATTGTGCTTTGAGTTTTGGCAGAAGAGACCATTGATGTTAAAGCAAAAGAAAAGAAAGAGACTTTAGGTTATCGACTCTTTAAGGCAAGGTTGCCTGTGGTACACAAGTTTACAAGCAGCGTGAGAAATGGGTCATAAAAAGGTCCCCATTTAGTTAGATGTAACAGACAGCTATTCACAGGCTGATGTTCAAGTGAATGTTGCTCAGGGAAAATCTAACTTTACCAAGCACTTGAAGTCAGGACTCAAGAGGGCTAGGGTCAAGAGACAGAGAAGGTCAAAGATAAGGGTGTCACGATATGCAGCTAAATGTAGTGAAGCTAATAGGCAAACAAACAACGTGAAAAGAAAAAAAACACGGGTCACAAATTATCCATTTGAAATTATACACACAAAAAATTAAAAGAATTTTCGTATGCGGTTTAACAAGAGAAACCACATCTGTTGATTCATTTGAAGAAGAACAACAAGATCTAAATCTGGAGTAAGTATCAGTGAGGCAATATAAAACACTTATATTTGCTTTATAGGAAATAAAGGAGGAACATGGCCAGCCTCTCAAGTGTTATAGAAATGTGTAGTGAGTTAAACTCAAAACTATTTAAATGTGTTATGTAGCAACACAAGCTTTAAATGCTTATTTTTTTAAACAATGGGATCCAATAAATAATACAGACCAGTTATGAGGGATGCACATTTATAATCAAAATATCCCAACTAGTTTACTTCCCAGAAAACTGGAAATAATCTTTTTTTTCTTTTCAGGACCATGAGTTTGTGAATGCGCTGTAACTTTTTCTACACATGGACCCATTTTTATGATGTCATTATTTATTCAGCACTCATATGAAAATATTCTTACCAGTCTAAGCATTTTAGCATTTCTACATATTACCTTGCATAATTGTGTGTTCAGTAATGTATATACATTGAAGTACCTAGTATACATCAGCAGTGATAAAGAGCATGAGGTAAAGATCCTAGTAGCTCAGTGGTTGACATATTTACTAAAGTGCTTCCTCCACATCAGCTATTCATATGTCTTAGCTATAAGGAGAAGATTTAAAATGCAATTTAAATCAATCAGTGCATATAGCAGAATGTGAATGCCATTGTTTCAGGACAATTTATTTTGCTTTATCTTAAAAAAAGGGAAAGACATTGTTAAGAAATGTAACATCCTGCATTTCAGGATGGTGTGGTGTTGTGTTACGTTCCTGCATTAAAGAATCAAACCCATCTACGAATCCAGACAGCCCCAAACCATCTATAAATGCATTATTATAGTTTGGTTAATTGGAAAACACTCTAAAAACATACTGAAATTATGTTTGGCCTGGTTTCCACACATATCAAAGAAGAGAGATTCCTGGGAAACCTGGAAGCTGTATTTTGAAAAAGGAGTTTGCCAGCTGGCTTTTCACATTCTGTAACAAGTTTACGCATTGCTTTAGAAAATGCACTGAACTAGACCTGATTCAACATTACGAAATAAACCATTGTAATAACAAAACAAGCTACTTTATTTGGTAGACCTAGCAGCTTCCAAGTGTAATCAGCAAGCAAATTATAACAAAATTTTTGTCTTGTTCTTGAAATTCGTTAATAAAGATGTGTGAAACTTGGAAACACTATCAATGCAGGTCATTTCCCCCCTCCCCCCCCATTTACGCTGCGAAGAACATTTTACTTTGCTCACAAGCCTTTCATTACAGAATGGTGCTCTCTCTTCTCTCGCATTGCTGGTAGAAAATTATTGCTCACCTTTTGTACAGGCTCTTTTATACAGGCTCACCTTTTACACAAGACCTAAAACTCTGCTTAAGTCAGTGGGACTGGCATCAAATCATTCCTTCCATGTCTGGCAGGGTGCTTTGCAGACACTGAGGTGACAAAGCCTTTGCTCAAGAAGCTTACGCTGCACTTGAGGCATCAGTGACCAGCAACAGGTCCTACTAAGAAGAAAAGGAGGGTCAGCGGCCATGGGCAGAAGGAGCGCAGATTGCCAAAGCCATTTTGTTTAGTATATTTATCTTACCCCTTTTTTTGCCACCCTCCGAGTTCTTAATTTGATATGGTCAAAGAGAGTCAGGATGGAGATTAGCAGTGGGAAAGCAGTCAAAAAAGCGAGCCCGGAGGGAAGATCTGAAGAAGGTGGTGGATTAAGATCTCCTGACCGTGTGGCGAGGTCGGGTGAGGTGGCAAAGGAGGATCGGCTGCTGGCGCGCCACCGCACAGGCTCCAAAAAGGTAAAGGAACTTCCTTTTTCTTTTCTCTACACGCTATTTTTGTACCAACATAATGCTGCGAGCGTGGGCATGTGTTTTTCTTTTTTTTTTTTTTCCTTAACCAGCTGTGCAATATTCCCCTGGCCTTGTGCCGCATTAGCACCAAGGGCCCCATGCCACTGACTAACAGGCCAGTGGGCGCACAGGCTTCCCTCTCATCCTTCCCCAGACACGCAGCGCTGGCGATATAATGCCATTACC
>NW_009649036.1:2641540-2653960 GCF_000708025.1 Charadrius vociferus
CGGGCCCAAAGCGGGGGGTGTGTGCAGCGGTGTCTGGGGTGCCACCGGCGAAGCGGGAAAGGGGAGAGACCCTTGCGCTAATGAGCGCCGGCTAATAAAGACCGAAAGAGCTCAGTCGTGTGGGTGACAGAGCGTTCGGGCAGTGCTTGTTCCTGAAATTTTACTCACTTAAAGATATAAATAAGTTTTGAGGTTTTTTGTTTTGTTTTGTTTTTTTTTTGTTTGTTTTTTGGTGCGTGAAATTATTCGACGCTTTCCCCTGCTGTTGGGAGAGCAGCCAAGTAGTTTTTGTTCTTCGTTGGTGGTGGGTTTGGAAGGTGCAGAGCAGCCTGCCAGCTGAGCCCGAGCCCTGTTGGTGTTTTTCCCCTTGGAGACCTGTTCCCAAGAGGGGCGGTGGATCACAGAATCACGGAATTTTCAGAGTTGGAAGGGACCTCTAGAGATCATCTAGTCCAACTCCTCTGCTAAAGCAGGATTGCCCAGAGCACGTTACTCAGGACTGCATCCAGGCGGGTCTTGAAAATCTCCAGAGAAGGGGACTCCACACCCCCCCTGGGCAGCCTGTGCCAGTGCTCTGTCACCCGAACCGTAAAGAAGTTTTTTCTTGTGTTTGAATGGGACTTCCTATGCAGGATGGGTACCCGTCACTTGACGCACACCTCTCTGTTTGCTGCAGGGGCTGAGTGAATATAAGAGAAACTTCAGATGGAAAGCCCCAGAGTTTTGTAGCCCGTCCCAGCAACAGAAATCCTTGTGGGCAGGACTTCGGTCGGATCAGTTTGGTAAGCACCCCATGAAAGCCACCCCCTTCAGTGCAAACCCCGATGCTAGCCAAGTTGGCTCCTGCCTGGCCCGCAGGAGGTCTGGAGAGGTTTGCTGTGATTGCGTGCATGGCCACAGTGAACTGGTAGTGTTTGCAGTTTGTATGCTTTATACAGTTAAAAGTATCTTTGTAGTCATCATTTAGAATGTGTTTTTGAATGCCTTATTCTTTCTGGCTACACTGAAACTTGCTTTTGATGTCAGTGCTATTTATATAAAACGTGAAAAATACATGGTTTCTGACCTGCAGCATAAGCTGAATCCCAAACATGAAGCACAGATGCAGTGTTAACCCATACAGGGTGTGTAGAAGGAGGCATTGGGTTACCTGTGATACATGGAAACAGTAAGTAAAATTCTGTATTTAAGAGGAGACTAATTTAGGGCAAAGTTTGATACAAAATGAAATTGTTATGAAGATCTAAAGGGGCAGCTAACTAGGAAAAGAAAAAAAAAAAGAAAAGACAAGCATTAAATAGAAAAGCTTGGCATCAGTCAGAGAATCTTAGAATGGTTTGTGTTGGAAGGGACCTCAAAAAACATCTAGTTCCCACCCCCTTGCCATGGACAGGGACACCTTCCACGAGACAGGGTTACTCAAAGCCCCGTCTAGCCTGGCCTTGATACTGTAGACTAGGAGTTAGGCGTTGTAGAGATTATTATGGCAGGAAAATGTGGGATTGGAAAGTAGAAAACAAAGGAAATAGCATCTGGATTGAAAGGCCCATAGAGAGCTGAGGAAAAGGAGTAAGCTGCAGAGTAATGACAAATGCAGTGCTTTGAAAAGGAGCAGTAGAAAATAGGAATTACTGTAGTGGCACAAGACAGATTAACCAAACTGTGCAGTTCAGTGCAACCATACTGGTTGGTCTGGGTAATTAGAGTCCAATATAGTAATTCCTACAATATGGTAAGTGTTCTAAATTATGGCCTAGTCTTTAAGACCCAACTAGTGGGAGTATGGTTTGTTTTCAGCTGAAATACTAGACATTTTAATAAATAATTTAATCTTGCCAAAGGTTACACGTTGTATATATTACTGCTATCTTCCATTACTGCAAAAATACATATTTCTTTAACCTTGCTTTCCCTAGCACATGGCTCTGTGTATGGGCACCTGTATTGAAGAGAATAACTTCCATGAATTCTGAAACACCTGAACATCCAAACACATTAACTTTTTAAAAAAACTGTATACTGTGCTGCTTTTCCAGTCAAACTAAACTGCAAATATTGCAAGACTTGTAGTAAAGTCATGAGTTAGTAATGCAGCAGTTTCTCTTCCTCCTTGCGGTGTAGCGGTGTTTTTGTGTGTGCTTGGTGTAGTTTTCCTACACCTTTGCATGCATTTTCACTCCCACCTCTTTTCTCACCATTTAACCATGTGCATCTTCAAATGTCACTCTTGACATCTAATAGAACTTGCAGATTGTTTTTGATAATTAATTTGTGGTTCTTCCCGTTGGAACACATAGTTGGCAGTTTTAAGAATGACTTGGAACATCACCTCAAAAAGTTAACAGCTGCAGGTGCCCCAAGTTCCTTCCTGCTACTTTTCCAGTGTTTTTCCACTCGGATTATTTCCTACCACCTGTATGTGTATTTGGACATCCAGATATTCTGTATACTTTTCACTGTAGGTTGTTCTCTCTTTCTATGTTGTTACTTCATGAGATAGGAGTTTCTCTCTCTCCTAGAAAGTGTTTCTTTCAGACAGTTAGGGGCCTTCACTTATTTGTCCATTGCACGTGGGCACTTTGCAGTTGGATTACTGATTTAAATGTGTTCAGTCGTGCAATCCTCCTATTAAAACGGTGGGGTAATTTTAATTTCATCTGCACGTGTAAAGGCCAACAATTCTTTAAAAGAGCTTGATACCTGGTTTTGTTACATAGTCTTTTTACAATTTTGGAAATGTTTTTGTGTTTGTACTGTAAAAAGTCACCGGCTGTCTGAGATGGTTTTAAATCACATTTGTATTAGATGAACAGGGATCTGTCGCTGTCCTGTCACAATCGGTGAGAACTGGTTCAGGAAGGTGTATTGGGCATGTGTAATGAGAAGTGTTTGTGGTGTACTTTATCACTGCAGGTTGGTCATTCTGTATCTGTTAACGACATTCTTTTCACCAGCTGTGTTAATTTTGTTGTTGTTGTTGAACTTCCAGAATCATCTTGCAAAAGATTGTCCTGTGGACATATTTGCTTTATATGGTTTTATCCAACATGGTCCTGGAGCACCATGTTCCCATCTCTCTTTAGTGAAAAGGAAAGGTATTCACAGATAGGCGAGAAGACAGAATTTCACAGCCATGCTGTAATTCATAGGCTGTCATTACTCAATGATACTAAAATAGTTTTTTCTAATAATCAGTTGTATGATAAACTTTCAGTTTATTCTTGTAAAGAGTGATATTATGCTTTCAATAGAATGTTTCTGTTGAAACTACTATGCCTTTTTCAGGAATCACAAGAGAACCAAACTTCATTTCCAAGAGAAGGGTACCTCATCATAATCCACAGATTTCGAAGTCCTTTGAATGGCCAGCAGATTGTGATTTGAATGACCCACTTGAAACTGAAGCTCTTAAGACTGCAGAGTTGCACACAGACCACAACAACAATGACGTGACTCAGGAAAAAATTGAGATGCCAGAAGGACCCAGTCTCCCCCCAAAAGTTCAGTCACATTTGGTGGATTCTAGAGGTGAAACAGCTCTTGCTCTTGCAGAAAACAACATGAAGAGATCACCCTCTGCAGCTCCACCAGATCAAAATGAAGCATTTTCATCTCCAAGAAAGGAATTAGAAAAAATGGGTAATGGGGTAAGGGAAGAGTGGTGTTTTTTGTTTTTTTGGTTTTTTTTTAGTTAACTAGTATAAAAATTACTAATCTGATACATACAGTAATTTAACACCATTAAATTAAACACCAGCCTCTGTTGTCTAACTCTCTCCTTAGTCCTGAGTTTTGATATATTTATGTTGTAGCTTTTCTGTTGGGAGAACAGTACTTTTGAGACCAGATTTTGGTTCCACTTAAATGAAGCGTGAATTCCTGTTCACCTGCCATCATTGTTGATTTCAGTTAAACAAGGATTTAGCCAATAATATATAGACTTTTTGGGGTTGTTGGCTGTGATGAGAAACTGTACTTTGCATTCATTTAATTCATGCAACCAGAAACCAAATCATTGGTTTGAAAGTGCGCATTGAAAGATATCTGACTTGCAAAACATTGTAGGAAAGGGAACAATCAGTGTTACTTTTTTTTTTTTCTTTTGTATGTTGTCAGCTTCACAGAGTCCTTCAGAGGAAAGCAGGCATGAATATTTCACGTTTAAATACTTTCCCCAGAAATTCTGAATATCAAAGCCAATTTGTTTGGAAGAGTCCTCATGAAAAGTCACCAATACTTGCAGCTGAACAGGTAATTTTAAAGAATCCAGAAATTAAATGAATACTTATTCTATGTATCAACAAAGTTGCTTACCTTCCAAGATTCCCTTTCTCCCTCTTTTGGCAGGGGAACAACAAACTTGAATGTTGTTACATGATTAATTTTTTTCTCTCAATATACAAAAGTGCTGTATAATTAGATTTGTTTCCCTGTCATTCTTTAGTAGTCAGGTCTAATTACTTGTTCTGCTTATTCCTGGTTGTATTCTGTACTTTCTAACAGGACCATTTTCTTTTGTTTGCATTAAGTTACCTTAGGAGCTCTAAAATCCTACTCAATGTTACCCTTCATTTTTAACATTTTTATGTTATGTAGTATATAGCTAATCAACAGAGGAACGTTCAGGTGTTCTGTATTGTAACAGCACATCTTGCCACTGAAATCGTTCAAGTTTCGCTGTTTATTCTCACGGTCTTTTATAGGTTTCCACAGATTCTTATTCTTGGTCTCCAACTCTGTGCATGTATACCTCTAAGTCCTAAAGTGCATCTCTGTAGTGTTTTTCAGTTTCATGAAAACTGCTTATATTTAAAAGTGGAGTCTTCTGATTTTAAGACACTCTTGCGGCATTCTAATACATCTCATGAGTTTTTGGACGTTGTAGGATTGGAAATGCTGCTATTTCTAATCAGACCACAAAGAGTAACTCTGATTGTGAGACTGCTTTGTGTTTTCAATTCATTGTTACTGGGATCAGGACTTAGGAGACTCATTCCATCTTTTAGTCATTTTACAGTATAAAATAAGAACTTCTGCTTTTATTTCATCTTCTGTTTCTTTACTAGGAGCATATGCGTTAATGGGATTATTACAGATGGCGCTTTCTCTGTTTTTACCTGCGGGTAGCAGATTTGTTCAGTAACAGCTTTCAGAGGCAATAAATGTTAATAATTAGGATCAATCACTATAAAAACTGTTCCTGTCTTTTTCTTGTTGGAATGCCAAGCAGGTGGACTTACTTTGAGATATCTGTTTCCCAACAGTCCCTTATCCGAGGAATACTCACTGAAATGCATTACAATAGTGTAGAAGCCAAAGGACCGTTTGAGGAAGAGGCGGGTGACTGGAAAGTCACCTTATGGAAAATTTCCTGGAGAATTCCATTTGATTCTATTAGAAATCAGTTTGATAATTTCATTATTGATACT
This sequence comes from Charadrius vociferus, assembly GCF_000708025.1. Taxonomy (NCBI): domain Eukaryota; kingdom Metazoa; phylum Chordata; class Aves; order Charadriiformes; family Charadriidae; genus Charadrius; species Charadrius vociferus. The sequence continues at coordinate 2,646,970 of NW_009649036.1, forward strand.
TGTGAACATTGTGCTATTTCAGAAGAAAGACTATGAAATCTAAAATAGCAAACTTTTTCACAGCTTAAACGGAATGAGAAGCCATAAGAATACACCTGTAGGGACTACAAATCTTTAGATAATGAGAAATTAGAGAAAATCTAAATATGTATAAATGTTTGCAAGTTCTAAACATAAGATTAGAATTTCATGATAAAAATTATACATATTAACAAACTGATATTCTTTTCATTGAAATGATGGAGCATATACCTGAGTACTGAATAATGATGATACCTTTCTCTTGAAGAGATTCTGTGAAAATATCAAAGTTATCCAACTTAGGTTATGTCAGACCTCAATTCTCATAGCGTAGCTGGGGAAAATGTATGCCTGTGACATATGGTAAGGTCTTTTAATTCAATGCCCCATGAGGAGATGATACCTGACCATGTGTTAGGCAAATTCTCTACCATTAATTATAATACATTATTGGTTGGAAAATAGTGGATGGCTCAAATTACCCTGATCTAAGCGTCCAGTTCTAAAACACAGAACACTTGTCTGTTACTTATGGACTGGACATGTCCTAAGGACTCAAACGGAAATTTTATGGCATGCATTTTAAAAAATATGTTCCTACCTACAACCCTGAAGGTGAACTGTCTTCCCAAATCCACAAAACCTCTGTTAGCAAACTGCAGTAAGGACAGCGTTTGACCATAGGTTTAGTTGTCTGCCTCGATCACTTTTAAATGTATTTTTATCAGATTGAGTTTCTCTTCAATTTGTCCTAGAAGTTAATTAGTCTGTACATGCTGTGTTTGTACACGTGACTCTGCTCATCTGTGAGTGTATTTGCATGAATTGGTTAACTGAATTTGAAAATTTAGCCTTAAGGTAAGCAAGTCACTCTTGTTTTGTTTTGTTTTCTTTCCTCCAAAGGTTTTTTGCAACACAAGTAAATCTGTACCTCCATTTAAATCTCCTGCAATTACTTTTGAAACTGAATATGAGAGAAGAGTCAAAGAGTCTCCTCCTGTTAAGGGTCCACAAGAGAGAAGTGGTTCAGAAGAGAAAGAATTTGCAGTTTATGAACAAGTAAATATTTCCATAAAAGAAAGGCATTAGTAACCTTCTATAATTTTGATTGTTCTTTTCTATAATGTGGATGTGGGTTTATTTTGAAAATTTTAGTTATATTTTATAGCTGAGCTAACGACACTGGACTCAGTAGTGGTTTTGCTATAAAAGACTGGAAATATCACTGTACAGCTCTGTTTGCTCTTAGGGGTTTCTGTAGTGGGTTCTGTAGTTTCTGTAGTGTCTGTTCAGTTTACAATGACATTTTGAGTGTGTTTTTCCTGTCACCTTAATTTATTAGTTTTCAAGTGGTGGGTTTTTTTGTTTGTTTTTTTTTTTTTTAAATTGAAATTTTGGTTTTAGTCGTTAGGACAGTTTCTGAAATCTAGATGTCCAATTTATGCTCTCATTGGTGCCACTGTAGTCTCTTGCTATGCAGGAGGGCTGGATGGGAGGTCTGGAACTTTTTTGATCTCATAAATCAGACATAGTGTGAATTAAAAAAAAAAATAAATTTGATATATAGAAGATGCCACAGTTGGAACTGATTTTCAGCCAACAGTAGTTTGAAGAAACATGGAGGAAGGGTTACAATTCATTTCCCTTTGTCTTGGTAAGTTGAAAGGTAAGTGCAGGGCTATAACGGGACATTGTGTAGCCTATGTAGGCTCTGTTACTCAGTTCAAAACATTAAAATGTCTTTTAAGTAATTTGGCTGGCTGAGGCCTTGCATTTCCTTGTCTTGGTGTTGGCTTGGGCAAACATAGGTGGACTTGTAGGAGACATGGCTATAGCCATTTCACCAGATACTTTTAATAGAATGGAATTGTTTCAGACTGAGGCCTTCTAAAAATAGGTAATAGCAATTTAAACTGCTTGACAACTAACTTATTTTGCAGGGTGGACAGATGAATGTCTGTTTTGTAGCAAGTTGCTAAGTGTAGTGGTGTTTAAATTCCTACAGGTTAGCTAACCATCCGGCCACGTAGGACAGCCATTGTCAGATGTGCTCACTCGGACCATTACTAAGCAAAATGCATACTTAACATGGAGTGCCTGTGGCTCTCTTTTAGCTGTTGTTACTTTTGAGGTTCTTAAAGATGATTGCTGGCTTGGAGGCTTTATCATTTAGAACACAGACCTGCCCTGTGCTTTAAATCTCATCTGGGGAGGAGGAATTTTTTGTGCCCTTTTGCTTCTTTTAGCAGATGTGAAGAAAGCTTGAAAAGCATGAGGCCTTTAGGAAGCATTTGTTTTTAATATTAGAAATTCAGGTTATATTTTCCTGAGAGAGCTAATAAAGTGAAGGAAGAGAAGGCACGAGAAGGGAATTTTAGTGAAACTGTCTAAAACACATTTTATGTATACTGTTATCTGATGAATATCTTGAAGAACTTTTGGGGGATTTTGGTGGGGTTTTTGTTTCTTGCTTTCTTTTTTTTCATTGAATTTGAACAGTGTGTGTAAAGATCTCTAGCAGAATCACAAATCACACATGAGATTTCCAAGAGGATAAAATAAACAGGGGAAAAAAAAACCCTGTGATGTCAAAACTGAACAAGTCAATCTGACCCTTTATAAACCAGAATGGCAGCAAATTAAAAATTTGCCTTTTTGGTTTATTATAAATTGGTTTATATTGCTTGACTATAAGAGTTTTTGTTTTTTAATTTATTACAAATTCCAGAAATATACCTGTTAAATCTTATACAAAACTCAAGTTAGAGTTAGAATGTGCAGGTATTGTAATCTTTCATTTCTGTCTTTCACGTTAAATTCATTTTGTAAAGCGTACAAAATGGATCACCTAACTAACTGAGTGTTGCACTCAGAATCTTAGCGTTGGCATTTTGCTGGTGTATTAGCAAAGGAATGTAATATTCTTGTTTGTATTAAAAACACAAAACAGTTGACGTTTTAGAATAACATAACTTTTTGCAAAAGTTTTATGTCAAAAGGAATATGGGGGTTTTCAGTTTTTTAGCTAATACGGTATTTTTAAAATTATCTTTGCCTTAGAGTAAAAGGGAAGAACCGTTTCAAAAGCCAGCAGAAGATGCAGCAAAACAAGGGAAATCAGAACAGAAACATCCTAAACAAAAAAATAAGCAACATATCAGTCCAAAGCCCCTCTCTTTACATGCAAGTCGTGGGTATGTATAAAATAGGAAATCTTAGCCTAGTGGATAGGTGTACAGCAGTGTAATATTTAGAATCACAAACGATGACCTTTAACTGCACCATTTTACAGTTGGAAGGGCAAACGCGATGTCTGTCCCCTTGCAGGGCTGCGGTTGAGCTTCCTGTGGGTACGTCTAAACCTGGTGTTAATTTCTATCCCATTCTCTGGGCAGCCGAAGTGGAAGCTTTGTAACCACACTCGTTCAGTTGAACTTTCTGGTGCAATAATAATATTATTAATAAATTTAACATAAATGAAACTAAATCGGTGCAATGCTGCTCCTAAACTTTCAGTGAGTACTTTGGAAGTTGTAGTCTCTTTTCAAACTACTCTCCTGTGCTTGCTCCACACCTTAAAACTGTGATGATTGTACTTGATGTCTGCTTTTTCTAGTACATACCACCTTCTGTCCCAGAGTAAGAGAAGCAAACTCATGAGATAAATAAGTAAAGAAATCTGTCCTGTTTACAGCTGTTAATCATCTGGTAATCAGACAAGCATGGAAATGAAATTAAATTGAGTGCTATCAAAGTAACTTTTTCTTCTGCCACATACCTACATTGCAGGAACTGTACTTGTTTCCATTTTCTACACATCTGAGATATGCCAAGAGAAATAAAAGTCCAGAATGATGTAGGTTTTCAAATGCATATATTAGTCCATCTCTGCTGTCTTTGTGCTTTATATATATGTCCCAGTGATTGCTTTCATTCACATGACTTTCTGGCAGTGTTAAGGCATTAGATTAAAGATGGGAGATGTGACCTACTTAGGTCTGAATGCTCTTGGATATTGGGAGATAATTACAAAATCATCACTTAAAATTCTGTGAAATAAAAATGCTTTATGAAAAAGTGAGTGAATATACTGTAATTAAAACCTCTAACTCCTTGGTTTTTATAGCTGTTTGACATAGTAGATTGTAGTAAATTTTGCAGAGTAGTGTGTAAAATTTGTGATCATTTGCTATGACTTTTTTATTTAAGGACAAATTTCTGCCTCTTATGCCTTCAGTGTGGTAGTGCAAGGCAAAAGTTTCCAAAACAGTCACTGAGCAAATAGTGTTCAAAATGTGCAAGTTCTCAATGTGCAGACAGGACTGTCGCTTTGTATGCAAGCTGCATTGCATGGCTTGTGCTTGCAGCAGAATGACTGGAATCAAGGCACAGCAGTGATATGTTTATTGAGATAATCTATTGGTTTTGCAACCCAAACTGAAGGAATTCTGAGTTTCAAAGAAGGGGACATACGGAAAGAAATTTTGAATATAAAGGGATTTTTTTTGCCTTGGTATTTTTCTTTTTACAAGGTGCATTTTATTCTCTGACTTCAGGCTTTTATGATCTATTTCTGAAGAAGGACTGAAAAAGAGGGTCTTTTCACCTGGTGCTGAATACATTAAAATAAAGTTAGTAATGTTCTGAAGCAAGGTTAAAACCAAAAACCTCTGGGATAAATCCACAGTTCAGTGCTTAAGGACTTGAAGTATTGCTTATTGCCTGCTGTAGGTTAGATGATGTTAATTTTTCTGTGTATGTATGTGTATGGCAGAAGGGAAAATGAATCCATCTTTTCAAGTACCGAGGCCTTTTGAAGATCAAAGCCAGTAGGACACAGTTACATGAATTATGCTGACCATTGTTATGGTAGCTGGACATTTCTAGCCCTGACAGTTCACCCCACCCATAGGCAGAGTGCCTTTAGAGTGGAGTTCCTAGAAGGAAATGTCTTGGACACATTAGTGCCAAACCAGGCATTTTTCCTTAAATGCACCTTCATCAGTGACTTAAACCAAGACTCTCCACTTTGCATTGAGGTAATTGAGGCTTATGTGTGTAGTATGTTCTGCTGATTTGGCTGTCGGGGCAAAAGCTTCTGGCAGAAGGGTTGTGAGGAAAAACCAACAGGAGTAACTACTTGAAGAGCCATCAACTGTGAGTGAGCTTTTTCACAGCTTTCCTAGCTGTGTTGTTATGGAGGAGCTGTGTTTCAAAGCGTGTGTTTTTCACATCTCAGCCCTGGCATTTAAGTATAAATACACTTATCATTGTTGATACGACGTTAAAAGTGCTCTTAAGGAGTCTTCTGGATGTCAAGCTTTACTCTTTCTGTCTTTTTTACTTGCTTTGTTCTTTATTTCTTAGGAGGATGAACACTGAATACAGGTCAAAATTTTTGTCTCCAGCCCAGTATTTCTACAAAGATGGAGCTTGGTCTCGTATTAGGAGTAAAGTTCCCAACCAGGTGAGTATTCTTAAAAAATCTGAAGCCTGAGTATGCTTTGTATTTTGATCTTTTTTATATGCAAAATCTTTGAATTGTGGTGTTTATAAGATACAGTTTTGAGATTGTAGTGCGAATGACTCAAGCTCCCAAAGGTGAGTATACAAAGAAGGTTAAGTTCTGATAAGCCAGTATAATACGTAGTAAGAAAGAGACGGTGTGACTCAAAGAATATATTAATGTGACATGCAAAGTGAGGGAGGAGCTTTATTTCCCTTACAAATCAGAATCATCCAGAACAGAGTCTCTTGGAGCAGATAATTGTAGTGTTGATGTTCAGCCCAGTTGTAACAAGCATATGTTTTCAAAATGTAGAATTAAATGATGGGAGAGTCCAAGGGAATAAAAGGAAAAGGGCAATATATTTATCAGCCTAGGTCAGCTTGATAGTCAAGATCAGTTTATTAGCTTGCCATGCTGAATCCATTCAAAGCAGTCAGCTGAGTTCAGTCATACACAACATAAAACTGAGAATTTCTCTTGCAAGTTTCAGCCAGACTAAGTATTGTCTTGTAGTAGTAAGTGCGATCAGTATTACACTGTGTAGGAACTCATTTGGCAGAACTCTGAAAATGCTGAATAGCTTCAGGACCATAGGATTTCTTAGCAGGATTATTGAGTATGGTTTCCTGACTTAAGTCAAGTAAATCAAAACTGTAGCAGTATGCTAAGAAACTGCTAGAGCTAGTTTTGCAACAGTCGGATTTCACTGAATTGACTTAGTCTTCTCCCAGCTGAAAGTGCCTTCATGCGACACTGTGCTACTAAATGTGTGGCAAATACTTGGAAATATGAATTTCCTCATCAGTTGGGATGATGAGCTGATGTGGAAGACAGAATTGGAGTGGGTGGCTCTAGGGTGTTGGGCTTTGAGATTTTGAAAATAACATTCTTCGAGAACTGCAGGAGTAGTGTGGTAGCATTCAGTTCTCTGTTTTCTCACTGGATTTAATCTAGCAAGTAATTTTCTTTTTAGGCAAAAAGAAATATGTATTGAATATGTACAAAATACTCAATGAGAAATAGGTCTCTAAAGTATATCGTAGTATGTGGTGATTTGTAATCAGATTGTGTCTATGCATGCATGAGATAATCCATTCTATGAAAACAGCCTCATGAGGATTAGAGGACTAAAACCAAACTATTTTTATTTTTTACATATATTGATATATGCATTAGATTTACTGTAACTAAGGCTGTAGAATATTCTGAACTATTGCATTCAGCCTGACTAAGTGGTATACAGAATGTTTATGTAGAATGTTATGTCATTTTTCTAGCATGCAAGTTTTTAATTTGGAGAGTGGATGTTGCGTCAGTAACATGCAAAACAGTCAGGAGCAGTGGTCAGCTTCAAGAGCAACTGACTGGTAGGCAAGTAGAGGGAAAGGGACACCTTGCCTTGGAGTATATTGTGTTTGTGGCATGGCTGGGAGGAGGCATTGCACTACAGTCAAGGGAAAG
>NW_009649036.1:2654091-2708131 GCF_000708025.1 Charadrius vociferus
GTCATTGCACTACAGTCAAGGGGAAGAGTGAGGAGACTGCAAGTGGAGGATGGGAAAGAATCCTTTTTGGGTCAGGTTTGAGAGATGTAGGAAGTAAATATATGCAGCGTTTAATTACAGCGCATGAGAAACCAAGAAATTCCCACACTGTAGATACGTGTTTTGGATGTGTGTGACTTTTCCAGGACGATTTTCTTGCTGAACAAGGGAATTGCAGAAGAAACTAGAAGGAAGTCACTTGGGAGTAGGCATGAAGGATTCAGAAAAGAATTATTAGGATGCTTAGGGCCTTCTAAATGAAGGCGTTGTGCTGCATAGCTGGAAGAGCCAAATTAATTTCAAGACTGTAATAACAAGTGTTTTATTGCTGACAAATGTGCTTAGATTCCATACACGTTTTTGATTACATACACATTTTTATATGTGCGTAACTACATTGGATCCTAGTATGAGCTGTGAAGCAGAATTCCCCAAGAGTTGTTCACCCACTAATAGGGAACATGAACTGGGATTAGACTGTCGTGAGACAAGTTAGTTTTACCCTACTGATGATCTGTTGTTGATTATGTACATATAATCAACAAAATTTTATAATTGGAATTACCCGAATGTTTCCCCTCTCTGTTAGACTTTACATCACATGTTTGTGAATGTATGTTGTGGTTTAACCCCACTAGACAGCTGAGCCCCACACAGCCACTCATTCATTCCCCCTCAGTGGGATGGAGGAGAGAATCAGAAGGGTAAAAGTGAGAAAACTTGTGGGTTGAGATAAGGACAGTTTAACAGGTAAAGCAAAAGCTGTCTGCGCAAGCAAAGCAAAACAAGGAGTCCATTCACTACATCCCATCAGCAAGCTGGTATTCAGCCATCTCCAGGAAAGCATGTCTCTCACGCATAACGGTTACTTGGGAAGACGAACACCAAATGTCCCCTTCTTCCCCAGCTTTATTGCTGGGCTCAACATCATATGGTATGAAATATCCCTTTGGCCAGTTGGGGTCAGCTGTCCCAGCTGTGTCCCCTTCTGGCTGCTTGTGCAACCTCAGTCTTCTCGCTGGTGAGGCAGCATGAGAAACAGAAAAGGACCTGACGCTGTGAAAGCACCATTCAGCAATAGCTAAAACATCCCTTTCTTATCAACTGTGTTTTCAGCAGAAGTTGAAAACATAGCACCATAGGAGCTACGATAAAGAAATTTAACTGTATCCTGGCCAAAACCAGTACAGCGTATCAAACTAGTTTTGTGAGTAGACAAAGAATAATATTTAGCTTGTGATAAAGAAATTTAACTCTATCCTGGCCAAAACCAGTACAGCATATCAAACTTGTAGAGTAGACAAAGAATAATATTTAGCTTGTGTAAATGAGTTACTGTGTAGGATTTTTTCTTTATGGAGTTTTTTTTTTAATTTGCTATTGTCCTATTACTATTTGCATAGGTATAATTTTGGGTTATAATTCTTAAAAAGAAGCTTTTCGTGGGTGTGGTGAAAACAAAGAGTGAGATTAAAGCTTGGAATTTTCTTGTCTTCAAGACAGGTTGGAAGAAAACCAAGGTTAATTCTTAAAACCTCTGTTAATACAAGAATACAAGAATTAATACAAATTCCTGATAGACCGTATTCTTGCGCAGGCCCTTTCTTTTTTTTTTTTTTTTTTTTTGGTAGCATCCATCAATATTTTTGTTATAAGGACTACAGAATGGGATCCAGCATGGCTAAAATAGTAGGACTGAATAAAGTATTTCATTTACGGTTGAAACATAAGAAAGAATCTAGCCACTTGAGAAATATGTTAATGGCAGATTTATGTAAGTATGCATAACTTGAAAAAAGTGTCAAGTGCATCGGTTTTATAATAAAGCAACAAAGGTACTTTGGCCATTCACAATATAGGCCACCTGACAGTCCTTTTGGTTTCTAAATTATTCCATGCCTGTTCCCAATAGTTTTCACTGACATGAAGATCAATGTTCTGCAAAGCTGTGTCTAACCTCTTCCTCTGCTTGATGGTTGAGACTCACCCCTGCCACAGGTGCCTCTTGAGTAGTTTAAGTGATTGGATGATAAGCTCTGACTGATCCAGTCTGGTTTCCCCCTTAGTTGGGAGCGGACATGGATAACTTTGGGTCCAAAGCAGGCTTTCCAAAGTTCTGCGCCCAAACAGGCAAAGACCGTAATAGAATTCTGATATGACCTTAGCCGTAGTGATTACTCCTAGACTGCTGCTCTACAATACATTATTAAGGGTTGCTTTTCAGCAATGAAAAAATTGATTCGAATGAAAAAATCTCTTTGAATTATGCTTTTGAAAAATTAATACGGGCAGTTCATAATCACAGTAGGACTCCCTGGGGCCTGTGCCCTGCTGAGATAATGCTGCCCGCTGAGTCACTGAAGGAGATGGTTGTCCTTTGTACTTCTTCACAATTCACTGGAGACATAGTATTCTTCCTCCCCCTGCAGTGTCCTGTTGCTTTGGATTTATATTCCTTCTGTTGTGGCTATCATTAATTTTTCCTCCTTCTACTTAAAGTGAATAATCCAGTAGATCACTTGCACCTCAGACTTCAAACTTTCCTCTTAAAATGACAAGTATATATTTTTAACAGGCTATTCTTTGGAAGTTTAGTGGGTCAAATTGCGAGATGTTAGCTAGTGTGGGCTAAGAGGATTTCCATCTGCTGCATCCAGTTACTTCTAGTGGGTTTAGCAGGATTTGGCCCACTTAACTCTTTTCCTTGCAGGAAGAACGATGTGAAGTCTATCATGAAAGAAGAGTAAATAAGAAAAGCTATGAAAATGTGTTAGAGGAAGTGTCAGTATTACTTTCCTGCTCTTTGGCAAAATACTTATTTCCTGTGAACCATTTTTTAGTGAGCCAGAATTCACACAACAATATCACAAAGATATTTTTAATCACATAAACGTAAAAGTTTTGTTGTTGCTTTTTCTTCCTGCACTTTAATTGTGTTTGGGTGAAGGACACAAGACATGTGAGAGTTGAAATAGTTTTAGCCATAAAAATGATAGTGTAAAATCAGCAGTGCGGTGTCTAAAGAGAGGGCTTATGACTTTCATTTTTTTAAGACTAAACCTGACATCTTATTCTACAGTTTCTGGTAGCGTAGGAGGAGTGATTTTGATATTATGTCTTACACACAATAGCACCAAGAGTTCTCCTATAATAATCAGCTCCTCACTGACACAGGATTAATGTAGCTGGAGACAGTTGCAGTGTTCACAGCATACATACTCAGTACTACACATGCACAGAGATCTGTTGACTTGAAATAATCATAAATTAGTGTGTGGTGAATATATCTTTGAGTGTTAAGGCTTAGAAATCTAAATTAACTTCCTCAAGCTTGGCAAAAACTGATGAAATACCAGTGCCGATGTATTTGTTTTACAGCTTTTTAACTGAATCTCAGGGAGGCAGCATAGAGCTATGTTGACAGGTATTTAGTATTTAATTTCTTACTTAGACTGAAATAAAGTTATAAGGGTGATAATAACAATACAGTGTTGAGAGTAAAATAAGAAATTTTAAAATAATTCTGTATTCATCTCCTTAGGCATCTCAAAACACCTTAAATTCCATGTGGTATATGGAGGTTTGTTGCTTCTAAGTTCCTGTTTCAATGTTCTGTGTCTCAGCGCTGATGGAAAAACTAGAATCCAGCACTAAACTTATTCATAGCTGCTGCATAACTTTTTGTTCTAATGGAATGAGTAATTGACAATTTTGCTTTGGCTTCATGGCTCAAACATGCTTACTAAGTGTACACTTTTGTTATTTTTGCTTTCCTTTTGTTGCATTTACTGCGGCATGCAATGTTTGTGCTGTGGGCGGCCTTGTATTATGAGTAACTTTCCTTTCTCCTTTAGCTGCCTTTAGCTAATGCAAATATGTTATGATAGCACCTATCGATGAACTTTAAACAGACGTGCAACTTATGAAACCTTGATGTGCAGGTGAGAGAACTTCGAGAAAGAGCAAAGGCTTACAGGCAGCGAGTAGAGGGAACACACTTCTCCCGATACCATCTCAATCAGATCCTGTCTGATAATAACAGTCTTTGGGATGTGTCCTCAAATTCCAGTTCAGAAGAAGGCATCAGCAACAACATCAGAGCATTAGATCTTGCTGGGTAAGCTCATCATTCCTGCCTATTCTGTGGCTTTGAAACAGAGCAAAATGGAGAATATAGGCTTAGTGTAGCTGTGAGATCTTGGATGTTTGACTGTATTCAAGATGTGACTGGACAGGGTGCTCAGTAATCTCATCTGGGCTCCATTTCCCTGTGAAGGTTTGGGACAGGATGGTCTTGCAAGGACCCTTCCAACCTGGGCTCTTCTATGATTCTGGGATATGTAAATTCTCAAGAACAGATGAGGGCATTTACCTTTTCACAGATATGTCAGTTGATAGCTACTCAAATTAAAAATGAGGCCCAGTCCAGTCTTCTGAAAGAAGAAAAGTTATGCCTTTATAATTCTCCATAAATGCATATTTAGTGTGGCAATCTTAGTCTTATCAAGCCTGGAGGAATTTCACACTGAGTCATACTGAAGTAATACTCTTCTTTCTGCTGGAATGAGACGAAATATGTTTTGCCTACTCAGATATTATCAGTGTTCTTCTCAGGATTAATTAATCTTGTGGTGGAGTCTTAGACACTGTTTAGTTCTGAGATGAAGACTTCAGAACTGGAATGGTGTACATCCATTGTCTCCTTTCTTTGAAAACCATCGGAATTGGTAGATATTAAATCCCTTGCTAGGAAAATTCAGAATGAGTATTTTAGTAAAATGTACCTCAGCTATTGCTGAAGCAAGGAGGGGAAAAAAAAAAAAAGCCATTTGTGAATTCTCTGAGAGCTGATATTTAAAACCTGTGCCTTGGATACCTCTGTCTGCAGTCCATCTAGGCTGCTGTATGCACACTACTTGTGTTGTTTGCATGGGGGAGATATCTATCCATTTGCATGACTGTAGTTCTCTTAAGGGTTGGGCAATGACACGTGGAAGAGTATTTATTACAATATAATGTGTGGGATTAAGTATGGTGTAAATTTTTTGGTTTACTGGTTCATTTTTTTTTGCCTGTGAAATACACATTCTCTTACTGATCTCATTTCAGTGCATTGGGCTAATTTGCACTGGTTTCTGTGAGCAGTTGAGAGTTTCAAAGACTTTCAAAAGTTGTGCCTAAAGAGAAGCCTTTTAAGCTGCTTGGCTGTCAAAATGGTCCCATCAGACAGTCCCTATGTGTGGAATTAGATTATCAGAAATGTTAAAAAACAACTAACATGCTGTTTAAATTGGAAATAGAGACCTGATTTTACATTACATTTTTGGAAATGGTAATCCAGAGTGAATTTTCACAGAATCTAGTTTGAAAATGGATTGTGCTTAAACATCAGTTAAAACTTCAGCGGAAAGTTTTTTTTTAATATCTGAGCCGTACTTTTGACAAAGGACTGAACTGGATAAATGTGTTCTACATAGACATGCGTACATCATGCAAATCAATGGTGTGAAACACTGCTTGCTTTGTTACCTAGAGTTTCTGAAAAAGAGACTGCACCAAGCCCCAAAATGCTGGAGCAACCTGACTCCAGAGAACAGCCACACCAGAACAGCACTGAGAAGAAAGACAAGTCAGATGCTTTAACTGTTCCAGTCAAAAGGCGTTTGGTTTGGGGTGAACAAGAAGGTACTGAAGAAAGGGAGAATCGACAATCAACAGGAGAGGAAGAAAACCAAGGTGAACAGGCTGCAGTCGTGACTCAGAAGTTGGAAGAAAACAATAAGGTTGCCAATGAAGATAAGAAAATTGAAGGGTAAAACTGAACATGTTTGTGGTGTATATATGTAATTTTTTTCCTCTAACATCTCAGAAATTTGTAGGTTAACTAATTTTGGGTTTTGAATCAGATTTACTTAAGGAGTTATTAAGATGGTGTGGCACTGCTTTTGTTTTAACAGTATGATAAGGAATGAGAAAGTTCAGGATGTTGAACTGGTTGGTAGAAGTGGATTTATCATTAAGATTACTGGAGTTGTAACTTGCAAGACAGAAGTTTGTAGAAGCATGAACAATTCTAATGCGGTTTTTTTTTTTTTGAAAACTTTAAAATTTGCAGTATGGGTCTCAGAACAGACTGTTCATTACACAGTAGCCAAGTGTAGTGAAAATCAAGGCTTACAATTTGCTTCAAGTTGACAGCATAGGATTTATAGGACTGAAAGGATAGAATACATACTAATCTTGTGCTTAAGCATCTGTTTGTCTTTAAAAAAAAAATCATGGGCAAAGATGAAGGACTTGGGAGAAAAATATAATGAGCATCCAGTAATAATTGGGGATTACGTTACTGAGCACAGGTGGGGGAAAAGGTGGAGAGGTGTTTAGATATAAGGAGAGATCAATTCAGTATATGCATAGTACAGATCATAGTACTATATTTGACAGTTGAAAGATCCAAATTATATCTAGTTACAGAAGTCTCTGGCTTTTTACTGTGTAAGTTTTGCATACTTTTTTGGTAGAACAGTATTTTAGTTTGATAGATATTTAACTCTGAATAACTTTGGCTCTTGTTACCATACCATCAGAGCATTTTGTATTCCTCATTAAATTTTATATTTGGTGTTGCGACATGAATCTAATGTAAGGAATTGTGATTGTCTCCTTTGGGGATAATATCCTGTGTGCAAAACCCAGGCAAAGAAAGGTTGAGATGAGATGCTAGATTCAAACAGAAATTAAATGCAGGCTTTCAAAATTGTCATCCTGAAAACCTTCTTAAGTTTCTGTCTCTAATTCTGGAGATTATCTAGTTCCTACATGTATCTCTGACATTGAAGATTTTCTGTCGTCCTGCAATGTGGCTCTGTGTGCTGAGATCTGCTCTGGACTTGGCCATGCAGGGCAGCTTAACACTTGCATGTTATCTAAGCTTGCTTGAGAGCTAGAAATGAGGTGTTCTTTGTCTACGTGTCCTCAGAGCGTGTATAGCGTGCACTGATAGGATCAGGTTCCTTGCAGAGTGTGGGTATGCCGCTGCGTCCTTTTGAAATGCATCTGGAGGAAGAAGACAGAAGTGGCAGTGCTGATTTATTTAATAACCTAGGGGCTAGAGCGGTTACATAAATGTGGGATACTGGGTTTCAGTTCTGCCACATTGACTGAAAAGAGTCAAACCCACATTCCCACCTCTAAGGTGGCAACCAGGTTCAAAGTTTTTCTGGGTGAGTGCTCTTTCCAGCCCTCCTGTTGAGTCTCTGCTACTCTGCAGCAATACATTCAAGGTTTATTAGGACAGAGGGAGCCTGAATTTGCAGTTTGAGACTGTTTATGTATTTTATCCAGTTACATTAAAAAAAAAAAAACCAACAAAAAACCCCAGAAACTGAGGCTCTGGGGCTGGAATCCAGGACTCCTCATTGCAAGCAGATGTTTTAGCAACATGCTGTTAGCGTTTTATGGCCCTAACTGTCTTGCCTTAGGCTTCGTTGTGGGAATGTATTAGAAACAAAAACCTTGAGTGCAAGACTCCTGAGTCCTTAGCTAATCCTTTGATCATTTCTCATTTTTTTGCAGTGAGAATACCTTAGTATTGAGTTCTTCTCCAGCTGTATCAGATTCTTCTTCTGTATCCTCAAGGACAGGTGGCAGGCTTCCTACTCCGAAGCTGAGGGCGCTTGGTGGAGTTCAGAGGACTCATCATGATCTCACTACCCCAGCTGTTGGTAATAACTTTTAACTGCAAAGTAGTATTTCAAGAACTAAAGAAAAAAAAAAAAAGAATTAATTTAGTAGGTTATTTAAGGTAATAAAGCATTTTTCATCTTCTCCACTACAATAGGAGGTGCGGTTCTAGTGTCTCCACCTAAACTCAAGTCTTCATCTTCACAGCAGAGAACACAAGGTTTAGGATCAGACCCTTCTTCAGCTAAGCAAGGTGCAAGAGGAGCTTCAAAAAGATCTGTACAGGTAAGCCAGAAAAGAGACTTATCATTATGCATTTTAGGAATGTGCTTTTTAAGTGATTGTGAATAATTTAATTAATAATACTTTTTCTTCAGTTGTCATTTACTATTCTAAAATTTTCAGCATCTGTGACTGAAAAAGGCTGATGTCTGACTAAATCATTTTTTTGAGGTATCAAGCAAAGGAGTTGAGGCTATTGGAGTGAGATTGAGTGTGAGCTCCATTTTGGCTTTTTCTCTTTTTCTGCTAAATGCGCAAGATCGGTTTGGTGTTTGGTGTTTTTTTGTTTGTTTGGTTGTTTTTTTTTTAAAAAGATCTGTCATCAGGACCTATTGATTTCCCCCTGCTTTCCCCTTTAAAGCTTGCCACTGACATAGGGCACAGCTCTAGATTCCTTGACTTGAAAGAAGTTTAAGAAGGAGAGCTTCATTGCCTAGGTACAAGATAGGTGAATGTGCCATAGTAGTTTAATTCTCCCTTCCCTTTACTTTTGTGCTTCTTTCATTTTGCAGCTTGCACAGTTACTAAAAGAAAAATAGAAACGTTTAGGAGTTGTTTTAACTGTCTTCCTCTCAAAATTGTGGGGTTTTTGTCAAGTTGTGCTTAGTCTGTGTTCTACAAAGACAGCTAGCATTTCACTGCATACATGCTCTGTAGCAAGTTCTGCAATAGAAGTAGACACAATTGCATGAGAAGTTGGTTGTGTTGGTTTCAAATCTAAGATCACAGTGTTTTGCTGTGGAGAAAATAAGCTTTTGGTTTGACCTGCCCAGATTACTTTCAGACCATGTTAAACGCTTGCTATTAGGAATAGATTTTCTTTAAGCTGTTTCACAAGCTTGAAATACTTCCAGTACCCTCATGAAAAGTTTAACAGTGTAAAGCCAACACTTGCTGCGTATGTGATGATCTGTACTGGAAGGCTCTATAGGAGATGTTGGGGTTTTATGTGTTGTTTTGTTTATTTTTTTTTTTTTTCTTCTGATTGTGTTTTAGCCTGATGTGGAAGTAGAAGCTGTTTCACACCTTACCTCCCCACCTGCTGGGCTGGGAACTTTGGATCCTCTGCCACTTAGGCGGGATCTGTGGCCTCCTAACAGAGTTTCTGATGAGCAAGTTCCTCTTGCTTCAGCCCATCAAGAGCATTCCTGTACACCTCCTGTGCTGAAGTCAGGCAAAAGCTGCTTAATGAATTGCTGGAGTCCCTCTCGTCGTATTCAAGGAACTCTCAAAGATCCAGAATTCCAGCATAATGGTGGGTTTTGTGTATTAACTGGCTGTTTTAGAGTGCTGCAGGATGGAAATGGCTACCATGCAGTGTTCAGGCTAAGATAATCCTGAGCTTGCTGCTTTACAGGCTCTACAAAGAATGTTATTTGTAAACAAAAGCTTTTCTACTATATGCTTAGTCTTGCTGAGGAGATGTGCACAACTCTCCACCTCAGCTTGGATTCCACTAATATAGTTATATTCTAGTGATCTGTTGTCTAATTTTGCCTTACTAAAATTTAATAAGTAATTACTCATTGTGAGAGTAATTTGGTTTAGCATGAACAGTTGTAACTTTTAATCTTCAGGCTACACCTGGATGCTGTGACACTTTTCCAGCTGGAATTACGAACAGCGGTGTGTAATTGTGGACCTTTATAGTGTGGTATTAGTTAGCAGGAGTTGTGGATTTCTGAGAGATAAGCTCCTTAAATATTTCTGCAGGATATGGAAACAAAAAAGCCATCTAGGAAAGATTTGTTGGATATTGAGAAAAGCCATTTCTTGGCTGAGGAGGAATGCTGGAACATTTCAAAGATTTTTGTTTTTTTTTAACAAAGTTTAGGGGTACTGGGGGCATAAATTTGATAAAGCAAAGAGTCCTTCACCCCTTAGTCAAAATAAAGTTTATGTGCTTAAGTCTCCATTCCAGAAAGACTTTCTATAGCTGCTTAAGGTGCCACGATTTTTAGTCCTTTTATTATACAGGTTAGCTAAACAAAAGTAGTATTTCCATTCTAGAATGAAACAAGTAGTTGTCAGATCAAGTGGGATGGTGAAATCCAAAGAATGTCCTTGGAAAGAGGTTAGAATTGGTGCTATGTTCAAGCTTTGCACCTCGAATGCAGTTCACTAAGTAACTTCTATCGTCTAAAAAGATAGGTGCCTTGAGAAGAATACAGTGAAGTAAGTTTATTTTACCTCAGCTTTGAGTAAAGGACTATCCTGGAGTTTTTGGTACGTTTGCTATTTGTGAGACTCATGTTTTGGAAATAATGTAATGTTTTCAAATGTTCTAAAATGAAATATTGTCCTTAGTCTATTTTGAAATTATTCAAAAATGTGCCTTTAACTTTTTGTCCTAGGGAATGTTGGCAATCCAAAACCTAGATCTTTCCAGTTACCCCTCCAGGAAAGAAACTATAATGATGAAGGTATTTGTTGTCCCAAATTATTGTTGTACATCATGTGTATATTACCTAGATTAATTTTAACTTTTATGCTAACATGAGAGGTCTCTGAATGCAATAAGTAATACTAGCTTATGTGTTTGCATGAATAATTACCACATTGTTCCATCAAAATAATTTGAAAATGTTCGTCCTAGTAATCTGAAGTGTGAATATGAAGGTATATTCTAGTATAAATAAACCATTAAATGTGGCTGAGAATTAAAAAACCATATTGAACCACAGTGGTCTACTACAGCTTGCTTGGTTCCATAACTAAAATTGTTTCCTCCCCACACTTTTTTTTTTTTTTTTAAAGCCTTTGTGTTGGTAGCAAGAGGAGTGAACTGCAAAACTATCCCAGCCCAGGTTGCAGCTGCAGTAACTTTGCATGCAATTGAAAAAGTACCAAAAATCTTAAGATAAAGATTTTGCTTGTGTGACTTCAGCACCAGATACACAGCATACAATGATTCTTCTGACTTTAATTTTCACACCTATTCGTCTACTCGATGTATTAGGGGTACTTATGGCATCCTGATTGCTGTTTTGACCTTTATTCTGTTTACTGTAAAGTTAATGTGGGGGAGCAGCCAGTGCACAGCCTGCCAGTGCATCTTCTTGGCCCTTTTGTGGGCAGTCACAAGTAAACTCTCAGTAATGTGAGTCAACCAAAGGCGTTGTAGCCTCATTAGCTTGAGCTGTATACATTGCTTCTTAGCATGGTGTATGAGGTTGAGCTTGGTGGTGTGCTGTGCTAGTCGCAATCACCTGTGTTTGGTTCAGATTAGAGTATGGGCAGAGCAACCTTATATCTGATCGCAGTTTATTTATAGATATACCCCAGAGCAACCAAAAGGCTTTTTCTATACCCCTTGTGCTTGTTTGCTCCTTGGTTTTAACCAAGGTTCAGCCCGATTCTCTGTTTTACTCATTGCAGTTGGCTGGAAAATGTGTGGGTTGTGCAGATGGCTCAGCCAAGCATCTGTATTTCGACATAAAACATGCAAAATCCTGTAGTACTCTGCAGCTTCCCACAAGCTTGCTGCACACAGATTAAATGCTGTAACTGCTGTTTCTTTTTTTTTTTTTCCCTTCTGAGCTGAGTGATGATGTATAAGCTTTCAGAAACAGGTGCAATGTGCCAGCTCACAGATAGTTCATATGCCCATATTTGTTCATGTACATACAAACCCGGGAGTTCTTCCAATGACATGTCTGTTTGCAGAAGTGCAGTTAGCAGTTTTCTCATACGTAGGAATACAGTTGTTATGCATAGTGTGTAAGCCTGTTACAGCCTGTTTGGATCACTGTATTTCAAGAACTTAGAAATGCTACTGAAAAGTTAATTGAAACACTGACAAAGTACAGGTCCTGTTAAGACTGAGTTGTGGAAATTTTTGTTGAGTTTTTTTTTGTTGTTAGGGGGGCTGGAAAGTAGTGATACAGTTCTTTTTAATTATTGCAGGAGAATGGGTGTAATTAAGGTCATTTTTCGTAGAGAGCATCTTGACAGAGCTGTAGCAACATTTTAATAATGATGTTAAAGAAGTACAATGTTGTGCTTTATTAGAGAAGCAGTGTCCAGGCTGCTTAAGTTTTGCTGGGTGTGAAGTGGATCCTGTATTCAAAAGGAAAACCTTTCAAAACTACATTTTTAAAGCATGTTTCTTGTTGTCTTTGTGTTAAACTTCCTGTTTTCTTCAGAAGACACATTTCTTTTAACAGCTTGTGGCACACTAGCTGGTTTTGGCCCAGAACGGGTCTTTTGGCAACATAAGGTCTGATATTTTAGTCATGTGTTATTCTAAGGTTGTCTGCTTTGCTTGAAGCCGTGAGTTGCTTTCATGAGTATGTTATTATCAGAGTCTAGTCTATACAGACTTCAGTGGCAGAGGAATGATTTCTGAGGTCTTCTGACGCAGGAGAGTAAATGTAAAGATGACTTGGAGAACTGGGCAATTCCCAGGTGACAGTAGGGATCTTATTCTGGAGTTAGTCAAGATTTGGACATGTATCTCTCTTGTACTTACATAGCATCCTAGGAGCTTTCTAGTGAGATTCTTTTCTAGCATGTCAGTTACCAAATGATAGAATTAGTGTATTGTGCGTACTATTTTTGCATCCATTGTGAGAAAGGGCATAAAAATATTTGCACTTTCAAAGTCTGCCATGAAGGTCAACTGCGTTTTAGTATGTGTATTTAATCTTCCTATTTACTTTTCCCCTTGTTGCTTTCTCCACAGATGACAGGTTGTCTCAGATTTCTGCTCGCTCGGCAGCATCTAGCTCACTTGCATCTCAGATACTGGAACGAGCTCAGAAGAGGAAGGATTTCTGGGGCAAGAAATAGTCACTTCCACCTGTTGTATAGAAACTGTTCTGTAAAATGATTTTTTTTTTTTTTTATAGTTTGTAGTGTATATTTTAAAAAATTGTGATGGTAGATATCATGCAGCATCCTTTCACTTATCACTAATATGGCCCAACTTTTAGGACTTGCCATCCCAATTTGAAATTTCAATATTTAAACCAGTGTTGAAAATGTAGGTCCTTTATATCTGAGAGTTATGTCTTAATTCCCTGTGTCACAAAAGCCATGGGGGATTTTTTTTTTTCAGTGGCACCTCTTGAAACAGATAATTATGGGTTTTTTTATGCAACCTGTGTGTTACTTTTCAAGGTATTCTGCTGCAGTCATGCAGTATGCCCGGGAACAGTATTCAGGGGCAACACTGTCATTCACCAGACACCTCAGTTGCTTGATTTTTAACCAGCTGTCTTAAAGGCAACTGTGGTATATTTGTTTGTGTTACTGTATGAATTGTCAGTACAACACAGTACTGTAACAAAAAGTTATTTTTACTACTTACTGCTTTTAACCTATTACCAAAAAATTCTTACTTTTTCTTAATGAAGCTAACATGGAACATACAGGAGTCTAAGAAAAGGATGCTAAGCATTAGGGTGTGTTCACTGTCCACAGTTTTTTGGCCAGGATGATTATTAGAGTTCAATGTATACAGTCGTGCAGTTCATGGGATGTACTGATGTGAACAATTGTCTTTTTGTGGGCAAGACCCATGTTTAGTATTAATTTCAAATTCTTTAGAAAAAGCAACCTCAGCCACCTTTAAGAGTGGCCTTCCCCAGCCCCACTTCAAACTCAGGTATTTAGGAGTAGTTGATCTCTTAAAGTAAACTCAGAAGAATGTTTTTTCTTGACTTTGACATTTTAATTACCTCTTCTCCGAGTTTCCTGTTTCTGGGAGACCGGCATACTGTTACGATTGTCACAGTGAAAAATGTTTGTGATTTATGCTGACAGCTTGTTTTGTCTTTCCGAGAGATGCAAACAAGTTAACATGAAGTAGAGGAGATTGATGGCTAGCAGGCAGTTTGGTTCTTCTTGTGTGGCTTCAAGTTTTGATATTGCTTCATTTGGAAATTTTATATAAGAACAATTTGAATTTTGTACACATTTACTTACATTATAATTTTGTACACAATTATGTGCACGTATTACTGGAAATAAAAAAAGGTTGTTTGATTTGTTTGTATTCAAGTTCTGCCAGATAAATTGGTAGAGCTTATTATGTTGGCACTTGTCTGTTTAGTTCTCTGTTTTACCTGTTTAGCTGGAACGTGTGCAGACTTTTGAAAGACATTACCTCAGAACTGGTCTTCAGAAAGAATAAGTTACTAAAGCTAGGTATGTTGATACTTGGAATCATGACCCAGAGCAGATGGGAACTACACAGGTGAGAAGGCTGCAACGCCCGAAGGGCCAGTCCCCAACAAAGGAGGTGTTGATTTAAAGAGTGAGTGCTATCCAGCGCTGATCATGTTAGAAAACAGCGCCCACTTTTTCCAGAAATTGTGCGTTGCAGTAGCTTCCTACCAGGGGCGTTGTTTGAAACAAATCAAGGTGTTTTATTTTATCTCAAGACCTTCGGGTATTATTTTGTGGCACGCACTTAATACGTAAGTTATAATTGGTCATAAAGTTTCTACTGAAAGGGAAACTGTATTTGTGTGCAACAACCTTTATGAAAATTCCCAGTTTTCCTCTAAAATGATAGTTTTCTAGGGGAAAACTTAGTGGCTAAAAATGGAAATATTTTTGTTTGAGAGGGAATGTTGCCGCAATGTATTGTGGGGGATTAATTTGCATGTGTTCTGTCCATATTCATATGGTTCAACGTGTTCTTGCGGTTCTCATGGCTTAGAGCTCTCATCATCCATCACTTATCCTGTGTGGTAGTTGTAATTTGTGTTTTATGAACTGTGTACTCTTTTTAAATCCCCTATTTTTGATTTTCTAGGTTTGCCTGGGATTCCTGGCTATCCAACAGCTCTGTCAGAGTTTTTGTGCAGGCCTCATTTTGAGGCCTGCAGGTCATAGACATTATAATGGCATATGTGCCAATTTTGTTGGTAGTTGTAATTTGTGTTTTATGAACTGTGTACTCTTTTTAAATCCCCTATTTTTGATTTTCTAGGTTTGCCTGGGATTCCTGGCTATCCAACAGCTCTGTCAGAGTTTTTGTGCAGGTCTCATTTTGAGGCCTGCAGGTCATAGCCATTATAATGGCATATGTGCCAATTTTGTTGGTAGTTGTAATTTGTGTTTTATGAACTGTGTACTCTTTTTAAATCCCCTATTTTTGATTTTCTAGGTTTGCCTGGGATTCCTGGCTATCCAACAGCTCTGTCAGAGTTTTTGTGCAGGCCTCATTTTGAGGCCTGCAGGTCATAGACATTATAATGGCATATGTGCCAATTTTGCTTACAGTATTGCACCACGAGTCTGGTGCATCTGGGTAGCTCTGAGTTTGTTAGATGTGTGCTGTATGGTACGTGTATATTGATTTCTGCCAGGGAGAAAATAGACGTGGTAAAGGAGGGAGACATTTTTGTTGCATGGGGATACAAATCCAATTTAGAGAGGAGAATGGAAGCCCCTGGTGTCCCACGCATCATGATGCTATTTCCCATCTGAACAAATTTTAGCTTTTGCCTGAAATACTCTGAATTTACTTTTGGACAGAAGTATTTAAGGGAAGGGTAGACAAAACACCATTTTTAAGTAATGCTAGTGCCAAGCTTCTGAAGGGTGCTTTTCTGTAGTCTTCAAGGCAGACGTAAAATTCTTTATGCCTACTTTCTGCTATTGTGTATCTAGTTCAAGAGGCTTTTTGTTTTTCTGAATGTTTCAGACCAACCTTCAAGCACGTATCCTGTTGTGTTTTCCAGCAAGCTGAACATGGAAAAAAGGTTCAAAAGTGCACCCTTTATTAATAATTACAAGTGCGTGCTGTACAGTGAATGTGTATTGTTTTCTGTCAAGGAAATCTTAAAAGCCTTGAAGTGGGGAGAGACCAAGTGGATAAACAAGGAGGAAGGCAGTTGCCAATAGGAGATATATCTGAGGAATAAACAGTTTTGGGAGCTTGTCGGCTTAAGGTCAGGATTTACAAACCCAGCACATTAATAATGGACCCAGTCAATAAGTGTTGAATTGAATGTCTTCAGCTGCTGTTCCCAAGTTGGGTATACCTGCTGGGTGAATCTCACCGCTGAGGGTTCACAGCTCTCAGCCATCTGTACAAGTAAATAAACTGGCTCTTCCTTGCTGACCACTGCCAGCTGGGAGAACGCCTTCCTTTACCTGGTATTCCAGCCAATAACGTGTTCCCTCAGCAAGCCCACAAAGACCAGACTTGATTCCACTCTGTCACTTCTCAAAAACTTCCCATCTTGCCAGACAGTAAGCTTGCTGCCTGTCTGTGGAAGTGAGAAGTGAGCTCTCAGTTTCTTCTACTGAATCTTTTTTTGGATAAAAATGGTTGGTGGCCTAGGGGTTGGAACAAACATCTCCCTGTTCCCAAAGCTGGGCTCACTGTAGCATCTTCCTCTTGCTCTCTCTGGCCAAATCACTTGGGGTGGAATGACTTCAGCAGAAGGGATGAAGTACCTTTCTCAGCACTTAGGCAATTTCTCTATGAAGGTTTGGATGCCTCTGGGCATAAGGAAAGTTTTGAGGATTTCCTTAATGCTTACAGTACCAGCAAGGTAGTATTTAGGCACTTGCATCCTTTTATGGCTCTGGGCTTTCATTTCTTTTCAGTCTCAGTTTCCATTGTCTTTCACGATGTGTCAGCCTTCTGTACTTAAAATGCTGAAAATCCCCCCTGAAACCCTGAATTGAACAGTTTGAGAGGAATCGGTTGAGGCTTTCCAGCTCTGCAGGGAAGTTTGGGAGAAGATCTGAGATTGTGGATAATCCCATCCAATCAAAAAAAATCCTGCTAAAACGCCTTAGTTTTGCAATGGTATTTTGTTGTTATTTTCAAATTTGAATGCCTTACTGAGGAGTTCTGAAACACAATGTGAAGAATAGAAATGTGGTTAACCTTACAAATGTAAGCGGTCAAGTTCCTTTAGCCATCAGAGCTAGATTGCTTTTAATGAAGGTGTAGGCAACAAGGCAAGTTTTTGGGACACATACAGTCTGGATTAAGGCCCAAGGCTATCCAGTGCTCTTCCTGTGATACTTAAGTCACTACAGGTTTGTTGTATAGGGATTTTTCAGCCTTTTTTGACTAATAGAAACACGTCTTCTGTATTGCTCATGTGGATCCCTATGTAGTGAGTAACAATGTCCTGAAAACAGGTTTGCCTTTGCTGATGCCTTGCAGGTACCCTGAGATCCCCCTGGACCGAAGGGCCACAGCCTGAAACCCAGTATATGTTGCAGAGAGGTGAAAGGAAGAGAAATTACTTACCAGCCACCAGCTTTCTCCGCTCACAAATTCTTCGAGTCCAGGTACTAAGATGTCTTCCTTATCTGACTCTTGGTGTCACAGCTTTTTTAGCAGATAGCAGTGGAGGAAAAAGGGATTTCCCAATATTATCCGTAATACTCGACGAGCAAATTTGTAGTACTTGAAAATGGGTCAGGAAGCGCAGCTTTTTCGAACAGTTTAGTGTGTGCTTATTTGCATAATGCCATATTGCTTCATTACATCTGCCTGTTCCTGCAAGGCTGAGCTGTCACCTAATGTTCTGGTATGAGAGCAGTTCTTACCGTTTGGTAATGTTTGTCAGCAGAGAGCCCCATCACTGTCTGATGCAAGTGGAAGTTTTGCTCTGCCCTCGTTGACCAATTTTTAGCATAGCCTGAAGCAAAATTGTTCCATTACCCAGATGCACACGAATGTGTGATTAAGGAAACAAACCTAATGGTAGTTTTCATTTGAAGCAACCTAAATTAATGTCCTGATTCCAGGAATTATTCAAATCTTTGCAGACAGGAGCCTCTGGAAGAGGTGAGGATGATGGAGCTCTGGTTAACTCTTTGGGGTGCAGTCAGTTCTTTTGGCTTTGCTCTGCACTGAAAGCCGGTGGGAAAGTGTTATTGACATAGCAGTGATAGCACCAAAAGCAAAAGCTGGAGAGAGGACAGTGGATGGTAGCTAACCAGAAAACTCCAGTTTCATGGAAATCCATGTTTCATTTTGCTTTTTGATCTGAGTATAATATTGTGTTGAAGAAGGACATCTGGAGTTCCATGTTAAAAATGTGAATGAGCTTCCTAAATACTCTGATATTTAATACAATTCATGTGTCGGATGTGAGCTGACTTTGCAAAGTTTCTGTTTCACAGGCTATGTTCTAGAGAAGCTCGTGGAGCAGCTGAGCCTTCCCTAGCAGATCTGAACTCTGCGTGCTGAATATGCTGCACGTGGGAAGAGTCCCGAGAAACTCTGAAGGACGGCGCTTTGTGGTCCTGCAGCGTCTTGTTAGGGTGGAGGGCTGAGAACTGCAGAAGATTCACCTGGAGACTTGGTAGTCCTTTGGAAAGGCGAGCAAGGCCTGATAGTGTTTATAGCTTACACACTTTTTGTTGGATTGTTTATTCCGTTCATGGGGATGGATTAAAAGTGTAAGAGCAAAAGCATTCATTTGCTGGTTGAGCTTGCTCTTTGCAGGGAGAGTTTGGTGATACAGTCATGACACCAAATCCTCTTTAGTGCAGACAGTTCTTCAGTGGAGGGGAAAAGGACAACTGAAGCTTCTCACTCCTCACTTTTTTCAGAGGTCTTGATAAAGTCTTCTGGTAAAGCACGTGTCAGCTTTGTAAATGCGACTGATTGACATTTATGCCAGTTTACCTCTCCTGAGGTAACTAAGGCAGTGACTTGTGAAAGTTTCAAGTGGGCCTCAAAGCTTTTCCTTTTAACTGTGTTTATATGTGATATACACACATATTTTATGTGTCTTTGTGTGATGTATATATATGTGTATGTATATATATATAAAAATACTTTTTTTGTTCCAGGTGAATATGTTTACTACTGCCATGTGCTGGGGTGTCTCCAAAGTACTTACTTCAAGTAGAATAGGAATGGCTGACAGGACCCAGAAAAGCCCATACTTTTGGATTTCTACCTTCCTAAGTCCCTTTCTGGTTGCTGGGTTGGTGTGACACACGTGTACAGACATCTGCGGATGCACCCTGTTCTGGAGAGCTGAGCACTCAGCTCTCGCCCCAAGGTCTCTGGTGCAGATAGGGGAAACCTGCCAATGCTTGGTGCTCCCCAACTAGAGTGGGTCGGTGAGTTCCCAGAACAGTGCTCTCGTGAGGAATGTGGTCTTTGTGTTTCCAGTGGGAAGCTGGCTCCAGCCTGTTTGTCTATTTTAGCTTACACGACATGTGGCTAAAAACAGATAACCGGGGAAAACAGCATCCTAATTGCTAGGCTGTAGCTGTTTTGTTTGGTCTCCTTTTGGCTCCATAAATCTCACATTCTTGACAATAGTCCCACTGCAACAGGAAACTTGCTGACTCAGAAGCTCTCCTGGGAGATGGGCAATAGCATAACCTCGGGCTGGGACATGGGCTGTTTACCTTCTAGGGACGGATACTAACTAGAAAACTACTGTTAACATCAAGGGAGCTGTCACCTCCTTGTCTAGCAGCCCTGTTATACAGAATAACTGAGCAGCCAGGGGCTTACCTTCAGGAGATGATGCTGAACTCAGAGCCTCAGTAGAAGTGCCTGGTGTATGGGCAGTGTACGCGCACAAGTACTTCACCTTAGATAACGTTGCTTCCCTTCAAAATGGCTTTGACTACTCAAGATGGTGTGGATTCATTACATGACAGAACTGATGGTACTTGGTAAATCAAGGTGCATAAGGCTGGAGCTATTTCTTAACCTGAGTGACCATCTGTCACTGAATTTTGGATTATAAACCAGCTTGCAAAATTCTGTTCCCAGTTAGAGTGGTTTTCTCTGAGATACACTATGTCAGTAATTCCACTTTGCCATGTCACTGAGTCACTGCTGTGCAACCACACCACATTAACAGGAAGCACAGAAGTTTCAGTTCACCTGATTTGACTATTTGCAAGACATCGTTGGATATATGTAGGTCACTATATAAAGTGTCAGAGTTTCATAATACGTATGTGATTTTACACTCTGAATTAAAACAACTAACCATCTGGTGAAAGAGTTAATAGCGGTGTGTTTGGCGGGGTGAGGCTGCATTCACTGGGATGGTCTGAATTCTCTTTTTTTCCCGTCTGCGTGAGCTAAGTGATGGCTCCTATTGACAAGCCTTATTAAAATTTTTGTTTATGCATTACTGATGTCCGCAGCAGTTGTCTTCAGAGGTAGGAGCACTGGACTATTGCACTTCCATTGACACTAGTTTTGGTTTTTGTGTTTGTTTTCATATTAATCACTGAATCCCCCTGGCACTGCAATAAAGGTTACCGCATCAGTGGTCCTGGGGTAACAGTGGTAATGTTGGTAGCAGCTGTATGATGGTGTTTCAGCGTGTCTCTGGATGGCTTTCTCTTGGAGCTCCACTACCTAAATGTTTCTGAAATGAGAACAGAGTTATTTAAACCCACTTTTTTTCTGTGTCCCAGAATGTAATGTAAAATTGAGACCGCAATGAACTATTAGTTCCCATCCACTTAGAAATATCAATTTTATGAAGTTTATGATATAGCATGTTACACTTAGAAGACACAAGTTATGTAACAGAACTGAGAGAAGATCAGAAACAAAGATGTTTGGTGAAATATTAGATATATAAGCAAAAGTGTTACAGTCAGAGGAAGTGCGTTACTCACTGTGTAACAAAAGTGTTACTGTCAGGGGAGGTAGGTGAATTGCACATCCTCTGCAAAAACCCTGAGTCAGCAGTGTCTGTGCTGAGGTCTGACAGGAGTCTTTCCCAAAGTCACCTAATACTCCCAGGCTAAGCAGTTTCAATGATAATACTACTTGTCCTTCCAAAAGACACAACATTAAACCTATGATGAAAAAAACCCAAAATATAATGGTCGAATGCTGTATGTCCTCTCTTGGTATCTCTGGTGATATAATTTCTTCCACAAAAAATTAATCCCTTCTGCTATTCCTAATGACCATACCCAGAAGAACTTGCCTATGTACTAGAATGTTTCCATAATGAATGGCTGAATTACAGAAAAGCTTACTTTCAAGTTTTGTAAAGAAGAATCAGCTTCCACCACTGATGTTTTCATTGCTGGATGTAGAGCTGACTAAAATAAGGCTCCTCTGGAGCGTGAGCTGAAGCATTTTTTTCATCCTGCTTTAATCCTTTCAAGCTCAAAAGTCTAGGCAAAAGCAGAGAAGAACTGAGATAAAATGCAATGGACTAGCTCACAAATGAGCTGGAACAAAGCGAAGGGGACGAGCGCGACCTGAAAGTTGAGGATGTCTCTAAATTGATTGCCTGTTCAGTTTTAGGCATGATGTAACCTGTGGTCCATTCATACAGATATTTAAGGGGGGAGAATTTCATTGCCAGGTAAAAGAACCCAAGAGGATGACACACAGGCTCGGTTTTCCACATGCCTACTCTTGACGGTGTTTCTAGCCCATTGTCCGATCCTGATGATGTTTCTAATAATGCAATATAATTCTAGCTTGTTGAAAATGTATTAAAGCTCAAGAAAATTCCTGCATGCCAGTGTGCCGGTGGTGACACACAACAGATGAACATCAAAGTACAGTATTGGTTATTCACCTGTGGCCTCATTCAAAGTAAGAAGGAAGCGTCTGTGGCTTTTGAGGCAGACGTGATGTAGAGTTCCAGTCCTCCTCACAAAATCCTCTGTCTTCAATATGGGTCAAGAAGTCATTGTCGAGAATATTCAACCGCTACGGTTTCTTAACACATTAGGGAAACTCCATGTAATTACACTTTAAAAGTTTATTAGTGAGGTCAGTGATAGGATTGATGTTTAACTCTTGGGATGGCAATGGGGAGAAATTATGATTTGTACACAACTACAAACCTGCTTTTTTTAATTAATTATACATAAAAAACCAATGCGGAGGGTACTTATAGAAGTTCAGAGGTCGGATAGTTTTTACTTGAAATAAAAGCATAGCAGGTACGTGTTCTTGTAAGGATTTTGTATTTTAAAGTGTTACCAACCTCAAACATTAAAAATAACATTAAACCTAGAAAAAGTCATAAAATTAAAAAGGAAAATTACTTTTTCTCCTCCCCTCCTTCTCCCCCCCCCCCCAAAAAAACCCCCGTTTTACTTTGGTTTGTTGGGGTTTTTTTCCTTTCTTTTCTTTTTTTTTTTTTTTTTCAAGAGAACGTTGTTTAAAAAGAAAAGCCTGGGACTATCATACATCATAAGACATAAGCAGTTCAAGCTCAAAGAGAAATTACCAGTTCCCATACCACTGGCTAGAATACCTGACAATGTCAGCATAGGAAAGAATTAATGAGAATGGCAGGTCTTTTAAGACATGTTCTTCTGACACTTTTTTTCCACTTTATTCTTTCTCCCCAAAGTAAGACCCACCAGAGATGGTTTCAACCAGGGTATCGCATTTTAGATTAAATGCAGCTTTCCTTCTGCTGACCTCTTCTGCAGCTGTACATTTCAGAGCAGTCTGTTTGGAGAGGGGTGTCCAGGTAAGCAGTTTCCCTGAAGTTCACCTTCAGTGCTGGTTCAAGCCCTTATTTTTCGGAGGTTTATTGTATTTCCTCCTCAAACAAGAAGAAAGAGGAATTATCCCTCAACTCCAGCAGAAAAAACCCCGATTCTGTCCTCTCTCTCTGGACTTCAGCTGAGGACTGGAGTAAGATGCAGTGGTAGGACTGTGTAGGTTTTCAGCCCCATCTTTCCATAGACTTTAATGGCAGACGTGTATCCCCCACCCAGGGTGTGGTGAGCTAGTCAGAAGAGGTGACAGCAGTGACTAGTCACATCTTTGTTCAATGCAGTCTCATGACAGAAATAGCAGACCCTGAGAATGGGAGGCATATCTCTGCTTCCAAAGAAATTTGGTTGAGATCTTACAGGGAATAACTGCAGCCATGACTGTGGCTATACCATAACTCAGTGGTACCTCCAGAACCAGCAGTCATCTGATGGAAGGTGGTTGGGAAGAGGCCACGAGTGGACTGATGAGCAGGGGAACCATACAGTCTGCTCAAATCAGTGTCCAGCAAGATTTTGAACGTTCATTTTTGGGCTGGACCATACAGCAAGCTAGAGGGATGGAAGATAGGTTGTTATAACTCACAACTACAACTAAAAGGTTGCATAATGCAAAGGCTTTAGGCGTGTCATAAAAAGGGAATTTGTGAAATAGGAATTAACAAATTTACAACGGGCATGTCATCATTTCAGTGTCTGAAAGGTGAATACCAGAGGCAGGGAGGTAAAGAAGTGAAACCAAGCATTTTTCAAGCCTCCGAAGGAAGACATCATGGCCCAGCCAAAAAGCAGTATGACTAAGAGAAGTGGCTGACAATGTAGATGGGAGAAAGAGAGCCTTATCAAGCCTAACAATGTTTTCTATGAAAATAGTTATGTCCTGGTGTAAGGTTTCTAATAGTAGAGATGACAGACAGAAGGCATCCTGCAATGACTGCATAAAAGAGGGTCAAAGAAAAGATTCAGCATCTAATTCCTCATCCCTCTGCCTGATGTTGTTTAAATATCTGTCACGTGGTTGTGGGAAGCTTGGGACCAGGTGGGCTCCTGGTAGTGGTTTGAGCAGATGCGAGTGGCACAGCACCTGCTTACCCAGGTCATGAACCCTTTCCATGGGATTAGAGCCACGAGAAGAGGTAAGGCAAGCTGGATCCATGTCTGACAAGACTAAGTGACCAATGGGATGGAGAGTTGGGACCTGCAAGAAGGGCAGAGGATAGGGGGTCTGGATCAGGGAGGGTCCAAACGCCCGTTCTTAGCTTTTGTTCTGGATTTAGGACTTCTACTGGGTAAGCTGGTGGAGAAAGGTGAGAAACCTCAGTTAGAAGCAGACTTCGGTTATCAGACTGTGTTTAACACCTGGAGAGGCGTTTGTGGGAGTGCACTTCAGGGGAGGCCAATCCTTCAAAACAGCTTGTCTGTCTGGATTTCTGCCAGTTTGGTCTTTTAATGTCTGTCTTTTGGATAAGTATAACTCAGCCTCCCGTCTTCTCATTAACCAGCTCCCCCACTGGGCCTGTTAGACTGGCAAACAAAAAATTTATGGAAAGAGTTTATAAATACGTTATTGACTAGCTTTGTGGTACCTTTGGGGTGCGAACTAGGTTGTCAACATCCTGGGTCTAGGCTTGCTTGCTGCTGCCCGCTGCAGTCAGAATGCTGTTGGAGGTTGGGCATGGGAATGGGTGGGATACCCTAAGAGGGGCATGGAAAGGGACGTGGTGATGATGGCTCGCAGCTTCAAGGGCTGTGCAGAGCTGGTGTGGCAAAGTATCTGAGGGCGACTGAGGCAGGACTGAGGCATGGAGAGATGAATTCATGCTGCGGATGCATCAGGGGAGGCTAAAGCACGAACCTGGTGCCAGCAAGCTTTTAACTGCTTCCTTTTGGGTATAAGCAAAAGAGCTGGGTGTCTCAGCCCACAAGATAAGGCTGATTACGGCTCTTGCCACAAGAGCCTCAGCCAGGACGGGTGAAGCCCAGTCCCAGGGATGCCCCTGTTCACTCTCAGAGGTGGAGCTGGAGCCTTGGTTTTCCAGGTCAGATTTCTTGCATTTGTCACCTGTGTGCCCTGAGGACATTAGACGACCAGGAGTTTGCATTTGCACCAGTTCTGTGTCCTCATGCATTACCATGTCAGCTGGGTTGCAAATTACTCTCTAAAGAGAGCACAGTTTCCCTTTAGCACCCTGCATAATATTTCAGACGGAAGGTGCAGCACTGCCTTTACGTTAGCAGAACAGGGTCAGGAACATGGAAATCACCCGGATAAGTAAGTGCATGACCACAGCTCTTCTGATTACCCCTGGTTACAGCCTGGAATACGGATATTTTTTTTGAAAATGGGAATTTGGAGATCGAGGATGTGATAAATGCAGCATTGGTGCTACCTAGTTTCTGATCTCTCAGAGAACATTGCACAGTGATGGGCTGGTGGCTGGTGATTCCAGTGGGCCACTGTGTGGGAAAGGGTGTTTGCAGGGTGGTCAGTGCTTTGGGTCTGGTGCAGTCTGACCTTTTGTGTATACCAGTGGAGCACCAGTGGAGCACCGGTCTTTTACTACAGAAGATGAACAAGCATTTATGTAAATTGCATTATCTGCCATCAAATTGCCAATCCAATTGGTGTATCACAATCAGAAGGCACAAACCCATAAACTCAAATATTTTTATGCAAAAAGTATTCAGGATTCCTGCCCCGGTAAAAGTCCCTGCTTTGCCCTGCATTAAAATTTGGTTTATTTTATAAGAAACTAAAGATTACGGTGGCCTTGAAGTTGTATTTGTGGGTTTTGTAGTGGTTAGGTAGTTCTCAGAAGAGGATACTGGAAAGTAAGAGACTTGCTGATGTCATTTTTAATTCACCACCAGCACCCAAAAAAAAAAGCTGAGAGAGATGTTGGTGTCCCTATATAAGGTGCACCTCACCTCCTGCAGAGCACATCAAGAATCACAGCAAAGGTAAGGCTCACATCTTTGTGCCTCTCTCCCTTTACCTTGCCCGCTCTCCCTGATGCTAACATTGCTCTCTCTCATCAGTGCTGAGTGCTGTAGCTGCAATCTGCTGGAACAGACAACTTGGGATCGTGAGCCATGGCCTCCCTGCAGACCTTGACCAAAAGCTTCTCAGGATGGGTCTTCTTCTGCTGCTGTTGCTGTCTCCCTCTTCTTCTCACCAGCCCTCTGCCTCCGAAGGGGGCAGGATTGGCTTCTACCACCCATCATGCCTGCAAGCTTAGGAAGATAAACTTCCAGCAGCCCTACATCAGGAATCGCACCTACACCTTGGCTAAAATGGTACAGTAACCCACGTGTCCTTCATGGCGGGATCTGAGGACCTCCTCCTCTGCCAGTGCCCTGGCTTCTTGACTGTGGCATTCCTCTCTCTTTCTCATGCCTTTCTCCAGAAAAAAAAACCCCAGTGCATTTGCAGTGAGGCAGAGCTTGGGTATGTGGAGTGGGACTGTTGCCTGCTGGTTGTGTAGCTGGGGAAGCTGCTGCCTTTCCTCCTCCTACTCCCCAAGGGACAGGCAGCCCCCGGCACTGCACAGCTCCTTCTCTCCAGCAGCTGCCGCTAGACTGGGATGATTGGGAAACATGAGCTTAAATTTCTCTGTTTGCCCAGTCCATTTGGAGCTGGGCCTGCCCATGACTCCAGCCGTGGCCAGGCAGATCCTCAGGCATCTTACAGTGCTCTTCTTGGGCAGGTTTCTTGGCTGCTCTTACCACGGGTGGGTCCCTCTTGCTGTATGCCATCAAGTGCTGCAGCACCTCCCAGCAGCGCTGTGGGCCACCATGAGGTCGGCCACCTGCGGCATCTGGTTTAGTCATAGTAACCACTATGACATCTGACGCTTAAGAGGGGGACAGGAATTCAGACTTGTGCTTATTTTTTTTCCAGTGATACTGAGCTTGAATCTCACCAAATGAAGGGGAAAAACAGACACAATGTCCAAGCTTATCTACCTGTAACAGATTGTCTATGGTGTCCATTCCCTCGTTTCACCTGCACTATTATTGATGAAAAACTTAGGGTTTATTACTAATTTTTAGGTAAGGTTTCCATCCCCACCTGACGTTTCCTTTTTGTCATCTCAGGCCAGGGTCTCGGATGAGGACACGGACAATAGGCTCATTGGGCAGCAGATCTATGTTAACGTCAAGGTAAGTCTTACACTAGGAGGCTGCTTTTTGCATCCTGCTGCAGCACTTGTTGATGTCCTGCCATGATTTAACAAGACCTCTTTCTTGCATACATAGGAAAACAACCGCTGCTACATGATGAAGAGGATTGCGGAGATTGTAGTGGAAGACGTCCTCCTCACTGAGACCAAGGACCAGTACCCATACGTTGAGGAGGTGGCACAGTTCTTGGCATCTCTGACCTCAGAGCTGAGCAGATGTGTGAGTAGCACCGGGTTTCTTTCCCTTCTTATGACTCTTGTTGCTGCTCCTGAATCTCAGAATGCTGCAAACAGCAGCAAAAGGCAGTGGTATTAAAGGAAACCTCAGATCAAAGATATCAAACTCAAGGTTGATAGAAAGGTGTGAAAAAGAAAAAAAAAAGAACACTGTTTTATACAGCTGTCAGTCTTATGTCTGGATGTTTTCTTTTTTTAGAAATTCTCAGGACACAGAGAGCACATTGAAAAGAACCTGGAAGAAATGAAGAGCAAAATGAAACAGGTAAATTTTTTTCCCACCATTTAAAAATTACAGTTCCAAACCCCAGTCATTTAGTTGGGTTAAGGCTGACCTAATTATGAAGCAAACTCTGGAGATTATTTAGGAGGTGAAGCCTGCAGGGGCATTAAAGAGGGGATTAGTGATGTTTCCACTTCCAGGCCTCCTTCACTTGTCCTGTTAACTCTCTGCACATGTTATGGTAATTTAAACCTTCAGACGCCAGATTGCAGGTAACTGTATATGCTAGACTAGATTTGAATGGACTAGTTTATATCTTATGGTATAATGACTCTAATAGAACTACTTGAGAGAATAAGGAGGCTAAGTTCTTGATTCAGTTTCTGTGACAAGCCTAATTTCAATTTTCTGAGAAATAACGAGATGCTAAAACTTACATTCTGCTCTTTTCTAGTTGGGAGAGAATGGAAAGACTAAAGCCATCGGAGAACTGGATTTACTGTTTGACTACATAGAAAATGCCTGTACTGATGCCCCAAAGAGGGGAGGGAACAAGAAGAAAAACTGAAAGAATTTCAGATCAGACTTGAAGAGATGTCTCAAAAAACCTCTTGCTATAACTCAAATTGATTAACTATTGTGGACCTCCCCCCCTGCCCCACGATACAGCATATTTTTCACTTGTGCCAAAAATAGCAAACTAAGTGGGCACAGACAGAATGCATATTGCTGTCGCCTTTGAAAGTGAAAACTCCAGGACAGTGTTTGCAGCTCCATTTCAACACAGGGCATTAGTTGTTTTCAAAGGCACTCTCCTGTCTTCCTCATCTCCACAGGAACAAAGCGACTGCTTCTGTATTTTATATGCTGAGATTTGACACCTATGACAGCCTTGGTCAAGGTTGGCAAGTGATACTTAGCCAGGATGCTGTGAGCCTTTTACTTGGAAATGTCTCTTGTATATGTTGCCCCCTTCTGACCTTTGCCTGAAAAGTTGTTACTTCAGACTAATTCAGAAGTAATTTTTGTCACTCATATTTAATGGTAACTTATTTTAAGGTAATAATTATACAGTACTTTTATTTATATAGATTGATTGAAAAATATCCAAGGAAATGTATTTATGAAGCTGTACCAGAGTGTTTTAAATGAACTATGAAATTAAAACTGCTGTGTGATATTTATATGCAGATGGATTATTTTATAAATGCATACTCTTTAATTTATTATAATAAATATTTTGATCCTCAAATATTGCCATTTATGGAGCTTTTGTCTTTTACTCAAATGAAAGGGAGATGAGACACACTGTGCCTGTGGGGCTGCTGGGCCAGTGGCTGTATTCTCATGTCCCGAAAGGATGCAAGCTTGGCCTGGGGACATGCTTCTTCACCACAAGGCTGAAATTTCAACTTACCACAGGCCAGGGCTTAGCGGGGAGTGTGTGGGACAGACTTCCTTGTGAGGGGTGGTAGGAATTAGCATCACTCCTCAGAGCCATTGGTTTGGTTCATTGTTTCTGCCTCAGTATGCCCACAGAAAAGATCCTGTCTTGAACAGCTGCTGGTGAAAAGTCCCAAAGTGTTTCCCCTGTGTCAGATGAGATGGAGACAGTCAGGCAGCATTTGCTACCGAAAATTCAGAGCGCTGCGTTCTCACTGCCC
Source organism: Charadrius vociferus (assembly GCF_000708025.1). Lineage (NCBI taxonomy): Eukaryota > Metazoa > Chordata > Aves > Charadriiformes > Charadriidae > Charadrius > Charadrius vociferus. The sequence goes on from NW_009649036.1 coordinate 2,682,855, forward strand.
CATAGGCACGCCGAGCACAAACGGTGCTCTACAGCATCAGGGATTTGGGAGCGCTTCAGAAGAGAAGTGCTTGGTGCCTACTCTTGACACAAGTTCCCAGACAGAAAAAAAACTCAAGCCACTGAAGAGCAGTTTAATCCATCATTATCATGTCCTTAGCAATTTCCCCTGGGCAAAGGCAGAGGAGTTGCCCTGGTGCAGCCAGGGACATTGGTGGCTGGAGCAAGGTTAAAGGGGTGAAAAGCATCCAAATAGTGAGAAAGACAGAGCAAGTATGTAATAGTGGACTGTCAGCAACTCGTGAAAACTTCTTGAGCAAGGCTTTACCATTTATTCAAGAGGGCCACAGGCATCCTGTCCACTTATAAAAAAAACCTCACACCATGAGTGTCCTCAAATAAAGGACTCAGGGTGGCAGTGCAGGTGAGGGGGGTGAAGTTTTGCAAACACAGCATATCAGGGACATACAAATGCAAAAATGCTTGCTAAAAGGATATCTAGAAGACACTCCATGAATAGATACTGTAATATGGAAAAAATATTGTCAGGAAATCTACCTTGATCTACCTTGGTACCTTCATCAATTAAATTCAAAGAGAAATCAAAGCTAGTTCAAAAGTAGTTAGTCTCAACGTGCCTTACGTCAGCTATTGAAGTGAGACAGCATTGAAATGGGATTGAACTATATCTCATGTTTCTCCTGAACCAGAGTGATTTCAAGACAAAAGCTACCATCCATACCAAATTTGAACAAGGCTTATATGAACTGAAACTAAAACACTTTTTTGTGGGAACTCATATTCTAGACTGGCATGTGATCCATCTGGATGATAGATGCCGGTTACCTGTCAAACTAGATGGTTTACTTTGCTCCATGCTGTCTTTTGCATCTCACAACATATGAATTGCATGCTCATTCACAGTCAAGGCAAAAGTGACCCAATGGTTACCACCAGCCAGGCTTTGGTACCATATTATAGTGTTGGGGTCTAACCTTTTATTTAACACTTCAATAAGTGCGGCCAGCAGGTCAAGGGAGGTGATTCCTCCCCTCTACTCTGCTCTGGTGAGACCCCACCTGGAGTACTGCATCCAGCTCTGGAGCCCCCAGGATAGGAAAGACGTGGACCTGTTGGAGCAGGTCCAGCAGAGGGCCAGGAAGATGATCTGAGGGCTGGAGCACCTTTCCTATGAGGAGAGGCTGAGACAGTTGAGGTTGTTCAGCCTGGAGAAGACACAGGGGAGACCTTATAGCAGCCTTCCAGTACCTGAAGGGGTCCTACAGGAGAGCCGGGGAGGGACTTTTTACTAGGGCATGTAGTGATAGGATGAGGAGGAATGGCTTCAAACTGGAAGAAGGTAGATTTAGATTAGATATTAGGAAGAAATTTTTCACTCTGAGGGTGGTGAGGCGCTGGAACGGGTTGCCCAGGGAAGCTGAGGAGGCCCCATCCTTGGAGGTGTTTAAGGCCGGGCTGGATGGGGCTTTGAGCAACCTGGTCTAGTGGGAGGTGTCCCTGCCTATGGCAGGGGGGTTGGAACTAGATGATCTTCACGGCGCCTTCCAATCTAAACCATTCGATGATTCTATGATTCTATATTCAGTAGGATATTTATTTTCTTTATTGTGACATAAGCAATGATGTTGTCAAGAGCTGTTGGCTGACATCCTTTGTCTTTATCACTCGAACTTGTGACAGCTGACAGCAAGGGAGGGAAGTTAAGCACCAAATGGGGAATTCATCTCACTGACCTTTGACAGACACTGTGTATCCCCAAGCTACACCCAGCTCCCTTTAAAGTCAATGGAGGGAATAGGAATTATCCAGGTGTCATTTATCTGATCTACATCAAAGGTTTATAAAGCTTGTGTCTTTGGACAGAATAGCATGACTTTGCCCTAAAAGTACCTGTTTTCTTCCTTGATTATAAATAGAAGCTAGACCATGAACCACACATGCTGTTCCTTGTTGATACCATCTCTTCACAAACAGATAATTAACTTAATTCCTTCTTCTACTTCCTTTAGGCTCCTTCCACATTGTCCCTGTTGAGCTACCCTACCCAGAAATGTCAAATCAATCTCTCAAGCTTTCCTCACTGGGGCTAAACACAGATGAAACCCTATTTGTCCACAAAAATGTAAAAATGAGGTCAACTATTTACTAACTTCTACAACTTTGAAAACCACCAGCTGGAAGACTCTACCATCGAAACCAGATGGAAACCAGAGCTGGAGCCCTGGAAATGCCACACAGCAAATTTTGCAGAATTTCCTTCATAGGTTTTCTTGCAGGGCACGTGTGACTTGTGTGTGAAGGATGGTGGGTGATGGTCAGTTTTGAACAGACAAAGGAAGTAGAAGTCAGAGGAGGTTTCCCTTACAACCAGGGGAAATGTCTGGGACAAACAATTACTGACCAAAGGAAAATAAAGATGTACTTTCAGCCAGGCAAGCTGGGTTTCAATTCAGTCAGCAGTTACAGCTCCAAAAAGGGAAATCATGCTGAGATGTTTTGTTCTGACATTTTCTAAATAAAATACTTCAGTTTTACATTTCAAATTAGTGTTTTGGTTTAGAATTTTATGTACATTTTCTTTCAAAAGTTGAAAAGAGATATGAAAGCAAAATGAGCTGTTTCATTTTGAGTTGGACAAGAGCTTTGGGCTGACCCAAAATTAATTTTTTTGGTTTAATTTTTCGGTTGGGTCACCGAAGAGAAACTCTGTTGTTCATGCAATTCTAATTTCCGTTGCCCTATTTTCCTTTCCTCACCCCACCTCCGAGTCATGGACTGTTTGTAGTTCCCAGCGGTTCTCGGCCTAGCGCTGCTAGGGAAGGCACCTGCTCCACATCCTTCATCGAAGACACCTCCATTGTAAAAGCTGAAGGATCCCTTCCTGAGCAAAAATTGACAGAGCTGCTTACTGCCAAATTTGTGTTTTGTTGGCTCTTCCTCCCTTTCGCTTACATTAGGTGACCAGAACAGGCACTTTTTTTTGCTGCATAATTATAAAATATTTAAACTACCTCTGAAACTTCATATTGTGAAGATAGAGGAACCCAAAGCATGAATAGAAGTTTCCACATCCTGCTGAGTAAGTATTGGTGACAGTTTAAGAAAGGTCTCTTAAATACATTGCATGGAGCGTTGCTCGGTTATAAGATTTACATATTCAATGTCTGACTATATACTCCTTAAGTGACCTAGAATAATAGAGGCTTGATATTTCCAATTTTCTGCTGGAAGTATATTCTAGGCAATGCAAAGAGCTGAAGCTGTCCTGATGGTAAACCAGCAGCATGTGATTATGTCAGCCTGCGCTTTAAAGCACAGTTAGCTAAACAATTAGCTGGTTGAAGAAGGTATGGACTGCACTGAACAACAGCAAATGCCTGATAAGCTTTTCAGCCTCAGCCATTGTCAGTACCCAATGGATGTTTGTAAAATTGGTGTAATCTGGAGCAGAACTGGACTGCTCATGTGAAGCGGGGTTGGCAGAGACATTACAGTCAATCTCAGGCTTATGAGTGATGCTGCCAGGATAATGACCATGGAAAGAAGGAAAACCTACAATGCAGTTCTGTGAGACCTGGGGAGTCCACTACCCAATTGCATGTTACATAACATATTTAGGATGGAAAGTAATGCAACAACTCAGGGGATCCAGACCAGGACCCTATTCGATTCAAAAATTGCTAGGAAGTTTGGGTGAGGTAAATTACAAAATGTACACTGTGATAAAGCTGGTGGCATTTCTGGGGCTACACATGCTTCTTAACACGTATTCATTTGTAACACCTTTTTCTTGGTTAACACGCAGCTGCAGACCTTATCAGATGAACCAAATGAATTTCACCACTAGCAAAAGTGTTAAACAGCTATGTAAGTGAAAAGAATTCTTCTGAAGTCTAGGAAATCACTCTCTGTTTTACCTTTAAATTCCAGCCCTCTGGCCAAATTCATAGATAACAATTGGTATAATTCAATCTGGAATTCACTGATGAATGGTTGAGAAAAGAAGATATTCCTACATCTTTCCTCCTCTAAGGAGAAATTTTAAAAAATATTTTGAGAAGAACTGTCCATTTATCTTCAGCAAATTAACTCATGAGAGCCAAATGTAAACATTTTTTGAGAAAATTTGTAGCCCTAGTTTCAAATGACCGAATGCAAAATGATATTGTTTTCTAAGAAATGTGAAATTGCAAGTTTATTTTGTCCTATAGTTTTCCAAAAGAGAGTCACTTCCAACTCCTACTGCACATTTAAGGAGTGGTGATAATGGTCATTAAATTGTGAAAAGAATGGGGCAATCATATATCTGTGGCAAAGTCTAAAAGCTATGCAATAGCGAAGAGTTGACTTTCTGATTTGTCTTTTGCGTTAGGCCTTGACATGTAAAGACTCCACAGTGTATTAGCTCATCATGTGTCTGGTCCTGCTCCACAGAAGACAGAAAGAAAAATCCTGTGGACTTCAAAGTGTATAAGATCAGGCTGGTAGTTTGTGCATGTATCAAGTTAATTACATTACAAAGAAAAGATGAAAGATTTCAACAGAAATGCTAAGATAGAAGTGATGAATTAGACTGCTCCAATGAAAGGCTTGTTCCAGAAAGTACAAAGTATTGACAGTTATTTGGGAAGCAGAGGTTCCAAAATAAAGATTAGACACTGCTTGTCATTGCAGTGACCTTTTTATTTATTTATTTTTCTGCTGGTCTAAAATTATCGAGGTTTTGTCTTAGGTTAATACTTCTTATCAAACACGTCTCTCAAATTCCTGGTTTGACCAACCTTTCTCCTTTAGTAGTTACCCTTTATAATGTGATGTCTTCCATTCTTGAACAGCAGAAGAAAATTCATATTCTCTCTCTTTTATCATAAAAAAAAGGAAAAGATAACTGAGATTTTAGGTATATAATCCCACATTTAGGGATTATCAACTCTGACGCCTATTTTTACTCTGGTAACTCAAAAAAGAAGAATACTTGTCTGTTTAGCACAGCATTTGGCAAACAATATGATTATTTTGTAGGCATTAGCTTGTCAACTTCAACAGAGTGATCATTGCTACTGCATGTAACAGAGGTTTATTAAGTTTAGAAAAGCATCTTAGTTTAACAGGACCCATGTGTGTCTCAGAAAATGCAAGACAGTTACTTGCACCTGAAATGTCTGTTTTAACTCAACAGGCGAGGTTGAAGCCTCTGAAACAGGGACCTGCTTAGCCTTGGCGTCGTGCTCTCATTTTTAATCTGTCAATGATTCAGTTGTTACATCAGGACTTCTGGGCAGTGACGGGGAACACAAAATAAATCAGTGACCAAGGCTCTGATCCTGCAAATGGGTGAAACACCGCAAATTTTTTTTGAGAATAGCCCTGTATGAGTCATCTGGTCTAGCTTTGGTGCCAGAAAACTAGAGAGCAAATTCTGAGGTGCTACCCACAGGTCCCTGCAGAACCTGCCTCTAGCTCTGTCAGGAGCAAAGATGTGAGGGAGATGAGGGGAGGTGTCCTCTGAAGGTTTGGTCCGTTCTATCAGCCCCGGCTGATGAGCACAAACTCAGATATCCAACTTCCAGTTGTCTATTTTTGGGTGTGAAAAATGCCAGGCATGGACTTCAGGGTGTTACGTTGCCCATGGGTCAAGACACTAGCAAGAGAAAGAACCAGAAGAAGCAGCTTTGTATGTTCCATTTTACTTTGGAAAGCTTTTGGCAGTAAGAATGTAAATTTAGATTTCATTTTTCATTTCTTAAGTGTTTACCATTGGTATTTTTTACACAACTTGCAGTTATGAACTTCAGTTTTTGTTAGTAACCCAGTAACATTGGAAATGAATAAATACTAAACAATGTGTTTTAGGTGAGCCGAACATGAAGTTTCTCTGAAAATAGGAAGAAGGGAGCAACTCATCTTTTCTACACTTCTGAAAAGTAAAACAGAGAATTTCTTAGAGCTGCAGTATGAAGTTTTGGCTGGGAGAGTTAGGTTTATGCCATAACCTCATTATCAGAACTGAGATAAGAGAGAGGTTGCAGATTGATAAATTATCTCTTGTTCTTTGCTGTGTGGTTACGGGAGCGTATGATAAATAAAAAATTTGTTTTTCAGAAATGACAGGTTAGTAAAAATAAACCTCAGTATATTCGGAGGTTTGGGCAGACGTTTCAGACCTGGGATACTATTCAGGGCTTGCCTGCAAGTTTTGAAAGAGGTTGGCTGAATATCAAGGCAACAAATCTTTTGATTTTTACGGAACTGCTAGTCTGAATGAAGGGAAATCTACTAGAAAAACTCTCCTTCCCAAGGGAACGAATTCTTATGTGGAAAAATTTGCTTTCAAATAATCCAATCTAAACCTGGAAATGTAAGGAAACATTGTAAAACCTGTGAAGAGCCTATTTGGTATCTGGTATTGGGCCAAAATTCACTCAAGTTTGCAGTGAGACTGATAAAAACTTCTTCCCAAATGGGCACAAGTACTGAAAGTTTTTATTAGAGATGGGAAAAAAGTCATTAAAACCATGGCTGCCATCTGACTTTACCAGCCCATACAGAGGGGCATAGATATAACCTCTTTCTGCTGATCTAACAAATACAAATAATCACAAGAACGGTGGCCAAGGAATTTTTTTTTCTTTTTTTGTAGCAAATGGTAGCTCTGAAACTTTGATTAAGACTGGAAGCCTTTTTCCATTGGATTTTTTTTTCTCTTTCTGCTAGTAGAAAATGGGTTTTGTGAAGAAATCAATGTTTTTACTGCTTTCCTATGTAAGTGTTGATTTTCTCCTGGAAACTCAACATCTGGAAAGCCCAGTACTGATATTAAATGGTAAACAAAAACAAAACCAAAATTCATTGGTTGTTCACTGGAAACTATGGGTCTATATTTTTAAAAATGAAAAGTAGCTATTTTCATATGGAAAAAACCAGCAACTTTCTAATTAGTTTCACTTCACTCCTACAAGGATATTAGATAATTTAAACTTTGGTCACAGTTACAAAACTAATCAGATGTATGGCAGTTTGTAATATCAATGCTCAGGTCTCTAATTGCAATTTTGCACATAAGGATTCCCTAAAAACTTTACTAAATCTACAAATACTAAGAGATGGAACACTTCTGATTTGTTTAAGAAGCTCTTAAAAAGGGTGTTTGTTAAAACATCTCTTCCATAATTTAAAACATTGTGCATGTTTTTATGGATTGTGCTACAAAGTAAAGAGTAAAGCCTAAAAATAGGCTAAAGAGTGAAACGGCAGACAAGCAAGATCTCCAAAGTTAGATATCATGAGTCTTTTACTTTTTCCTTAGTTTCGAAACTAAATCACAAATAATGTAGGAAATGTGATCTTCATTATTATCTCCTTGATTCCTAGATCTAACCACTATCATCATTAATATCTGCTGAATTAGATTTAATTATTTTAATTGCAATAAGCAATGCTGTCTTTCAGATGGTAACACGAAGTTTCCCCATTGCTTTATTTGGAAAAAAACTCAAAAATTCCTTGATCTAAAGTGAAAATCTCAATGCGTATTTTGACATCTGACAGCTGTTCTTTCTCTCTAAGTGTTACTTATATTTTGTGATATTTTATTTTTCTAGAACTTTTAGGAGTCTTTGCAATGCAATCTCTTTTTTATAAATACTGCCAAAAAGAAACTCAGATTTTACTGCACCCTCACGTACTTCTTTAGTGGCCTGTGCCACAGGATTTTGCATGCTTTGGAAAATGAACCTCTCATAAGTAAGTAGTTCATTATTTGGCTCCTATATCTTCTCTAGCAAAAAAAGTGCCAGATGTGATCCTATCTGATAATTAAATAAGTAAATTAAAAAAAAAAAAAGCCCTTACTGATAAGATTCATTGAAAGCAGCACTTCACGAAGAAGGCAGATACATAGTGGAAAGTGGAGAAGGGAGAAGTCCGGAGACATGGAAGGGTTGTTGAATGAAAGCTGAGGTGATGGCACCATGGCAGCAATCCCTGACCGAAGGCCACAGACTTCTCAGGGCTCGAGGACTACTTGCAAGGGAAAGGTAACAGAGAGAAGCACATTAATTACCAACATGTTTAAGTTTATCAGAGGGAGAATGGCACCTCCAATGGAAAAATGCTTTGGGATATCATCTTGTTGCCTACTGCGCTGTTGCTTCCCTTGTTTTTCTTCTCTGGTACTACCATTGGAGAATCAAGGTTGCAGTCGTTTTGCAGCAGTGAGTTCAACAGCAGGCAGGATTTTGGCACAAATCTTACTTGAGAGAGAGAGGTGTCCTGAGAGATGGCTTAGCAAGTATTTCCCATTTTACTGTGCATGAGTTTTTGTTGGTGTTTGAAAGTGGCAGGCTAAAACTGATTCAGCAAACAGAAAACTTCTAGCTCCAAATCAATTGGACAACTTCAGTTCTTTACTGAAACTATGGAAAAACACTGCAAGAACACATTTCCTACATATTTTTTTTGTTGTTTGTTTGTTTTTAAAATGAAAGACTATTCTTGCCAATAAAGATCAACTACAATGATATTAAGAAATGTGGTTTGTTTTGCTGCCTGCCGTTAACATGGCCATGCCAGCTAAAAGATTCAATGCCAGTATTGGTCACCAGTGTCTGGTGAGGTTACTTTTACCTCTGTATGTCCTAACTTATCACTGTAGTTTCTGAATATTGTCCAGAAATTCAATTTCATTACTATTTAAAATTACATTTCAAAATTTGTTTCTCACAGGACACAGCCACCTCTGAGCTCTCTGTTCAATTCATGTCTTAAATAATGTTCTTTTCCAACACCAAGAAATCCTTCCAGGATGGAGGTTGTAGTTTCTGCAGCCTCACAATCTTCTATCCCAGTTCCCGGTAGATGTTTCTCATAGAGCGGTACGGGCACCCTGTGTTGGCATTGCCAAGATGCTCAGGGTTGTTCTGGGTTTTAAGAGAAAAGAGGGGAAAAAATTTTAATAATTAAATTTGAAAAGAGAAGCAAGAAGGAAAGCTAAAATATATCAGGGGGACAGAGAAAATGGTGCACAAAGGTAGAAGGAGCGAGAAGCTTTGCAGTGTAAGAGTGGTGCCATGCAAACTGACCCACTTCTACCCACCGAGGAGCTGTGGGCATCCTCCTCCCCCAGAACCGGGCCCGGGTTTCCATTTGGTTTGCTTTTTCCTTTCATAATTTTAGTGCAACTTTTTTTATAAAGCCATGATGAAATTACAAGAAAAAGCAGGTCACAGACTCTTGAATACTCCTCTGTGTGGCAAGAGAAAATGAAGCGTTTGGAATAGCTGCCTGCCTACGTGGGCAAGCTGAGCTGTCTGTTATTGCCGAGCACATCTGTACACTCTGCAGTTATACCGCTGTACAGGGATTTCCTAGTGTGAGTTTGGTGGTAGCAGATGAATGTTTTCTAAAGAGTTTGGGGACTGAATCACTGTCATTAAGTGAGATCACTTGTCTGGTTCATGGGAACGATGTGAACATGCTCTAACACTTTTTCACATCTCTTCCTTTCGTAGTCTCTTTTCTCAAATACAAGAATGTGACTGGTAAATGCTGTATACATAAAGGTTTTATGTCAAACCTACAAGAATGTGACTGGTAAAGGCTGTATACATAAAGGTTTTATGTCAAATTCGGCTTGGTGGCTATCCATGAAGTGATTACTGATTTTTAACTACACAGCTGGAGGCATTTGAAAGGCATCTTGAGATATTCATGGAATGCTGACCATTCTTTCAAAGCAGCTAATCCTTGGCCATAAAAATTACTACTGCTTTGAAAACTTAAACTGTTGTCTATTTTCTGTGCACAGATGAAAAAATTTAGTTTTAGTACCTTGGTGATTTCAAACTGGACCCTGACTATACTCTGTAATCTGTCTCTGAAAAGACTGAATGTGCTGAGACCTTCCTATCAGGTGGCTGAAGTAAAACTAGCTTCACAGACAATTGTTGGCCATCTGTCACTAAACTAAAACATAGAACCAGGACAGCAGCACAGGGAGATCCACCACTTGAACCAGTCTGTGCTGTTTCTTGAAGATGAGAGCAGATTAACAGTATGTTTTATAGCAATTCACATTTGAGGCTTACTCAAAAGATGTTACTCATAAAGTGCAAAGAGATGCAAATGCCCAGAGGAAATGTAATTGGGTTTGGGTTTTGGTTTTTTTTTTTTTTTGGTTTGGTTTGTCTTCTTCATCTAGGTTTGAGTCTGAGTTCTGCTTTACTTAATGCCTTAAAATTTTCATTAAATTGGTCTAAGGCATAGAGTGAAAAGATTCTGAGTGTGGTGGATATGTGGCCCTGGTGGTGGAGGACCACAGAGATAATTAAGGGACTGGGGCATCTTTCATCTGAGGAGAGGCAGCAAGAGTTGGGACTGTTCAGCCTGGAGAAGAGAAGGGTCAAGGATGTGTATAAATACCTGAGGGTGGGGAAGTAAAAAAGAGAGCTGGTGGTGTCCAGTGACAGGACAAGAGGCAATAGACGTACATTAAAATGCATTAAATTCCATCTGAACACAATAAGACAGTTTTTTACTGTGAGGGTGACAAAACATTGGCACAGGTTGCCCCAGGAGGTTGTGGAGTCCCATCTTTAGAGATATTCAAAACCTGACTGGACACAACCCTGGGCAACTGGCTCTAGGTGGTCCTGCCTGAGCAGGAGGGTTGGACAAGATAACCCCAGAGGTCCCTTTCAACCTCAACCTTTATTGCTCCTCAACAAAGGCAGTTAGGGAGCACCTGGACAGGCACCACGTACTGTGGGTGTGTCATTGGAACAAGTGTAGTGGTTTTGTAGTTAGGGATGAGAAAGGCACCAGACTGACATCCAATCCTAGGCATCCAATGTTTTAGCTTTCTTTACACTGTCCTAATTTCAGTTATGTAGGATTTTTTCCTAACCAGAGCAGTGTATGTACAATATTTAAGCAGGACCTGCTAGTACCATCTGTTCATGCTATTCTGTTGTTCCCTGCCTTTTATGACTGTTGAAGCTGATGGCAGTGAAACGTCGTGTGCCTGTGTGCTGAGTTTGAATGTGTAATTTGGGTACCTGTGTCTGAAAAATTGGCTCATAATAGTTCAGTAATTGTACGAAATCTATAGCAGCTCCAAAGGTTCCTATTATAATAATAGAAAGTTACGAGAAACAGTGTTTAAACACCAGTGGGTATTTTGTGCTTACCTATGTGCCTATGTTCATTACAACCATGTTCAGAAAACTGCAGAATCAGTTTTGGATGCTAGAAGCTGCTCTGCTCCAAATTTCTCTCTCCAATGGAAGCACTAGGGTATCTCAGTTCTTATGTCCTACAGTAGTATTGTCACTCTCAGTTTTTGGAAAATCTTACTAGACTTCATTACTTCACTACTTATTAAATTAGCACAAATACTGCAGCTCTTCATGTAGACCTATTATTTTTCAGAAGACCAAATAGAATTAAACAGGATAAAGGAAAAAAAGAAATAGAGGAGAATAATCTTAAGAGACAGCATAACATTAGCAGCAGCTAAGCAAATACGAGTACCATTTATAGGAAGCACACGACTAATTTAGTTCTAGTTGTACTAACAGGAAATAAAATAAACAGAAAAGATGAAATGTGAGAAGATTCAGAAGTAAGAAACTAGACGAGGCTTTTTATGGATGGAGATCAGAAAGGCTGTCAAAAGCAAAACAACCAGTAGATATGGTTGTTACCTTAAATGGATTAACAGAACTTTGCAGCAGTGGTGGATGTATCCTTTTATTGTACATAGGTCAAGAGAATTTAACTTTATTAATATCTACCGAAGTCATATACATCAAGACAATTCCATGGTTCACAATAAGATGGTGAAGAAAGGATCTTCTCTGTCTGGTGGTCTCATGCACTCATGTGGAGCATAGGTCACACACAGCCTTCTTGGAAACTTAGTCCCTAGCCAGGGTAAACCAGGCAAGACTTTCCTCTATAGTAAGTTGGCTACTTTGTTAGTTTTTATTCTTTTTCTTAGTTATTTTCTCTCTTCCATTCTCATGATCATAAACTTTACACATTTTGTATTAATGTAACACATAAACTTTGCATATGTTATCAGTATTCTATTGTTCCTTAAGTATTCATCGATACTGTACATCTAAAATGTTCTGTATGGAGGAAGCTCATTTCCTTTGGGGCAGGCTCCTTCAACACCTGTGGTTCCCAGCCCAGGTCTGGAAGTCAATATGCTTGGGGGTGTGTTTTGTTGTTGTCCACAGACTGGCTCTGGATATATCAGTTCCACTGCCCATACAAAGCTTTGGCGATCTTTTCTGTCTTCATTACTGAAGGGGCTGGAGGCTCTGAATTAATTTCTTCTTCCACTTCATATAGCTTTAAAATATTGAGTAAAATCAGTTCTTCATATTCTATGTTATTTATACTATAATGATGTCTGAGTTACAAAGTGGCACTAAAATCTACTGTACAAAGCGCTATACGAGACCACAAAAGAAAAGACCATCTTGGTTCTGAATAAGTAACAGATGAGAAAGTTAAAGAATATTGGCTATTCTATGACTAGTAATTAAGTCAGCATATCAAAAAAGTGGAAGTGTAACCAATTTTACAGGATCAGATATTAAATGGTACCACCATCCTTCTATGACAGGAAAGATCGGAAAGCCCTGTTTCCTTTTATTTTATCTTTTTGTTTTTAAAATACGGTCACCATGCATCTACATCCATCTGCATCCTTTTACACCACTCAGTTAAAAAGTCAGCCAATTCAGTAAGATCGTTTCTGATTCATGTGTGGAGGTCTCTAGAGCTCAGCGCAACAGTGTCACTGTTACAGCCCTCTAAGCACAGTGATAGGAGCTCACAGAACAGACAAAATGAAACTTGTGGGCTCAAGGCTTTTCCAGCAAGATCAGAACTTTCAGAGATGTTGAGAATTATTGATTTTCTTGTGAAAAGCCATTACAGACTGGCTACATGACCCATTTATTCCATTTAGAGGAAAACTGTTGACTGGGGAGTACCAGAGATTGGGGAACCCAAGGCAGTTTTGCATTCTGACTTTATTCATGCTACCATCTGAGATCCTCTTCTAGGAACACACTACGAACAAGCAGCTGATCTGCTGTCCACATACCTTGTATGCTGAGGTTTAGTGCACCTCATCTGGCAAGCCTGACAGCATTTAGAGAATTTAAGTACAGACCACAGTTCAAATGAGCACTAAAATGCACATAGGGCCTCAGGTCTCCATCATCTCCACTTTCCAAAAGTCTAAGCTCTTCTCCCCTTGTTGGTCCTCCTTGTACCTGGACCTCATCAGCACTTCAGTGCTGGTGAAGCTACTGGGATGTATGAATGGTCCTGTGGTAAAACTAATTTCCCAGAGCTGTTACAGGTGGATCCTTGAAGCTGGATGTGAGTCCAGCCTGGCCTGGAGGCTGCATGCATGTTTGTTTGTGTAAATGGCCAGTGGGATGAGGGCTGGATGAATTTATTACGTAGCTCATCTCACCCTTCTTCATCCCAAAGCCAGGTGGTGCACACTGGTGGTGCCATAGAGGGGCATATAGCTCTCCCACCGGCTCTGGCAACTCAAGGTCTGTTTGAATGGTATCAGTTGCAATTTAAATAATTTTCTCTGATCTGTTTGAGCCCTTCTGTGTTGCTCTTGAAACATTAAAGGAGTAAAAAATTCTGTCCTGGGTGAACATTTCAAGAACTTGCTTTTACTTCCAACATAAATGGTATCACTGTAGGCTGAAGTATTGCTATGCTGGACCAAAACCTACTTTTTCCCTCTTCTTGCATACACCTCAGCCAGTCCCAGGGGTCTTGACATTTGACTTACATCCATCCTTATCTTAACAGCCTCACATTGCTGGTGTCACTTCAGCATTTCTACATCTATTCTTGGTGTGATGTTCCTTGCATGTCTGGAGTGGTACCTGAGAAACCCTCAGTAGGGTTGAGAACAGGCCGAGAGAGCTGGGGTTGTTCAGCCTGGAGAAGAGAAGGCTCCAGGAAGACCTTATTGCAGCCTTTCAGTACTTGAAGGGACTTACAGAAAAGATGGGGACAAACTTTTTAGCAGGGCCTGTTGCGACAGGACAAGGGATAATGGCTTTAAACTAAAAGAGGGTAGATTTAGACTAGATACAAGGAAGAAATTTGTCACAATGACGGTGATGAGACACTGGCACAGGTTGCCCAGAGAGGTGATGGATGTCCCATCCTTGAAAACATTCAAGGTCAGGTTGGACGGGGCTCTGAGCAACCTGATGTAGTGGAAGGGGTCCCAGGTCATTGCAGAGGGGTTGGACTAGGTGACCTTTAAAGGTCCCTTCCAACCCAAACTATTCTATGATTCTATGATTGATTCTATGATTCTATGATTTGGCTGTCTCAGAAACAGGCCAGAGACATAGAATGCCCAATCTCTGAGCAACTCAGTAGAATAGTGACCATCCGACTCCATGATTTTACTTTTGCCACCTCTTTAGTGGGTATTCTGGGACCTTGCACATTATTTCTGCTCATGAGGCAACTTGATAGCTAGGCATGCACTGGTACCTTGAATGGAGCCCTCCCTGGAGCCCTTGCTTTCACACTACACAGTCTGCTGCTTCTACCAGGGCAGATCCTGCCCTGGCAAAAGACTAATTACAGAGATTAAAATAGACAGCAAACTCCTTTGCTACCAGCTGCTGTACCCCTGAAACAAAACACTTCTCAAAGACTGGACAGTGAAGTTTTAAAGGCAGTGCAGTCCAACTTCCCTATTGATAACTGATTTCCTAATGTTTCTTAGGGTAAATTAGCAAAGACTTTTTTCTCTCCAGGATATTACCTTTCAGAAAAGTGCTGCCATAAGGTTTTGTGGAAAAATAATAAAAAGAAATTCACATATTTGGTATACTTTGTTGTGAAACCAAACTAACCACCGCAACTACTTTTTCCTTGCTTGACCACCACGTAAATGAAAGAAGACTTCTCACATGAGAGGGAAGTTCTTCTTTCTTGGAAACCTTGACCCTGCTGCCAGTAAATATGGAGATATCGTTTAGAAAAACGTCACAGATTATTGCGGTCAAATTTGTTGAAAGTGGAGCAAGATGTATAAAAAAGCACAGCAACAATACTGATCAGCCAGCACACGAGCAATAGGTTATCTACGTGAGCATCTCCGTGCACAAGCTTCTTTGAGGGTTAACAAAATTAGGTTAACCTCTGTCATCTAACCAGTCTTGCTGTATCACATACACTGCTGTGACTGTAGAGGCAAGAAGATTTGGGAGAGAAGATGAAAGTATATTCTATTTTCAGATCTGGGCGTTTTTTAGTTCTGCTTTGTCTTTTCACTGTGGAAGGCAAAAAGTCACCTACAGGAAAGCATACCTGCCGAAAAGGACTCCTCTCTCAAGTGACAGAGAACCTGTATATCAAGGCAACTAGTTTAAAATCATCTGTTCCTGTAAGTTGATCCCACTAGTTGAAAAGTTTATTTTATTTATAGATGCTTCTTTACCAGCTTCATTACTGAGCACCTGGAAACTTTAATAAGTCAAGTGATCTTTACAGTCCTGAGAGACAGGGTAATGCTGCTACTCCTTTTTGCAAAGATGGGAAAAAAGAAGATGCATAGAGAGCTGGGAAGAGTTTCCCAAGGATTTTGCCATGGAAGAAGTTTGTAGCTAGGCTGGGATTTGAACACAGATTTGCTGAGTCTGCATCCTACATCTGAATAAGATGATGATGATTATTAAGTTTTGTACAAACCAGACTTAACGCTCTGACTTCCTCTGCTTGAGTTAATTAACACTAATACATTATGTTTTACAGATGGATCTCATCAAGAACACAAGACTGCTTAAAAAGACAACAAAAATGCTGTTTATGGTAAGATTTATACTACAGGTTTTCCATTTTCTTACTTTGATTTTCCTTTGGTCAGTAGAGATAGGAATGTGTAATCAAAAGGAATGACAGCCGACACAAAAATCACTTGCATTTAATTGGGAAGGACATTATATTTATGAGAGCCATATGTTTAATGAAGTCCTCTGCTTAGAGGAAGAGTGTTATCTCTGCTCCATAGAAAGGGATTTTCCCCTGGGACGTGAGGGGAGAGTTGAGGGTGGTACGGGGAGGAAGAAGTGGTTTTGGAAAGCCTGGCTGGAGGCACTTCTCTCTAGATGTTGCAGTGGTGCTCTGCCAGGAGACTTGGGCTAAGGGTGTTTGCTGTGTTGGGGAGGAGCGTGCTCGTGGTAGCTCTTGCTCCTCCTGTGAGCACCTGGCTGCGTGCGATCCTCCTCAACAGTGCTTTCAGGCACCAGCCCATTCACGTGAGGGCCAGGGCCACAGCCACCATCCCGGCAGCTGAGGCACCTTCTGCTGAGGGTGTGCGGTACCGCAGATAGCCCAGGGATGCTGCAGACCAGCTGAGACACCCAAGGAGCTGCTTTGGGCTTTGACCTCTGCAGATGCACTGGAAGAGGGAGATCAGTGTGACCTGGCATGGGAGTGAGATACTGAACTTGGGGTGTCTATTTGTAAATGACGGTGTGTGAGATATTTTAGCTTCCTTAACACAGAGATCTAGTCAGCAGGGCCAACCAAGTCAGTTTATCCTTAAGCAGAGACCTACTGGCCTTTGAGCTCCCCTGGATCTCATTGATTACCTTGGGAGTGAAAGCTCCTTCCTTGTCTGTGGGACCTACATGTGGATGCTTGCATTTGGGTTGATTAATGTGCAGCTGCATTTCCCTCTTGTTGGGAATTTCACACCTCATACTTGGTTCCATTGCCTAAAAACAGGCATATAGTCATTTGAAATACCTCTAGTTATCCAAGAGATCTCACAGGCCAAGCAGATATGACACAGGGTGTACAGGATGACTGGTGTCTTCCGGAGCAGCTGTTGGGGATGGGCGGGATACCCTACAGCATCTTGGATGGTATGGGACACTGACGTGGAGGAATGGAACAATGACACCCACAATGACTCCTACAATTTGGTCGAGATGGACTGACTAAACTCCCCAATTTATCTCCCATTTATTCTTTGCGTGTTAAATAGATTTGTTGCTGTTACTTCTGTTCATGGTTGGTCTTACCAATACTCCTTTGGCTACCAGCACAGCATCCTCCCACCTTTCCTTCAGAAACTACGGGGATACACTGAGCTGTTTTTAAAAAAAAAAAGGAAGCAATCCAGTGGGATACTAAAATTCATGAAAATGTTTTTATTGATTGTACACTTTCTAAACATGCATACTTTTACAAGGATGAAGTTTTAGGCTGAAGTTGACTTGCAAGATTTTCATTTGGCAAATCTTTATCTGCTTTGTTTTCAGACAAACTGCAGTGTTCGAGATCAGCTCCTCTCCTTCTATGTGAAAAATGTTTTCAGTCATCTTGGAGTAGGAAGTGACAAGTTGTATGTTATTAGTGCCTTCCAGGTCCTGCAAGCGAACCTGAATGCCTGTGTGAGTATATTCTTGAGAGCAAAACTAATTTTGTCCAGCTGAAAGTCTAGCAAAGGGCTCCATCACCTTTTTTCAGCAGACAGAGAAGGTGATTCAGAGTCATGGTGTGCCCCACATCACAGAGGACTCAACTTCCCAAGGGCTTCCCCACTGAGGCTGGGGAAGTTTAACACCACTCATTTCCTCCCAGAGTGAGCTTGTGGGGAGCGGGTAAGGTGGTGGAGGTACCATGGAGACAAGCCACTTCCCTGCTGATGGTGTCGCCTTGTGCTGCCCTCTCAGCACCAAAGTTGCAAAGAGACAGGGTAATCACAGGGAGAAATGTGGCTCTTTATGTTTTCGCGGTGTAACACTGGTTATGCTTTCCTTCTTCAACAGCGTACCCACTGGACATGTGTTATCTTACTCAGTTGTCATCTCTGCTCCACCATACTGAATTTTGAAAGAGTCAGTGGTGTCTCACAAGTAAGCAGAGACTTCAATTATAAAGCACATTGGAGCAGTTTCCCTGTGTTGGCTATGCCACAGTCAGAGCAGGTGGTCAGGGAATGATGCTACTGCTAAAAGTCCCTAGAGTGGGTCCAAGCGTCCCACGGAGGAGGAACTTCTACCAACACCGTGCCACCAGCCCACCCTATAAATAATTACAGGACAGCAGTTAAAGCACGCTTTTACCCAGGCAAATATGTGTATTAACATACTGTGATGCTAAGATGACACTATCATCTGTGGGTCATTTCTCTTCTCATCTTATTTTTAAGAGTAGATGAATAAGAACAGGGTATGCCTTCAAACTTTATGTCTTAAGGCTATTTTTAAACCTGCAGCCCTCACCAGTCACAGGGTCCCAAAAAGTGGAGTGTGACTTAGGGTGAAATATAGCCATGGAGATTCAATCTATAGTAACTTTAAAAAGTGAGGGCAGAATGAGAAGTCAATGAAATGTTAATGAATTAAAACTTTGTCTAATCTGAATTGTATGGTAGCATGAAAGAAGAGGACATTGGTTCTACATGCACACAAATATTTGCAATGCAAAAATAAGCAGCTTCAGAGATGTCTGCGCAAAGTTATAGCTCAGAACACAACTGGAATATTTGTAAAACTATTTGTAAAGAGATTCAAATCTCAGTGGGAGAAAACTCCACCAGCTTTCAGGTTCTGTATTTAAAACCATGCTCAACAGTTGCAATTTACAGTCATTTACATCATTCAACACACTGCTGTGGTTATCAGTGTCTGTCAAAATTCCACATATTTTATGCTATAATATACTTTCCAGTGATTTCATTCTTGTCTGGAAAAGCTATTACACCCTCTACAAGTGCCAGTACACACTGAGGAGTTCAGACTGTCAACTGTGCTGAATTCAAAATATCAGTTATTCTGAAATACCATCAGTGACTGGAGCTTGCTATATGACTTACGTTTGCTTCTGTGCTGTATGGAGAAAAATGCTGCAGATTTCTCAAAGCTCCCACATTCTTTTTCATAATTAGCACCAGTGTTTACGCAACACAAGTCTAAACATAAGTTTTCACTTCTGGATCTTAAAAAATACTGGTAGGAGAGAAAATACTTCCTCTGGTATTAGAAAAACAATAGCTCTTTGAGAAATGACGGCTTGTCGTGATTTTCTAGGAGACATCTCATTTATGGAAACTAATATTTTAAAAAGTACTTGTACGAATTCAAAGCCAACAATACAAAACGATGTGAAAGAATGATAAAAACTGTGAACAGAATGAAGGCAATGGATCCTTTGCTAATACCAAGGTTGGAATTTCTCCATCATACTATTGCTCAATAAATTAGCAAACTCATTCACCCATCTACGTAAGCTCTTTAAGTTTTATTATCTAGTTGAGGTATAAGATGTTTATCAGAACAGATTTCCACCATGGCAACATACTTACGTTATGAATTTGTTACCTTTCAAGGATAAAGTTCTTTATACAATTAAAGGAAACAGTGATGCCTTTATATACATACCCACCCTATATTCTTTTGTAAACTCAGGCTCTAATTCAGCCGGCTAGAGGCATGCATGCTATTTAAAAACCCTAACAATATTTGTCTCCAAATCACTTTCAAAGACTTTGTACTATATTATTATTACGATTCTCACCCTGCTAGTTCTTCGTTTTGTCCAAACAAGAAATCATTAATATTTTCCAATGATTTATGAGCTCAAGTCCCATTTTTCAAAAACAAATAGGTACTAAAATCTCTAAATTCCTTTTCTGAAGTCAAATCAGGCTCCTTCATTTAGAGTATGACCGCACAGTAAAGGGAACAGATATTTTTCCCTAGATTCACCGAGCATCCACCTGCAGCACCACTGTCCTCAGCAAAAGCCTGTTTACTTGCCCATGTGCCTTATTAAGTCAGCAACATTGCCAAGAGCAATGAAGCTGCTTCTGAGGTCGGAGTTATGTTCCTACATCAGTAGCAGATTATGGAAGTTTTTTTTCATGTTTGAGTGGAGTGTAGAAAGGCAATATATTCACTGCAGGATTTTTAATCATTGCTCGATCATTGCAGGCAGAGCTTGTAGACATCTAGCAGACATTGCAGTGCTGCTGGCAATGAGCAAGCTTGCTTGCTCATTTGTTTACTTGCCCTTTATGCACGAGTAACAAGAGTTTGTAATGTGTATTACCATTCAAGTCAGCATAGTCATTTAAGGTCAGTTCTGCTACCGAACGTTTTCTGTGGAAATTTGCATCATACAAGCGACCTTAAAAAAACCAAAAAGCCCCAAGTCAGAAAGAACTGCTACAGTTAGAAGACTTTTAAAAATTTACAAATTAGAGTTGCTGTTATTTATACCTTCATAGTGCAAAGTGATCTGAAAGAGAAAATACTTGTTGCTCCTTTTTAAAATCTCTGTGTCAGGTAGAAAGAAGGACTAACCATCCATTTCAGCGGAGTCACTTCTTTTCATGTGAGTTAAGGACCTTTGCCTTTTCAAACATGTTGCCCTTGCTCATAGATTGGAAAACATCATATTTTCCCATTTTTTCCTGAAAGAATGATTCTTCCCCTTAGAAAGCCTGGAGATCTCGGCAGTCAGCAAGCTGTGTTGCTTAGACGAGTCAGACAGGCAGCTCCAAAAAAACGAGCCAGACCAGTTTTGGCTGTCCAGCACTGGATGGTCAGAGCTGGGTGGTAAGGAAAGGGCCAAGCCCAGTGGCTCCCATGGTTTTCCTGTCACTGGTGGCCCTCTAGGATGAAGCACTGACCCACTGACGTTGTCAGTCATGTTCTTGCTGGCTGGGTTAAACCCGGGGTGCAGTCTTCAGGTCCAGTAGGATGAACTAGTCCACTCTTTCTTTCCTAAAACCATCTTCCAACTCAAATCTTGCAGTGATAACACAGTCCCATGTCTGTGAGATCACAGCAGGGGTAGAGGGACACCAGAACTTGCAAGTAAGACATTGTTGACTGGTTTGGGTGGGGTGCCTGGGAGCTGGGTAAGGTCTTGCTGGCAAAACTCCCAGTGATCTTAATGAAAAACTTAGCTTGACAAAAGGGTGCAAGATTAGCTTCTAATTAGCCAGACAGTAGAGGAATGGGTAGGAAAGTAGGGGGAAATATAAATTAACTTTATAAACATATTTGAAGGGTTTACAGAAATGTGGGAAATTGCTCTCTATGCTTTGCATAGAGGTCTTTGGTCCTTAGCCTCACTTTTTCTGAAGGTTCAAAGTTAAAGGCCTTGAATATTAGAGCTACAAAAGCTGTAACTGCAACTGATGTAAAGATCCCCGAGATAAGTAAAAAGTGTTTAGTAAGCCTTAGCGGTACTCATATTACAGTTTTTTGTGCTGTGAACTCAACTTGCCAGGAAGCACACAGGTAAAATAACACACTTGTAGTAGCAGAAGATGCTGAAACAATGCTGAGGTCACACATTTTACCAGCAGTCCTATGGTGCCACACTGTGGGTGGGACACTTCCTCATCACTCTGTCTTTACATCAGCATCTTTGCTGCAACAAGCTCTTTTGTTTTCTTCTCATCCCTTCAGCTTCCATGTGCTCCATCTGCAAGGCTAACTTCTGCAGTCAAAAACTTAAAGAAAACATTTCTTAAGGTAAGAGCAGGAGGCCTGGCTCCCAGCCACAGTGTTCAAGGGCTGTGGGTCGTTTCTTTTTCTAACATCTTTATCTTCCTGTCAGCTTGGAGAGAAGGGAATCTACAAGGCCATCCATGAGCTGGATATTCTCCTTCCCTGGATTCAGGCCTACATACAAACCATCGTATGAAGAATGAGGAAGTGACAGACAACACACTGCTTCTGTGCTAAGAACAGATCCTTACCCAAAAGGCCTGAAAATCAACCGAGAACGGGATGTACAGCAGGCCTGGCAGTCACACCATCCCACTGAAGGAGAGCCTCTGCAGCACAGTGGCATAAAGAGGGATTTTCAAGAGCTTTCACGGTTGGCCTGCCATGACGGCTATGCCTGTCCAGCAGTACAAGAGCAGCCTCCGGAGCAGTTACAGCATGATGTACTTCTCATCCTGCCTGCTGGCCAGCTGCTTTGCAGGCAGCACTCGGACACATTGCACGAGCGCAACTTGAAATCTGTTACCGTGCGGATCAGACATGACGTCCCATGTGCCGTGGGCACGATCTAGCCATGCCTTGTGCCTTGTGCCACTCCGTGTGATTACAATTCAAAGCAATGAGGACCACTTTCGAAAATCCCTCCCCTGAGCTATACTTTTTTGTTGTTGTTGTTATGGCTATATAACAGCAAACACTAGCTGTTCTATATATAAATAAGAAAATTAATTATACAGTGCTTATCATTATTATTAATTTAAGGTAATAATTGATCCTTAATAAACATACTCCAATTAATGTCAAAACTTTGGTCTATGACTCATGCATGACCTTCAAATGTTACATGCTCTACATGAGATCACACAATGCAGAAAACAATAAATGGATTGTCTTTGACTAGGGTTGCAAAATGGTTTGAGAGTGATTTATGGGAAGCTGTTATTCAAATGATGGTAGTGGGTTACAAAATACCTTTCATATAGTACAGAATGAAGGTGGACGTCTCATTTTCTCACCTTTTTAAAGTTTTACCAGAAGAAACTATCTAGGTGACGAACATATTCTCAATCTGTGTGTTTGCACTTCCACTGGGGTGAGATTCTTCAAAATTTCAGATCTCATAGTGCTACTATATCAGGAGCACTGAATACTTCTGTGTGCTGACACCGAAGAACCTGAGCCGGTTCCTCTGAATTGTGGCTTTCTGCAGCCCAGGGGTGGTGGCTGGTGTCTGACAGGTGATCCTTTGATTTCAGGGTCCAACTATATATGCTCTCTGAACAGGCTATGGTCAGTGCACCTTCATTTTTATTCCTTCAAGGACCACTGAGAAACTCTCTGGGGTCCCCACACAGATGGTAGCTAGAGCAGTAGGAGGCAGCCGAGCCATTCTCACTCTTGAACTCATGATAGGGCCACCATTGCTGCTAGTGGGCTGTTGATCTTCATCCAGGTGAATTGTTAGTGGTTGGTGAGGGTTGAGGAGAGAGAAGAGCGTGATCTCTTCTTTAAACTTACAACTTACTGCCCAGCATGCTGGAGGGGAGAAAGCATGAAGCTTATGAGGGAATCCAGCCTGTGACCTGCATTTATTGGTATCAGCTATGTGTTAGCCCGTACTCCACCAGCTCCTTACAACCCCACCTCACCTCTCCCTGCCTGCAAACTGTGTGTGACTTGTCCTTTCTGATGCCCAAGAGACCTGGAACATGGCTGGCTTTCTCTTCCAGCTTCTTCCATAGCTTTGCAACACACTGCATCAGCACTGTCCACTTGTGGCAAAAGCCAAAGAAAAGTAATATTAAACTGCAATGTGCAAGTTACTCATTAGCACCCTCTCCTTCATTAAAAACAGGGAAGGATGCCATCATTTTGGGAACCTGCCAAAACATTCAGCAAATCTCATCAACAGCAGCTTCTGATGACAATACGCTGTTTTTAAGTGTTGGTGCTTTATCTAACAAATGATCTCAGGCAGACGCAAAGGCTTATCTTCAAAGAGAACACAAGTCAATTTCTTTATACTTAACATTTAATATGAAGAACAGAGGAATAAAGACACGAACCTTTCAGCACAAGCAATGACCTGTCATATCATTGGCTTTCAGCAATTAACATCAGGGAATTATATTAGTTACGTGTTGAAATATAGGACATTTTTCTGTTAAAAGTACAATGGTAGATGCTCTTGGGAAATACGATTGACTGACTATGGTGCTGGACAGCAATAACAGCATGCACTTCGTGTGCTCAGTGTATTCTGGAGTTCAGCAGTCAGTGCCATGGCACTGGTACACATCTTTTGTGGGGGCATCTTGATGTCCCTGTGCTGACTTAAGTCATCACATATTAAACATCCCAGTCCAGAGAAGCTGAATAGGCGTGCCTGTTAAAACATTAGGATAAACACTGCATATGTTCATAGAATCATAGAATGGTTTAGGTTGGAAGGGACCTTAAAGATCGCCTAGTTCCAACCCCCCTGCCATGGGCAGGGGCACCTTCCACTAGACCAGGTTACTCAGAGCCTCATCTAGCCTGGCCTGGCCAACCGGCCAACAGTAGCTTGCAGGGTCAGAGCAAATGTCTAACTAATACAGGGGGGCTGCAACTCAAAATACATTTTTTTCAATTAAAACCAAAGTAGTTAATTAGAGGCACAGTGGCAAAGGTGGTACATTTAACATTGTGGTCTTTTTCATGAATGGTAGTTTCTGTTTGCTGAGCATTTTCTTCTGTTACCATGATTTCACCTGGTCATGCATATCCCACAGGTTTGGTAAAGAGAAGGGCTGACTCAAAGAACTCTTAAAGGAGGAAAAAATCCAACGGTGTTTGCCATGGACAATTCTCAGGTAAATTCCATTTCTTGTTATCCTTCCAAAGATGGAAAATCAGTTATGCAGACAAAAAGAAATATGATACATGAATAAACCAATGTTACCTCCTGCCTAACCACTCAGATGGTGACTGAGAGCTTCCCTATGAAGAGTTTGTATTTTTTGATCTGTATCATTTTTACATCATCTTTGATCTCCAGCTTCCTCAGTCATTGACATGAAAGGACAGAGCTTGGGAATGGACTGTCCAGGTGGCAATGGTAGGAGTAAAAGAGAACAGAGAGAATATTGTGTAAGCTAAACTCAGTTGCAAACTGTCCTATAATAGCTTGTCAGTAAATATGTCTAAAAAAAACCAACAAGAAAAAAAAACATAAAAGGACCCAACCAGCAAGGAATATATAATCTGCTAAAATTGTTCCTAATACCTTGGTACTATAAATTTAAACCTGTTCGTTAGGAGGGATGATAGATATGCCTGACAAAAACTGTTCTTGTGCATATACTTTCTTACTCTGGGAGACAGCAAACCTAATGTGCCATCCTACGTGGTGATTTTAAATTTGACAGGAACCTGCCAATCCAGAACATATATGGAGTAATATATAAAAGGTCAGGCAAGGCAACGCAAGCTGCCTTATGGGCCTTATTCCAGGTGAATACTAGCTCCAGCTGAATGCCTTGCATGTTTAGCAATGACACACAGAGTTAATCCTCTATTTTATTAGTAGTGTTATATTATTTCATTATTTTTTATTTTATTTCTAGAGGGAGTTGCAGTATACGATCCACCAGGTTTTGTTGCAGCACTTTACCAGGCAACTGTATTTTATTTGAGCAAACTGTATTATAAAACAAAGTCTCAACATGGC
>NW_009649036.1:2708148-2734979 GCF_000708025.1 Charadrius vociferus
ATTCCTGGCTCTGAGAAATCACCGCCAAATTATTTAGGACTTACCAAATTTCCTTTTTTTGGAACAGTCTTCTTACACAGTAAGATGACACCTAGGAGTCTAACGAGACTGAAATGCAGTCCTAACTCTCTCTTTTAGATTTCATGAACCTGGTTGTTGCCAAAATAGCACATTCAGGGAGGAGAAGCAGGGAAAGCTGGCCCAGCACTTTAATTAACAGGAGGCTGCAGAGACAGACCAGTGCAGACACAGGACCCCACTGCCTGAAAGGGCAGGACCTGTCCTGGCCACACGAGGCTGGAGCAGGATCCTGAAGGTTTCCCAGAGTATGATGCTCGTTCCAGGGTGAGCTGGGCAGCGGGGGGACCCGAGCAAAGGAAGGTGTAATTGGGCTGAGGGTGCGCTTTCTTGCTCACCCCTAAAAGCATAACTCCGTCATTTCAAACTTTCTTCCTGCAGATGAACAACTGCATTGAAGTCCCACCACCCTGTGGAGTCAATATTCAACATCAGCTTGCAGGGTCAGGACCAATGTCTAAAGGGGGGCAACTCAAACACATTTTTTTCAATTAAAAACAAAATGGTTAATTAGAGGGACAGTGGCAAAGGTGGCACATTTAACATTGTGGTCTTTTTCAAGCAAGTATTTTAATTTTCATTTAATGTTGTGTCTTTTTTTTTGTATTTGTTTACACAGCTCATCCGTTTGTTTGTGAGATTTAGGTTTGTTTTCTGTTTTAATGTTTTTTTGTCTGAGCATATGGAATTTGGCCTCACCAGCCTTTGTCAGCCGTCATCGTCCAGTCCTCACCGCTGGCAGGGAGCAGTAGCTGCAATCTGGGGTCTCAGTGTGGGGGGCTCCATGGCTGCAGGGGGGGGGTGCTGCTTCTTGGTCACAGAAGGGAGCCAGTGGCACCTGTAAACAGAAAAACTTCCGCGTTTAATTCAGAGGATCCATGGGTAATGTTTTCAGGTGATTCAGGTTGATGAAGATATTCCTTGTGTAACTTCTGCTGAGCTACCACAACCAGTCAGTGCGATTTTCAGTTGTGGGTTTGTTTTTTTTTTTGCTTTTTTCTCCCCTCATGGATCCCCAGAGTTGAAAAAGAAAACCTCCAGAAGCTGTCTGTGATTGCACATAGATTATTTGTGTCTTCTGCTGTGCTAAGGTGGGTACGAGCTCCACGGCTAAAAATAATTTCACAAAATGAGCACTGCCGCCTGTTTTTCAAAGGGATGCAGAGGTACACAGGTGACACACAAAGAAACAGATGAACTTTGAAATAGGCCTAAGTGGATCAGATAGCTAATTTAAATGATTTTTCTAATTACGTATCAACCCACAAGTACCACCTTCTTCCCCTGTGACTAGTGTGGTGCCCCATGGCGGAGGGCAAGCCTGGCCACCACGCTGCATTCCCAGAGGTCAGTCCCTGGGCACGGTGCATGCCTTCATGCAGTAATGCAAATCGTATTTCCGAACCAATTAAACACTTTTGAATGAAAGGCAAAATATGGCACCTGCAAAACAAAAGTCATTATTTAATAGAGAACTCTTGCGATAATCGACAGATGCCATATACAGGCCACTTAGTGACAAATATTGTGTTGTATCTTCACAAAAACATGGGAAATTAATTAGTATTCAATATATTTATCTGATCATTTGAAGGAATATTATGGACAGAAGCTTATTGCCTTTTAAAACTGGATGAGTAAAGGAAAGTTTTTCAGATGAAACTCTAGGTGTCACTCTTAGAAAACAAGACTCATGTTGGTTCCAGTTTACTTCTGACTCTTCAGTTGATGGAGAAAGTGTTAGAGCATGTTTCACAAGTAGTTTCCTTGGATGGGAAACTGAGATAGATACGCAGTTGGATTAGAAGGTGTTTTTTTTTTTTTAAAATTCAGTTGCCACAGGCTTAGAACTGAAATTAAAAATGCGGGAGAGAAAGATGGGCATATAAGCAAAGACTAGTGTTATAAATCAGATATGAATTCAGTCTCTAGTTTTACTACAGACTTCCTATGTAGGCCAGTTGCTTCATTAAGGTTCTGTTCTCCTCTGGCAAACAGAAAAATTATCTATCAATTATTTGCCTAAATTACTTTATCTTTGCTTTGCATACAGAAATCCTCAGAAGGAAACTAATACCTGTGTGTCACTATTGCTTAGTGTGGCTTGTCTTATCACAGTGTTTCAGTCTTTTTGGAGTAGCGACTCTTATTACACGGAAAAAGGGTATTTTGTGACTGTTACTGCAAAGGGAAGAATGAAAAATATGTGGCTGTATATTAAAATTTTCACTAGCTCATAACTTCTTGAAAAACACTGATCTAGTGGAAAGTGGCAGCTGCACATGCAGTTTTGGTGTTATGTAAATAATACAGCAACAGTCAGCAAAGGCAACAATTTCCATCACAGACAAGACCATGTACAGATTTTCTCTATTTTCCCTGAAGTGCTTTTTTCTCTGAAGTGTAAAATGTTCAGAGCAGAGACTATTCCTTAATAAGTAATTTCTGCTGCAAGCAGAACCATCTACAGCAAATTCCTGATCTCAGCTGGAGCCCTGAGGTGATGTTATAATGTAATCCTTAGCAAACACTGGGATAGTTTCCCTCAGAGTGCATTAGAGGAAGATAATTTTTCCTGAAATATGGGAACAAGAAAAGAATTTGGACAATGATGTAACGTGTTGGATTTGGTCATTTGGTCACTGTTTCTTCATGCCCACAACATACACCACGTTATAGAGACTGCAATAGCAGCTTTCTCACTGCAGAAACGCACGGCCAAAGATGAAATGCATGGACTTTTGGTCTAGTGATAAATAAGATGCTTCCCAAAATAGCGCCCTGTAGCCACCAAGCCCAGGTACCGCTTGAGTCAGCTTCTCCCTCAGCAGCCGCAGGTGTTTGATGGGACAGAGCTGTGAAGAGAAAGAATGCCTGGGCAGGCAGTGCTGTTACGGGAACAGAAAGGTTACAGCAGCAATTGCATAGCTGTGCTGTGGTCTCCCTGCAGCTTCCCCCATCTCTAGCCAATCTTGTTTGTACTGTAAATAATGACTGCCACGGGGGTACCCGCTCCTGAAAACCAACAGGAGATGCTGAGTTGTGGGAGAATCACAGAACGATAGGGGTTGGAAGGGACCTTCAGAGACCATCTAGTCCAAACCCCCTGCCAAAGCAGGTTCACCTACAGCAGGTTGGAAAGGAATGCATGTGGGTGAGTTTTGAATATCTCCAGAGAAGGAGCCTCCACAACCTCTCTGGGCAGCCTCACTCTACAGGAACACGTGTGGAGAATGTTTTTACCTTAATACAGTTTTCATTTAAAAATCAATATTTAGCTTGGTATTCCTGTTCTGTTGGCTCCAGTGGAAGAGAGGTTAGGATTTACATTGCCTTTACATAGGCAGACAGTATGTCTGCGGTCTGCCAGAGGGAAGAGGGAGGTAATGGAAATATAATACCATCAGGTGGAGCTGGAGACTATCATGGAATAAAGATGCTGGGGACATATTTCAGGAGTAGGTTTGAATGTTAAATTGCAAAACATTATGGGTGATGCTTTTTCAGTCCCGTGGCTGGGGTTGCAGGTCTGAAAGGCAACAATAATCATAAAGCCCCAGGCCACAGGGTAAATGAAACTGGAAGGGACCTCTGGAGGCCTCTGGTCTGACCTGCTGCTCAAAGCAGGGTCCACCAGGAGGTTGGACCAGGCTGCCCAGGGCTTTATCCAGTTGGATCTTGGAATCCTTGGATGTAAGCCGTAGAAGGCTGACTTTGAAGGGCCAGTGCATCATTTCTGCACAGGGTAAAGCATTACGGAACTGGATGCATCCATAATGTGACCAGTGGGACAGCGCGGTGGCAGAGATGCTCTCCTGTCACCAAACCGTGCACATCACACCTGGCAGCATCCCGGAAAACTCATCTCTGTGTCCAGATGTAATTAAATCAAATATAGCCCCATGCTGACTGTCAGGTCAGTGCCTCTGTGAAAAGGGCAGTTGAAGGACCAGGGGCTTTGTTTCCATAGTAGAAAGGAAAACTAGGAGCAACTGTCTGGCCACAAAACATTTATGCAAGGTGATTAACAAACTGCAGGCAAGTGTCAAGTCCTGCAAGAGGAAAGGATTGAATGAAGTTTGAAATAGAATCATAGAATCATTATGGCTGGAAAAGATCTTTAAGATCATCAAGTCCAACCGTTATCTAACTCTGCTAGGCCCACTTATAAACCATGTCCCTGAACACCGTATCTAGACAGCTTTTAAATACATCCAAGGATGGCGATTCACCCACTTCCCTGGGCAGCCTGCTCCAGTCTTTGATAACCCTTTCAGTGTAGAACTTTTTCCTAATGTCTAACCTAAACCTCCCCTGGCGCAACTTGACGCCATTTCCTCTTGTCCTATCGGATGTAACTTGTGAAAAGAGACCAATGCCCACATCTCTACAACCTACAACCTCCTTTCAGGTAGTTAAAGAGAGCAATAAGGTTTCCCTCTGGCCTCCTTTTCTTCAGACTAAACAACACCAAGCCCCTCAGCTGCTCCTCTCCCCAAAATCACCGGCTGTCATGGCCTGAGAAACAGAAAAAGTGAACTTCCCTAGGATGCTACCTGGCCTTGGGGTCAGCAGCTGTGCTACTTGCTTGCTTTGCCCTTGGATCCCATCACTAATCAAGCTTCTGCAGCTGGTCATGGAGGTGGGTGCTTTGCTATGTCTCCTGATCTACCAAAACCCCAGCTGAACAAGGTGAATGTTGCAAACACTTTATCTGCAGCTTAATCAGTTAAGGTGAGCACCGGTGGGCCAGTGTCACCTGGGTGCACAAAATTTTATTTTCCTTTGAGGTGTGTGCGGGTTTTGTTTTTCTTTTCAAACAGCCTTTTAGTCAATTACCATATTTTTCTTCTCTTTAAGGCCTCAAAAAGGCCTTTACACATATGACGTAATAACAGAGGTTTGGGTTATTAGAGTGCATCACTTGTTAACGTTAACTGATTGATGCTTTTTTCCCACTTTCCCCCAGTTCTGCTCCTTTAAGTCGTTTTGGTACTTATGGTGCAACCATGCTTTCGACTGAGCTGATGAGAAAGAAAGAAAGAGCTTCCTTGAAGAAGTAAAGGTGCAGAGAGGGTTTTTTGCTTGCTTGTTTCTCCTAAAGCTTCAATGAGCAGTAGTTAACAGCAAAATACATTGCAATGGTTTTATGATTGCGGGTGAAGCTTGGTAACCCATGTCCATCGTTACTAAAGCATCACCAATTATTTCCTGTATTCTCCCTCCCCACGTGAAAGAAGTGGTTTGTGCCAGCCCAGCTCATTGTCCCTAACCACGAACGAAGAACCCACTGACGTCTCCTAGACAAATTTTTTTCATGTCAGTGTAAACGTTTTTTCTGTTCCTGTACAACGATTAGGGAATAACCAGTAGCACTTTCCAAGTGATGAAGAAAGCTTGCAGAGATAAACCACAGGTGTGGTAAATTAGTCACTTGATAAAACTATTTACAATCGAGAGTCCTAGATGTGAGGAAAAATATTTTTTTTGTGAATGAGAAACCACACGCTGTCAGTGGAAAAGGCAGCCTGTTTTTCTAGCCGCAGCAGGGGAAAGAGAGTTTCACGTACGACACCACTCTGCAGATGTGAATCCCAAGCTGGTGGACAGCTGTGGCGGCAGCAGCTGGAGATGGGTAGCCCACGCCAGCTGTCAATTCGGAGTTTCTCGGGCAGGTACCAGTTGCCACCCCCACTCCTGGGAAGCTCCCCTGCTCTCTCCTTCCTCCCCTGCATGGAGGGGAGCCACAACGTGGATGGCAATGGGGTGGCTGTGCCGCTTCTCGGTTTCAGGCTATTTCCGGCATTTTGGGGCAACTTTGACATCATTGCAGGAATGGGAGCTGGTTTCTTGCTCTATGAAATGTTGGGGGTTTTTTAGAAAAATTTCCCCTTCCACTTGAGCAAAGCCAAGGGCATTCAAAGTTTGGAGAAAATTGCAGGGTTTCAAATGGCTACAAAGAGGGGGTGCAGCATCGGGTGCAGGGCTGCAGTGTGAGTCAGTGGATCGGCCTCTCCGAGACTAGCAACCTGGGCATGTATGCCCTGTAATCCCAAAAAATCCTGCTGAGAACAATGGATGATTGAGGCAAATACCTCACTGATACAAACCACACTTAGCTGATAGGCATGTTCAGCACAATATGATTTCAGACCATGGAAAGCAAGATATCGGCACTTACTCCTCTGTATAGAGAAAAACCAAGTGAATCTTAGGGGGAGGTTTTATAGGTGGAAGGGAAGAGGCCACAATGATGTGCTGTGTGGCTGCCATTCAGTAATGAGTATTTCCCAGGCCTAAACTCTAGAATGAGTGTTTTGGTGACTGTAAAAAGACTTAAGAATTGTTATAAACTGCCCGTGTTGTACTATGGCAAAAAGAGTGAATATAGGTGCTCAACTCATCCATGAATGAGAACTATTGAGAGGAAGCAGAAAGATATAACTTCTGCATGTGGTTTCGCTATTGGTTTTCTGAGTCTGCTCCAGCTTTTGGAATTCTGAAATATTGCAAAGGGTTTGAAGGAGAGTTATAAGAAAATGTGCCCTCTGGTAAAAACAAGACATTAAAGATATCAGTTCAATCCCATTCATAAGAAGGAAGATAAAAAAATCAACCAGACTGCAGTTCATCTACAGAAGTGACTTTATAAGAAACACCACAGTTCTCCAGTTGGATGTACGAAAGCACAGAAAGGTTTTAGTCCTCAGTACTAAAATCAGGAAACCTGGTTTGCCTGGAACTCGCAATAAGACAGCCACTCACTAGACCAATTGATATAACCCATCACTTTTAAGACTGTAAATGGAAACTGTACAGTTTTTTATAAGCTGTATCTGCCAGATACTGAGATCAGGGGCGGAATGAGATATTTGAGGAAGCTTTATACCTGTGAATCCTTCCCTGTTCTTTTGGAGAGGCTGTTGCAGAATCTCATGCTCTGATTGCCAGAAGTTTTCCTTCTTTCAATCTAAATTTACCTGTGGCCAGTTTATAGCTATTTTGTCCAGTATCAGGTTATTCTGTTAGCTTTCATGACTTACTGAATTTGCTGTTTTCCCACTCTGATGTAGGTCAGATAACAGTTATGTCTTGTCCAAGACTTTGTTTTTCTGAAGTTGAACAAGCCAAACTCTTTCAGGCTTCTTTTATAAAACAGGAGCTCTGTACTGGTTGTCACGGAACTTCACAAACCAAGCCAGATTGACTAAAATAATAAAGAAAGGATTTATTTTTACAAGATGGTGACAACATTAAACTAAGTTTTACTCCAACCAAAACCACTTTGAGACTCCAACAAACATTAACAATCCATAGGTTCAGGACGTCACTCGGGAGTTAATACTACACCACCTACGACTTAAGAATTCTTAAGGTTTATGGTTGATGATGCAAAATGCACATAATCACTCACCTAAATAAGATGAGGTCCCCTGATCTGTACAGAAGATGAGCAAACCATGGAAAGTGTCCCAATCCATGGGGAGAGCCCCCCAGCCGCAGACCCGCTGCTCTGAGGGAGACCGACTCAAAATGGCTCTCTCATGGTTCCCCATTTATACCTGATTCTAATCTGACCTGTGGCTGTATACAGTAATGTAGCTCTCCCATTGGCCAAAGACTCCAACTTCTTCACCTTTCGACTGAAATAACCACCACCATGTGGGCGTAACAGGAGCTGTGGTGGGAAGTTTTCTGTTGGGTCTTTATTAGGTTTTCATGGGCTTTTGTCAGATCTTATCTGATCTTTGTTGGGGCTTTGTTGGGCTGGGTGCATCTGCCACAGTTGTCTGGACAATTTCTAGTTTGAACTCATCTGTATAGCACAGGGTTAATGCACAACTGTGCACTGGCATTATTCCCTTCCTCCCTCTTCTGGAAATACCTTGCACAGTTAACCTTCACAGCATCCATTTCCATTGCAGCGTTGCCTTGATGGTTCCTGTGATGAACAGTGACACCATGGGGTCATTCTCGTCCTCCAAAGGTGCCCTCCCAGCTTCTTCAGACTAGAAGCCACACACCTGGACTGGCACTTGCACAGCCACCTTTCTCCCTATTTTATTAATTCCATCCTCAAGTAAATCAAGTTCTTCTCACTTCAATCTGCCTTTGATTGAACCCAGGCTATGTTTCCCTCCTTGTCTTTAATGGTTGGTTATTTCATAACTTGTTCTAAAGCCTTGCACACCACTCTTGTCAGATAGCAGGTCTCTTTCTGCCTTGTTATTTCTCCCTTTCTTAAGGACAGCTATTGCATTTGCAGTTCTCCGATCTGAAAGTGCTACCACTCATTTGATAGATTGATTAAAATTTCTCGCTACTGCATTTTTCTGTGCCCAATTATTTGGTTTGTTTCCTTGTTGTAAGAACATTTAACTCTACCTTCTCACTTCTGCTTTTGCCTTAGAGGAGATCATTTCCATTCCTGTTGCTATCAGTTGTCTTTGTTTCTGTGTTCTGTGTCAGCAGCTCTCCAAATGATCTTGCTCACCTACTACATTCAGCAATGCTTCTTAGCGTCCCTATCCATATTAAAAATGGAGATGAATTGTCTATTTAATTTTTGGGCTACAATGTATACAATCATCCAGCTCAGTCTTAACCTGTACCAACCTCACTTCTTTTCTTATGCTCCTCTTGTTTACATGGTGATGGCATGGTTTGCTGTTTTTCTACTTCTATTTTTACATGGACTGATATGGTGTGAATTTTTGATGTTTTTTTCGCACCCTTTTTGACATCCAAGGTGCAGTTATCAATGCTGATCAGTCCCTTTTTCTGTCCCTCAGGGCCCTGCTGTGTTCTTGCTATTCTTGAGGAGGTGGCTGGGGTGGCTGCTCTCATCAGAATAGGGTCACAGAAAAGCCCAGACTGAAAGGGAGCGCTGGAGATACCTGGTCCAATCTTCTGCTATAAATGGGGTCTAGGTTATCTAGGGCCCTGTCAATCACCATGTTGAACATTTGAAGGTAGGTTTCCACCACTTCTTTGGGCAACGTACTCTGATGTTTAATTTTTCTCATACTGAAGATCCCCCTGAAGGAACTTAACCCTGTTGCACCTTGTCGTTTCACCATGCATCTGTGTGAAAAGAGTACCTCCATCTTCTCTGTAACTACCTTTTGGGTAGTGGAAGATGGTGGTTAGATATCCACAAACCTTCTCACCTTGTGGCTGGACAAACTCAATTGGTCTTTCTTCATAAGTAGAGGTCTCCACGCCTCTAATCACATTGGAGGCCGTTATATGCATCGTCTTCTATTTTTCAGTGTCTCTCTGGAGCTTGGGGAACAAAAGCTGGGTACGCTATACTGAGTGTAGCCTGACAAGTGCCAAGCAGAGTAGGAGAGAGAATGCCTTGGGACTTGCCGGCTTGAGATTTGCTGATGCAGTGCAGGATACAGTTTGCCTTTGCTGCTGCAAAGATGAAATCCACTTACATTGATCTGTCCACCAGTACTTCCAGCAGACCTACGCTCCTGTCTGTCATATTTTTCTTCTTTACTTTTGAGGCAAATTCTAAAGAATTCTGTGCTTTTGACTTGCAGAAACTCCAGTCTTGCTTCATGTTTTACCTTTAACTTCAGACCCAGTGATTAGTTCCTCTGACTTCTCAAAATTTTTCTTTTTGAAATGAAAATATCATTGTTTAACTGAAAAGTTAGAACTCATGTATCAACATCCAGTATTATTCAGAGAATTAATGTCTACCCTAATGATACATTTCCCAGTAGTACTTACCTTCTCAGTCATACTGCATTTTATTATATTTCATCTTTATCCAATCAGGGGATCGGATGGCAAACACCTTATGTGACTCCAGAGGAATGCATTTTACTATGATATTTTATCCAGCCCCATTTTGTTTTCTCTAAGATAATCCTTCAGACATTTTCACTATTTTGACTATTGGTCACTATTCACTATGGGTTACTTCTGTGACATACAAAATTTCTTCTTCATCCCTGTTTTTACTTCTGCTTTTTCTAAACTTTGTTGTCTGTGCTCTAGGCATGTCTGCTGCTTCACTATTTCTTTTTAATTATTTCCGCAGACTTGCTAAGCCTGTGAATATCAACAAAGCATAACCTTGTGATTTGAGGCAACTAGAGAAACAAGGTGAATCTATTCCTTCTTCAGCCAATCAACACTTCATTATCACTGACTCCTTGACATAAAGTTCCTGCAGACTCCTTGGAAGCAGAGGAAGAACTTATGCATCTCACTGCAGCCTCTTTTGAGTGTAATTCAAGATGTAATGCCATAAATTATAGGTCTTTTTAAATAGGTTTCCGTGTATGCCCAGGTATAAGAAGATTCATGACTACTTTTAAATATTTAACTATTAATTTAACTATATTTAACTATATTATTAGTTTAACTATAAGAAATATTTATCTATCTACTTGTGCCTGATTATAGTGGTTCAGGGTCTAGTACAAACAACATTTTAATTTCCTGCATCCCTTTGATTAGACCATTCAACTTTGGTGCTTAAACATTTCAAATAAGATACCAGAAATTGTTGCAAGATATCTTATGCCTTCATTAGCAAAAGGAGCAAAGCTATAGGAGCACAGCTGTAAGTTAAAAGAACTGGCATTAAAGACCTGACTTCCACTCTACTTTTGTTGTAAGTTTATTTTGAACTAGCTCTAGTCTGGTCCTGTGGCCTGAGCTCCTGTTAAAAACTGGAGAACATCAAGTGAGTTTCTGAAAACGTCTTGCAATTTTATTTTATCGGAAAGGAATTCATTTTTTGCAGGTTCCAAGACTGCAAAATGCAACCCAAAGTACAGTGAGTGGGGATGATGAGGAGACTGTTTTTGAATTCCCATGCATAGAACAAATGGCACACTAATGCAGAAGATCTCACTAATATGCCATTTTACTTTATATGGGAGGGAAAAAAATATTAGCTAATCTAAAATTTCTTTGGGTGTTATTTTTGCAACTCTGGACCCGGAATTCCTGCTTTTCTAAAAGAAAAGGCTGAGGGGAGACCTTATTACTACTTACAAATATCTAAAGGGTGGGTTGAAGGAGGATGGAGCCAGACTCTTCTCGGTGGTTCCCAATGACAGGACGAGGGGCAATGGGTGTAAGCTGGAACATAGAAAGTTCCGTTCCAACACATGGAAAAATTTCTTCACAGTTCGGGTGACAGAGCACTGGCACAGGCTGCCGAGGGAGGTTGTGGAGTTTCCTTCTTTGGAGATTTTCAAAACCCGCCTGGATGCAGTCCTGAGTAATGTGCTCTGGGCAATCCTGCTTTAGCAGGGGAGTTTGGCTAGATGATCTCTAGAGGTCCCTTCCAACTCTGAAAATTCTGTGATTCTGTGATTCTGTGAAAATTCTCTTACGGAAAGGGGAGAGCATTTCAAGGGTGCTGATGGAAACCAGAGTTGGTGTGCCTGAACTCTTTGCAATTGAAATTCAACTTGTATATCTAGAGATAGTAAGCCACAAGTAAAGCCTAGTGTGTCATAGCTCCTCTGTTACCGATATCCACACTAGCTAGATTAAAATAAAACAACTCTACCTATGGTAGCACATGCTACAGTTTCTCCCTCAATTTTGCTGCATGGATATGCACAGGATAGGCTGATGTGGCAAACCAGAGGTATTGAAAAAGGATGAAGTAAGAGTCCAGGGCCCTGTAGACATTAATATAATACAATATAAGTCTTTTTCATAAGTTTTGGAATTTGTTCATAACTCCCATGTAGACTTTCCTAGATACTAACTCACTTTTGAGTAGTTGATGGAATGAATACGCTTTCACAACAATCAAATAACTGTGTTAGGAAAGCTCTTCTCTTCCTTACAGTAATTAACTCATATAGACACTTTAAAATATCAACACGTGGTCCATGATTAGTAGAAAAATCTTGCTGTTGTTCAGCTGCCAATTTTAATGAAAGTCACAGGAGCTAAATTAGCTTTGAGACTTGACTATTTCAAATTCGAATCAAATTGCTGACTCTGTTGAAAAGTTACTGATGAGGAAGGAACTGACAGCAAGAGAAACTGCATAAGTTTCGTTTCCTTAGGAAAAAAGATTAGCAACCCAGCCTGCCATGGTACTTAGTTTTTTATTTCTTTAGAGTATGCTACTTGAGATTGTATTTTGTTCTTCTCCAACATTTGTTTGGTCTACCATCTTTTTAGAAACTTGATTTATTTTAGTTTGGGGTCAGACACTCATTAGCCTCTTCAAAAAAACAACAGAAACTTAGTTCTCTCATTTCTTGGTCTTTTAAGTATTTATTGTTAGCTAATTAAATCTTTACATCATCTAAAGATGACTAGATGGTGTCCATTCAGAACAATTCATAGTTGTTGGTCCAGGCCTTTGAAAAAAGAAGATATGTGACTTTAAAACAAAGTGCATCTACAGTCGACCCACAGTAACACTTCTAGAGGCAGCCTTATTTCCTGTGCAGATAAAGAGGAAATGTACTTGGGGTGTGAAGCGCCCTAAGCACCTTCATTTTTTAACTACTAAAAAGCAAATATCTTGCATATTTTTCCTTTCACTTTAAATTCTGAATCTAACTGGAAAGTCTTTGCAAGCGAATTGCTCTCAAGAAGTCCAGTTCTAGGTAAAATGTCATCTGTGGATGTATTGCTTATACGCCTGATTTTCTGGTGTGCTCGTAAGTTTTCTGGAGGCAGGACAGAAACAGGTAGGACCAAATCTGCATACTGATTTGCTTTTTTTTCTGTGAGTAAAGATGACTGGCTTGCTTAGTCACACAGTTATGAATGGCACTAAATAGAATAGCAGGCAAGGGGAATCCCCACCAAACTGTCTCCTTGATTGGTTTAGAAAGGATTCCATCATGCAGCAGAGTTCTTCTAGGAAACCTCCTGTGGATGTTTCCAAATGGTTATGACACTCTGTAGGCTGGTTTGAAACATTTCATGGATATTTTCTTACTGATGCTTGAAATAGATCATTAGGTTAGCCTCCAAAATATGCCCACACCTACACACTTGTGTTTGCATGTGCAGATGTGATATTTAACTATTACAAATTGTGTAAGGGATAACATCTGAAAATTATCAGATTTTCCTCCCAAGTGCTCACATTTCAACTTGGAATATTCAATAAGAAATTAAAGCATTACAGGACTGCTTTCACTAATGTTTTCTTCCAAATTGTATTGTTACAAACAATAAATGTGTCTGTACGAGAAAGGTACTTAAACTGTGAAAACAAATGCAACTGTACAATGAAAACCTGAGCGGCACTTGAATTCCTTGCTAAAAACTAGACCAAAAAACCCCAATGCAAATAAAAGCCCACAGTGCAGAAAATCAACATAAGGAGAAGGAATGAATCACAAAACCCAATGTGTGGAGAGAATTCGGCAAATATATTGGAAGGAAGATGAGTGGGACTGCTCATCAACAGGTTTAAAGTCTGAAAAGTACTATTCGGGTATAGTATTGAGAATGCATGGAAAGTATTAGGTTGATCGGGGTCTGGGGGGCAGCTATGATTTTCAGTGTTATCAATCTGCAATGAATTTTCAGGAGAGTACGCACTATTTCAGGAGGTTGCAAGCTGGCCTCTAACCGAAGTCAATGGAGATCCCTAACTGGATTCACCCAGCACACACAGAAACCGACAGCTGACCCAAGATGAGCATCCTTTGGTCTTCGTTCTTTAAAAATAGCACAGTCCTTTTGAAAAGGTACAGATACCTAGATGCAGAAGTTCAGATGGCTTTTTGGCTTTTTTTGAAGGTGGATCTGATCCTGTGAAAATGAAACTGAGTAGCAGGCTGAAAATACCAGAGGTCTCTGCACGGAGAGTTAATATATAGAGGAAAACATACTCTCACTTACTGGAAACTGGGGAAAGACACTGTGAGCAAAATCTGTGATGTTTTTTCTATCTATTAATGTATATCAAAGGTAGACATATGCATACATATTCACAGGAAACAGCAGAAAGTCAGTACACAGAACACAGTCTTACAATTACAGTGGAATTGTTTTCTCAAAGAATTAATTCTCTTAAAGTGAATTAAAATGTTACCTTATAAAAAATTGAAACATTTGTGGAAAAGGTTATGGAAAGACTAGCGTGCTGATTTTATGAAGAGCAGGACTATTAGGGAACAACTAGAAAACCCTGGAAGATCAATTTGAGGAGAACTATTTTAATAAAATATATCTTTGTTTTGTAGAAGACTTTACACCCACCAAGACACAAAGTCCCTTATCTGAAGTCAGTATGTTATACTGATAGCATTGGACTGATAACATTGCCTGGTTAACATTGAAAATCAACAATATGAATGTTGTAGGTGCTGCTAGTGCCTACAAAGCCTAGGCGGAAGTATTTAAAAGGTCTTTAGGAAGAACCTTGAAACAACTACGTTTAAATCGTATTTTTTTCTATTTGCCTTATTATGCTTTTAACAGTTCTTGTTTTCAATCTTTTCCCTGCAACCAGGATGATTAAAAAGTGATTAGAAAAAAATCTCAACCCCAAAACTTGAAAATAAACCCCGAGATTCATGAAATCACGCAAGACAAGCAGCTGGGGCTTTAAAAGGAAACAAACACTATAAGATTCGTGATATAATGCTCAGAACCGACAGTATCTCCAAGGGATATTATGGTGCTGAAAACAGAAAACTTTCAAGAGTAAGTGTTTTATTCTTCTTGGAAGAATGAAGAAGAGTTGGTGAAAATGAAAGGTTTTATGTGGAAAAACCCGTAGACATGCTGTGGTTATAGCACAGGAGGTACTTTATGCAACATCAGCCATACTTTGGGCTGCTGCCATGCCAACAGTTGTGCTGCTTTTCCATTGATATGGACTTAAACTAAAATTGAATAAGATTTGAAAGTTTCTTCTATTTTATGGACAATAGATCTTAATCAGGAGTTGGATACGTGAAAACACTCCAAACACGAGAAGCATAGAGTAAAAATGTACACCATATTTGTCCATCACTGTCTTCTACAATGCCGTCATTGTTTTCCATGCTTTACTACAAGAAAAATAGCACTTTAGAATTGCAGCTGCCTTTCTCATAGTTAGCTCCCACTGGTAGCTCATAGTTTCTTAATCATTCATACATGCAGACTGTGTTTTTTGGAGAGCTGGAAAACCAGGTTGTACAAACCTGAAATGTAGCACAAGAAACAAGGAGGACCCTTTGGTCTCCATTACATATTGCTGTCCATGCACAATCAGCAATGAGAAAACGTATGCTACAGGTTCCTCTTTCCAGTCTCAGAATTCCTCATGCACACCAGTTCAACAGTCTTTCAAGGAAAGGGAAGGGAGACAGCATTATGCTATTTTTTATAAACAGGGACAGTAACGGCTGTTAACGGGGACAAATGTTCTGAGAAAAATATTTGTTATCTCCATATGCTCCAGAAAATCCTTTTAACATGAGCTCTGACTATTGGTATTATGTTATTACTGGAGTCCCTAGGCAATATAGACCTGATAGCCATACAGTTAGGAGTGACGAAGAAGTCCACAATAATGTGTGAGAAAGGCCAGCCCAGAACAGCTATTCACAAGTATCCTCTTCTACATGGGCAAGGCAAAAGCTTAGAGGATTGATGAGTACCCAGACCATGAGGAGGCAATTATTTCCTCTTACTAATTCAGAAAGTAATCAATCATTAATGTTTTGTGGGGAAAGGTTTTCCCGACTTATAATCTTTTTTCCATCCTGCATGGGGTTACCAAATTGAAATTCTGAAGGGAAGTATGAAACAGGTGTCTTGCATCAGTCAAGGTTCCATGACTTTAATAATTTTGAATGTACACTCTAATCACTTACAGTTGTACTCATCATCTCATTATCTGTGTGGACAACCACCTCTCTAGATGTCTAACACCACTGGGTGTTAGTTTCCTCTTCCTTCCCTTTCTTTGGAAGGTTCATCAGCTAATGTGTGTAAGAAATTTTGAGAGTGGGAAGAGGGATCAATAATGTATATTTTCCCACTGCTGATTACATGCAGACAGGAGTATGTAATCGAGGCCAGAGGGTCTTCCTTGTGTCATATTTCAGATGGTACAAACTGGTTTTCCAGTTCTCTCAAACAATAGCATTTCCAAAAAGTGCTTGGAATGGGCAGCGTAGAATATTTTATTTAGAAAAATGTCAAAACACTTCATTTTGAGAGTTTCAGAACTTCCCCCTGCCCCCAAATATTTTTCTTATAAAACAAAGTAGCTCTCTTGTGCCAACATTATTGCTAATGATCATTGAAAACATCCTCTAAACCACAGAGCTCTGGTGGTCCCAAGGAGTAGACAGCTACACACTCCATGATGAGAAGCACCTATGAAACATATCCAACATATCTGTAGGAGAGCGGTGCGTTTTTGTTTTTTTTTTTTTTGTGGTAGGGAAAATGTTAGTCTTACAGTGTGTTCATAAGGGTCAGTTGCAAAGTCATGAAGCCTGATTATCAAGACATCTACTTTGCAGAGAGTGATAACATTAATAACAATGTTACATTTACTAATTACGTAGCACTCATAAGAGGTGTATGGAAACTTTAATCAATTAAACCCCTTAACACCCTCCCCTGCCAAGCATTGTGAAGGAGGAACTGAAGGAATTATTCTGCTGCTTTATAGGAAAGGGAGGCAAAGAGGTGAAGTGTGATGTAAAGTCAGAAAG
The DNA here is from genome assembly GCF_000708025.1 of Charadrius vociferus. NCBI lineage: Eukaryota > Metazoa > Chordata > Aves > Charadriiformes > Charadriidae > Charadrius > Charadrius vociferus. The sequence goes on from NW_009649036.1 coordinate 2,724,906, forward strand.
ACAACTCAGAGAGGGTTTTCCAACCCTGAGCTGCTTTCCTTCGGCAGTGGTAATAGAGAAAGCCACTGAGTTTTAGAGAAATGAAAGTCTGGCAGAGATCTGCTGGGCTGGTAAGGGCAGTTCCTTGCTAACCACTCAGTCAGCATGCTAAGGAGTATGCATAAAACAAAAAATGAAAGGAAAAAACCTTTAATCAGTGGTCACAGTGAAATTTGACATGACTTTGCAAGGACATCATCGGGTAATTGGTGTAAGGTGTTGTATGAAGAGAAGGGTGTGAAACCTCTGCTTTGCATGAAGAGTCAGATGACTTCCAGGCAGCAAAATGAAAAAATGCCTTGGTTTCATTTCCTACTGCTTTTGGAACAGATGACAGTCCAGTTGTGACTATGGAGACACACAGAAGGACCACTCCAATTCTGTGCGGCACAAGACTTTTCAGTGCTATTCTGGCATCACTTTCAGATGGATTAGGACTTTGCTCAGGCAAAGGACTTGTGTTAGTGCTGCGCATTCAATCCCCTCCAGCATGCACTCAATAGATATCTACTAAGGAACACAGATGAAAAATTGGATGCTCTTAGGCCCTTGCCTCTGTCTAGTACATGGGAGATATTTACAAGGCACACCCTATGTTGTTTGCAACCATGTTGGTGTTCAGGAAAGTCAGTGCAGAGGAGCCATCTGAACTTGAGCCTTCCTTACAACCTGACTGTTTATGGTTCTTGGGCAACAAGACATGTACTGGACAATGGTGATCTGTTTCATCACTTTTGGCCAGAATGGGGCAGAAGAAGGGCTGGGAGGGGCGCAGGACCCCTGGGACTCGAGGACCCTCATGTTCTGACCATCTGCTGTAGGCTGTTGCCATGTTTCAAAATGATATGGAGAGAGCTTATGTGGTGTATCAATAGAAGAGAACATCATGGGGAAGAGAACTCCCCACCTGGGGTACAGTGTCCAGCTCTGGAGCCCTAACCACAGCAAAGACATGGACCTGTTGGAGTGGGTCGAGAGGAGGGCCACAGAAATGGTCAGAGGAATGGAGCACCTCTCCTATGAGGACAGACTAAGGGAGTTGGGTTTTTTTCAGCCTGGAGAAGAGAAGGCTCTGGGAAGACCTTATAGCAGCCCTCCAGTACTTGAAGGGGGCCTACAGGAAAGATCAGGACAAACTTTTTAGCAGGGTCAGTTGTGATAGGACGAGGGGTAATGGCTTCAAACTAAAAGAGGGTAGATTTAGACTAGATATAGGGAAGAAATTTGTTACAATGACAGTGGTGAGACACTGGCACAGGTTGCCCAGAGAGGTGGTAGATGCACCATCCCTGGAAACATTCAAGGTCAGGTTGGATGGGGCTTTGAGCAACCTGACCTAGTTGAAGGTGTCCAACTCTTTGCAGGGGAGGTTGGACTAGATGACCTTCCAACCCCAATTATTCTATGATTATGGGATGAGCATGTCAACATTAACATGGTACCATTTATTTAAAGGTAAAGGATTTAGAAACAGGATCCTATATTTCTGTATTAGAATACATTTTCTGTCCTGCCATCACTAGTTGATGATTTACCACAGAACATTCACATCTTTGTGTGAAAATTTGAATGTGGTGATGAGTAGAAGGCCTGAATCTGGCCTCCACGGGCAGGAGAGGATACCTGGAAGTCAGACCTGCACTCCGAAGACAGCATGACAGAGCCAGACATCATGGCTTTCTTCTTTGTTCTTTCCTTAATTTCTTACCTCAGTTTATGATATAATACTTGTAGTGCTGCTTAGGGGGCAAAGGACCATGATGGGACTGGGAGACCCTGTTTGTATTCTTAGATTTGCCTTTCCTAGGTGCTGAATGATCATGAATCATCCCATTACACTGTGCTTCCATTTTCTTACCTGAAAAATTAGATGCTTGACAGTGGCCTGCTCTGAAAGGCGAGAAGACCTAGTGACAGAATTAGACATATAAACCCCCAAAACTTTAACCTGTATCCACAAAAGATGAGTTGGGAAAATCCCTTCTTTCTGACACTTCATCCTCCTTTTATCCGTAAAAGTTTAATAGGGCATTTCTGTTCAGTAGTGGGAGACCAAAGGGAGGTCACCTGAGAGGTACAGCCTGCTGTGGATGAGATGCATGTCTGACAGTTTAACAAGGCAGTCTAACCCAGTGCAATCACTCTGGATGAATAGTTCTCTGCAGAGGGGGGCTTTGTTACTGGCTTAGTCTTTCAACTTCTGGAATTACATCTTCTGCCTGGCTGGATAATTACAGCAATTAGTTGTGTTCAGGTGTGTTGTGATTTGTCCTCAACATGTTAAGAAGAGTGAGCTATAAAAAATCTCTCCTAAACTCTTTACTTGCAGCTCTTATTTGCACACTCTCTAGTAATTCCACAGAAAAGCACTCCTCAAATTAGGATATGTAATAGCAAAAATTGGGCTTGATGACCCAGTCCCTCTTTCGGTTGCATGTTTCTGACAGCATAAAGAGTACCATATGTAACAGGAATCATTTTCCATCTGCCACTAGACATCTCCCTTCCAACGCTTTGCCAAAGAACTGCTCCATAGGTCCATGGCCAGTTGACATGCCTCAGTGTGTCTCCCACCTTGTAAAATATGCTTGGTTTTCCTGTACGTATAAAACTATGTTTAGCTGTGCCACAACATGACATTTGGCTGTGCTTGCCTTGCAAAGCAGTCCAGATGTTTCAACATCACCGGTAGGTTTGTTCAGTGTGCTGACAGTGAGTCCACTTTGAATCTTAGTGGGACCTCAATTTTTGTCACCATCCCTGGACATATTTAAAAGATGTGTAGATGCGGTGGCATGGGCAGGCATGATGACTTTGCATTGTTTTACAGTGTTCTGAAGCACCCTTGAACAGCATTATCACTTCTATGTCAATAGAAGAAACAGCATCTTCACCTCTATGTCAATGCTTCCAGCAATCAAGTTATTGCTTAACCAGTTTTAATATCCTAAACTAAAAGCAAGGTGAGCATTGCATAGTGCTACTACCCAAGCAGGTTACAGCCCTAATTTTGTTTCAGTACTGTACCTGTTGTGAGAAGCATGCTGTCTTTCTATGCTGTTAATCCCAGGAAGTTTTAGCATGCAGCTTTTGGGCCTGCAATTGCTGGTGAAATCCAGTTCTTGTAGCTGCAAAATGGCAGTTTCTGTTTGCAATGGTAGTAGTAACCCAGACCTATTCCATAGATGGAGGTCGCCTTTCAAGCTGCAGGTGAAAAACTGTTGATGGAGTTGGTCATTTGCTGAGATAGGAGGTGCTGCTCGGGAAGGGGTCAGCTTCTTGCAAAGAACACTCAAAGAGCCATCTGGGACTGTGCTGGAGAGCTCAAACCATACCTGCCGGGGGACAGTTTGATTGTCATCTGTTTATGATGAGCTACAGACCTCCTCCACTGGAGCCTGTGTGAACGGACCCCACATGTGAGAACTCTTCCTGATCTCTCTTTTCCTTTTCCCTGTAGGCTCCTTCTTTCTTTCCCTCATAGCCTACCTTGTATTCATATACTATGGCCTAAAATTGCTCTATTTTTTTTCATAAGACTCTTTACAGGAAGCTGTTTTCCCATGATATCCATCAAAGCAGAGCTCTGTTCCTATAAAAAAAATGTTTTCCCCAACCATCCTCAATACAGTTGTTTTGGGGGTTTGTATGCAGAGACCGGTTTGGAGACCACCCGGTGTGTCTTCTTCAAGTGGGCTTGGGCATTTTCATCCATATCTTTCTTTTTTGATGTTCCATACACATAAGTGCAAATGAATGGGCAGGTGGGAAACTTCAATTATTGCCAAGCTGAAATGAGTGTCTCGACTACTAAATGCTCTGCTTTTGCAGATAGTAGAAAAACCATAGAGGAAATTAATATGATGTGTCATTGCATCCATGCTGGAACCTCATTTTCCCTGAATCTACTTTGAATCTGGAGAAGTATGAGAAAGCGGTGGAAATGCACGGAAAGAATGCAAATAGTGTTTCATGAAAGGACAGCAGCAGGGAGAACGTTTAGATTTCTAAGTGACTCTGAAGAATGCCATGGCAATCTCAGTGGTTATTTTAAAAGAATACCAGAAATGAGTTGACTGTTACACTGACCCCTTAACCACATGGCATGACTTTTTACAGATAGCTTGTAAGAATGTGTTAGAGCCACAATGCATACTCCTCAATCAGTATCATAATTTCCCCTTTTTCCCCAACCACGTGTAAAAGAAACTTCAGAATCTGCCACGTAAATGTTACCCATTGATGAACCACTGAAAATTTTTCCAGGACCATGCTTTAAGAAAGATGCTTTCGAGGGATTCCCTCGATTAGCCAAAAACGACGGGTTCTTATCTAACACTATCTTGTCTAAATATACACAGCCTGTGATGACGAAATAAAAAATTTCAAGACCAGGTATAAATACCACCGACAGGCAGATGAAGTTCATTCGTCTGCTTTCTTCTAATAGAAGATTTAACTATTAGAAGTTGAAGCTCACTGCTCTTAGAACTGATATCTCCCAGAACTTATCTGAGCATTTTAACTGAGCCATCACCAAGAAAATGACTTTCCAGACATACAGTTTGTTTGTTCTGTCTGTCATCATGATTTATTTTGGACGTTTTGGAAATAGCTTAATTCTTGCTCAACTTCAAGATGATATAGACCAACTGAAAGCTGACTTTGTAAGTATGGTCTTCTATTGCATTTCTCTTCTCCTTCTGCTTCTGCTTTAGATGTAGTCCGGACTTGAGCACTGCTTGACATACTCAATGTGTACCAATAGAGGGTAACCATGGAACAAATTTTTTGGTTATAACTTTTTTAAAACAAGAATATGGACAATTTCTATGTTTTTTCTAAACTCTTTTGCTAACATGACTCAGTTTCTCAACAGTCATAGTTAATATAGTAGTTCCCACTTATTTCAGGGCCACTCTTCCTTTCACAAGAGCTTCTCCTAGCTCCGTTCAGCCTTTGATTACATGGCATATTTTATAACAAGAAATATTAATGCAATTTATGATGAATGAATGAGTCTGGATTCAATTCTATTCAGATGCAATTTACTGACACTTTTGTAGTTTCAGATTAGTAATGTTAATGGGGATTTAGTATTAGTTAGCAATATAAACAAAATGGAGAAGAACTTTTGCTTTAACAAATACATCTGGTACTTATTACTATTAGTAGTAGTGTGTTGCCCAAAGGTGGTTTCTACTGCTTATTCTTTTGCATCCTCCAGCCATTCTGCTTCCATATCCGTAACTATGATCTGGTATGGGAATGTTATCTGGCATATTACTTCTTTTTAGACAGAATTTTGATAACTTAATAACTGTAGTGTTAATTCAACTACATTCATCTAGGAGGCACTAAAGTAGTTCACAGTTGACTTCAGCTGGGATTAGTCTTAGAGATAACAGGTGTACAACAGAATCGCTTCTTATTAACAGCTTTTATTCTCAATTTATGTTTGTTTTTTCCTCAAATGCATGAAAGCAACTGCAAAAGCCTGCTCCTATTTCCAGCTCTGATTTTGTCAGAATGTTGTGCATAGGAAAGTTGGAATTTAGTAGTCAAAGAATCACCCTGAAGTATCACACAAAAAATCCCAGTGTGCTACTTCAGTGTTTGCATATCGCTAGGAAACTGGATGTAAAATTGGCCTTATATCTTAAATTTGTCATTAACATAGATCAGGGGGATCCTCACTAGAGTATATGTAAGTCTGTCGGAGAGATCCTGAGCTGTGGTGAGCTTCTTGCACTGACATTAAAAACTCCGATCCACAGCAGGTGCTCCCCACCTTTGAGAAGAAGAGCAAAACAAGATTTGGTGATGTGCTCAGCATGGGGAGCCAATCAGCCTACGAGGTTTCTGTCAGCCTGCAAGTTTTCCTTTTGTGCTCATTATAGTTAAATTACTGAGCAGACAAAAAAGGAAATAGTGACTGTTGTATACAAAAAGAAAAAAAAAAAGACACACACAGAAGAGGAAATGATTCAGTTTACCTCTCCTTGGTAGGAGAATTATACTGCTCTTTGTTTCCTAGAATCTACCACAGTGTGTGTCTAACAACTGATGGTTAAAGTCTGTCCCTGTGAGCCTCTTCAGTAGCCCACTACTCCTTTATATCCCCACTTCTTACTGTGGGTTACTGGGCTATTCTCCAGTTCTACAAACTGTAGTTTTATAGTAAAGTTGATTTGTTCTTGTTCCATATGAGATTTTACTAAGACTAGATAAATTCAAGGCCACAGACTGCATAATGGTGGAATTTGACTTACCAGAAAACACGTCAAGATCAGATCTGACAATTTTCCAGCCAGTTGCTTTGCTTATGAAGTTTAATCTTCAGCTGCCAATACCAAAACTCTCAAGGAGCGTTTGGTAAAATAGATGGTGCTAAATGTCTCTATTCAGGTGAGTTATAGCAGGAGAAAACATTGAAAAGCAGACTAATGCCATTTCTGGTACTAGGCAGTCATCCAATATGATTTGGTGCTTAGAGAAGTGAAAGTATGTAATAGCTATAGGCCAGTGATGCAAAAATCACATCTCTCTGGTTTTTACTGCTCATTTGAACAGAGAATGTAAATTTGCCTTGTGATAAGTATTGTTTTTATAACAGATATGTTTGTTCTTTGTTGCAGAACTCAAGTCATTCAGATGTAGCTGACGGCGGACCTATTTTTATAAATAAACTGGTAAACTGGACAGAGGTGAGTCAGAACCAGATATGACAAAGCACCTCAGATGCTTCGCAGAGCACTTTCGGTACAAAGCAGCTCCCAGGGCCAGTGTAAGCAGACAGGGTAGAACCAACATGAGCAAAGGCTGCTCCGGTAGCTTGGAAATAAGAAAACAATTCCCTTAAAAATGCTTCCCCTAAGGGTCAAGGTGCTTTATATAGCACCGTGAACCGATCCTGAGGTACAGTCAAGCCCAGGAGAAGAGTTGCAGCACCTTCATCACTCTGTTTCAAGCGGCAGTGAGAACCCCTGCGTGCTGCGTTTTAGCTTCGCTCATTTTCCTTCTGATAGGCCCTCACAAACCTTTCTTTCTGACTGCATTTTTCAACAGACAAATGAAAAAAAGATCATCCTGAGCCACATTGTTTCCAAGTACTTGGAAATGTTTAAGAACACTGACAAGCCAAAGCCGCACGTCAGACACATATCTGAGGAGCTCTATACTCTGCAAAGCAGCCTTTCTGATGGCGTAAAGAAGGTGAATGACCTCATGGACGTGGCAAAGCTTCAGGTAAGTCTCTTCCTCTGCCTCCAAGGCTCATGACACTATATTTTCCAGTTGAGATTTGCGTATGACTCAAGCCAATAATGGTTTAGTAACCCATCTGGTAACCCCCGTCTGGCTCACTTCACACTGGAAAACCTAATGTTTCCAGCTGCAGGGGCTGCCGCGGCTCTGTGGTGTGGGGTGTCAGTGTGGGGGCTGCCCTCCCTGAGTCTTGCTGGTGTCTGGCACAGAGGTGCCGGCAGCACTGCTACGTTGTCTGCCCACCAGAGCTGTCACTGACACTCCGTTTGCGGTTTAGAAATTGGGTGGGTGGGAAAGTTGTGCCCAGCTACAGGCTTTGGAGATGCCTGGTTTATCAAGCAAGTGCCAATGGCACGAACCATCGACCTCTACAGAGGTCCACAGCCAGTACCCCGGTGGAGTTAGCTGCTTGTGGGTAACTCATATACCATTGCAGTAACTACAGAGTAGCTCCGTTTCACAGAATATGGCTGATCTGTGGCATGCTGCAGAGTAGCACATAAAGTGGAAAACAAAAATCTGTGACAAAGTGGCTCCTTTTGTAGGAATTAGGTAGTAGAGTAATTGGAAACTGCAGATGTCCATCTGGTTTACCCTGGCAACAGTGTAGCCTGTAGGATGTGATCGGTAAATAATTATAGCTCTTGGCATGACCTTCATTCTGTTTGTTTCTTACTTATGACAGATGAATGACTTGAAAATTCAACGTAAAGCTGCGAATGAGCTGTTCATTGTTTTACAAAAACTGGTGGAGCCTGCAGCTTCTCTGAAAAGGAAAAGGAGCCAGACTCAAAGGAGGTGCAGATGCTAATGACATCGAATGACCTTTTGTACTGAGTTATTGTGCACATTTTTTTATGATGCACATTTTTTATTTCAGTCTTGTTATTGAGTTTTTATACATTTATTTATTAATATTTAAGTATTTTAAATAATTATTTATAAAGAAACACCAATCAAAGTATTTATACCTCCTACTAATATATAAGAAGTTTCTTTGTCTTAAAATCCTGTCTATATCTGTTATATGTTTGTTGACCTGAAAATACAGAATGAGGCAATGTTTACCCAGTTTCCATATGGAAATCCTGAAATGACATGATATGGTACTCAGCTTTCCATCTGGTGCTGTCTTGAGGGAGGCATGTTATAAGATTAGTCTCATCATTCATCTATTTGGCATGGAGATGCAAGTACCAATATGGGGAAGTTTCTGTACTCAGGAAAACATGTTCATATCTGCTTACTTCTAAGCATATCTAAATCCAAATCAAGCATATAAACATGCTTAAAGATAAGCAAATGCTGAAGCACTTTTCTGAACTAGGGAATTGATAATTTATTGATGGCAATTATTATTATGCACTGAAGTTACCAGGAGGCCAGGCTACTTAACAACTCCAGGAAATGTGACTAACTCTATTGCACTGACTTAACTTCAACTCACTGATTTTGAGAAGTTCTGTATTTTTTTTGTACTGAATCATTTAAATGTGTCTGATGTAATTGTATTTATTTGGAGGTAGTAGTATGGAAGTTTTTATCTGGAGGGCTATATTTTTGCACCGGAACATTATTTAAAACTTTGGATTTCTCAATGGAAACTTTTTGAAATTTTGATATTAAAGAATAAACAAATAAATAAATAAATAAAGTGTGCTTGCATATTTATTCACCAGAATCTCTGTGAAAAGTAGAATGTTAATCTTGCTGTATGTTGTCAAAAATATGGCCCTGCCCAGATATAAAAAACTTATTTACTCCTGCCTGCCCAAATAAATCCCAAGCTCTTCAAGTTCTGCTTGTGTCTGGATGAGGAAACATCATTTTGCTCATAAAAAGGAGTTGGCCCTTTGAAATTTGTAGTTACTCTGATTTAAAATAAAAGGCACTTCCAAATTTCTCTGCAAGTCGAAGTCATGGAGCCTAGATCGAGGTCAGCCCATCTGCTGGGCTCTCTGTGAGTGGTACAAGCTGGAGGCTTGGGGCTGCTCAGGCTTTGACCAGTCTCAGAGGCTTGGGTTTGAGATTGGGGACAGGACCTGGTGGGGCTTTCAAATTCTCAGGTCCTCAGCGGTTTACCAAGCAAATTATCTGGGGGCAGACTGATTGGGCTGACTGGGAATGGGGAAGATTTTCCTTAGGATTCCTGCCAACGTGGGACCTCAAACTTAAACTGAGACCTGAACTTAGGCTGAATCAGCAAATTCCAGAAATAGCACCCGACAGAGCCCAAAGTTTAGTTGCAATAAGCCCAACAATTTTAGTTGTAATTGTTGCAGCCCTTCCTACTCCCATGGGCACAGCTGTGGCCCCTGGTCTAAGATACCTTCATTCATATCCTCATTTTACAGCATAACAAAGTGACTCAGTAGTCCTGGAGACTTGAACTGATTTTGAAGGAAACAGCTGTTCTTGTTTGTACTCATTGCAGACATGCATATGCATGTGAGATGCAAGTGAAATAACGCTGTGGGATTTCTCCTGTTGCAGGACCAAGCATGAGAAGCCTCAGTACGCATTTTACATAGGCAAAGTGTCCTTTTGTGCACATGCTCTTTTTCATGAGGTGTTACTTAAAAGAGACTAGCTGTCCTCTGGGGAAGCAAAGCCAGCTACAGCAATGTCTATTAAAAAGAAAAAAAGAAAAAAGAAAGAAAAGGAAAAAGAAAAAGACAGAAAAGGAAGAAAGAAAGAAGGAAAAAGAAAGAAAAGAAAAAGAACAAGAGAGGGAAGGGAAGGGAAGGGAAGGGAAGGGAAGGGAAGGGA
>NW_009649036.1:2735247-2746380 GCF_000708025.1 Charadrius vociferus
AGGAGAGAAGAGAAGAGAAGAGAAGAGAAGAGAAGAGAAGAGAAGAGAAGAGAAGAGAAGAGAAGAGAAGAGAAGAGAAGAGAAGAGAAGAGAAGAGAAGAGAAGAGAAGAAGGAAAAATGAAAAACATATCAGGGAAGTTTAAAGTTTTATTGGCCATTGGCAGTGAGACAGTGAGTCTCCTCACTATTCCTCATTAAATTAATACTCTATTTTTTTTTAATTTAAAGCCAAGACTGGTTAGGAGCTACTTTATTAGACTATAAACTGAAAAGTCTACAGTCCATCCACACCTTGCCAAAGGGGTCCATGGAAAAACGGTTAAGGCCATCATTGCATATCCAGCAGGTACAACATTTACCCATCTATCCTGCCTTAGTTGCGTGTACCCCAGCCTGTGACATTTTCTGTGCTGTCCCATGCATTCCTGATGTTACTCCATTAAATCTGGCTCAAACCAGCAAGGGTTGTGGTTATTGCTCAGTCACGTAATTTCCCAGGTTTTTCTCATCCCAGTGCTGGGAAGCAGAGGCAGAGAAGTAGGAAGGGAATGAGCAGCTGGGAGATGGAGTAGCAGCTGGCACTGCTGGCAAAATGTGTTTGTACACTCTGATTTAAGTAGTATGGTGTTTTGGGGGTTTGTTTTTTTGGGGGTGGAGTGGTGTGGGGTTTTTTTTTCATTGCATAATATCCTTATTTCCAAATGGAATTTTTTAAAACATCTTTAAGCCTTTCCTGTCAGATCTGACACCAGACATTGCAGCGATTGACCAGTGATGCCATAGTTACCTAACCACTCAAAGGAATCAAAATAATTTGTTTCTCATATTGGCTTCCCCCTGAGTTTTCCCTGCCCAGTGTAAGTCTGAGAGACCCATTTCTACAGGGTGCTTAAAATAAACTGCTGAACTAATCATTCCTCACTTTGTTCTGTTAATGCAATAATAGTGTTGAGGAGAACTTCATAAAAATCAGCCTTCACAAGAACACATTTTTTCCCCTCAGTTGTATACCATACGAAAGGGGTGAATCACTTTTAACATGAAAACCTGTCACCTCTTCTCTCACATCCACAGGAGTCCTGGATCTCCTCTTCTATGTCATTCCTCACTATATCCAAGTAAGGAAGGCATTTCCAGCTAAGCTAATTTTAAGTGTGAAATGAATTTTAATGGCTACACAAAATATTTCCAAAGAGAAACATAGCAGAAATGTTGGACATTTTTACTGAAGGTTAGTGCAATTTTTTCCAGCTACACAACCTGAGAAAGAGAGTTAATAGATGCGCATGCACGGGACTGAAAAGATATTATCTGCTATGTAGTAGTTAAAATTAGAAAGGGGAAAAATCAAAAGAAAAGATAGGATTGTCTCAGAAAGTTGCTGTGGTTTATGCATCACTTCTGCAGCGTATTGATTCTGTCCTTACTCTCTGTTCCTGCCTATTATCAGCACTGATTTTAATCTGCCATTTTATCGCCTTGTCACTCAGTATTTTGAAGTCCTTTAGTAGTTCTTTGCAGCCGGACCTCCTCTCTGGTATCCAGAATAACTTAGTACATCAGCAGACTTAATTATGAATATGAATAACTTAGTAAATATGAATAACTTAGTACATCAGCAAACTTAACTGTTTCACAGCTCACCCCATTTCCCAAATTGCTGATGGCTACATTAAATGGCACAGGCCCCAGGAAAGCCCTCTCATGACTGAACCCACACAACTGCAAACCCAAGCACTGATTCCTACCCCTTCCTTCTTATCTTTTAACCAGTTGCATGTTTATGAGAGGACTTTATTGTAATGTAATAGCTTAACTTCTTTGGTAGCTTTACAGTGAGACTCAGCTGAGATTCTTTTGAAGGTCCAAGGACATGATGCTATTTTGGCTCCCCCTTGTCTGTATATTCACTGGCTCTTCAGTAAACTCTAGTAAAACCAAGAAGTGTCACAAATGTCACATTTACTATTCTCTTGTGTGCCACATTTATCCATGGGCCCGCTCTGTCTCAGTATTGCATGGTAGGGTTGTCAGCTTTACTGGTTTGCAGTTTTCTGGGATTCCCCTGAAGCCTTTTAGAAAATTAATAGCCAATAAGCCCACTCTCTGCATCCCTGATGTAGGGGCAGACTCAAGAGCAGGTTATATCCCCCCCAACCCACAGTCTGTAGTTCGGCTCTTTCACCCTTGAGTCCTGCAGGACTCCTGGGTGAAGGTTCTTGACTCAAATCTGTACTTGTGGGCATTTTCCTCTACTAGTCTAGAAGTGACCATAGGGTTTTTTTGGTCAGTGGGAAGCAGGAATAATAAAAAAGTCTAAAAAGTTCTGGAGGCGGAAAAAAACCCAAAGCTGGCAGACGAGTGTAGGATTTTCAGCCAAAAGTAGGTATTAATGCAAAAACTCTCACCTCTCTGCTGTCTTGTGTGGGACAGAGAAGTGGTAACAGCAACTTCTGCAATGCATGGGATGTATGTAGGCTGCTGAAGTAGGTGAGGTGCAGCATAACGGTCTAGCAACAGCAACAAATTTGACTTCTGGGTCCATTATGTAGCAGTTGGTCCTGATTAAGGTCCCTTCCAACTGTAATCATTCTATGATGCGAGATAGCAAAATAAGGCCACCCATCTTACAGCTTCCTCTTTTACTCTTTTCTTTCCAAGGTTCCCTCTCACAGTGAGCAAACTCTTCCCGTGAAGCAATAAGGAAGGTCTATGCCAAAAATTTACCTGCAGAAGTAAGCAGGGTTATTCCTTGATGCGTGGCAAAACCAGCTGTGCCTGTATGGTGGTCGTGTCATGCCAGAGGGAAATCAAAATGAAAGAGAGCTCAGTTCGCTCTTGCACAAAGGAGGTAGGAACCTCCTGCACCACTGCATCCTCACTGCTGCCTCACAGGAAAACATGTTGCTGGCGAGAATTCCCCTTAAAGTGCAGGCCTAAGATGACCTTGACTTTACAAAATGGAAAGCAAGCCAGTCGGGTAAACCTGTGCTCTAAATCAACCCAGGGCTGCGAGCTATTGCCACTCCAACAGCTTTTGGTTGCATGCATTTAGGGTTTCATAGGATCAGGTCTTGTACAGAATTGTTTCTTCTTTTAAGTTATATGTCTGCTGAGTATATGGAGATACACAGACAATATACAGGTTTTGGTCAATGATACATACAGGAGTATATTGTTCAAGGCTGAGGATTTCTGTGTGTTCATGGGTGTTTCCTGTGTGCTGCCTATAGGATCAACCTCATAAGGAGCTGGCAATTTTCTGGAAATGCTATTAACAGGAGTAAATGACACTCAGTACCTCTTCACAGATTGGTTCTATGTTATTAAACAAGGTGCAATAAAATACGCAAATATAAAATTTGCATAATCACTTCCACAGAAAAGTATTCTTGAAAAGTGTATCATCATATACAATGAACTCAAAGCCAATGACACTTTGAAGGAAAGTCATTCCACAACTCACAATTTTATGTTACCCTCAGGCTGTTAATGTCACCAGTGGTAAGGAAATTCCCCCACACTCACCCTTGTTATAGGCTCCTGAAGGAGCTGTTGAGATGTTGCTCACTGACATCTCTCCCTCTAGGGCACGTACAACTCTGTCCTCAGCCCACTTTCATGTCTCCCAGAGTTATCATCCTGTGTCCTCCTCCTCAGATTTCTGGTTGCATCCTCAAAGACTGTGGGTATCAATGATTTATGTTCTTACAAGAACAAATTTAGACTTCCCATATTAGCTTCATCTTTGGAAGGAAAATTGAACAGAGGCACTATACAAATAATGCTTTTCTGTCAATTATAAAATATTTTCAGGATTTAGAAAATCTTTAGTCCCTACTTGAGCTGTATTTACATGACTATACTATTTCAAGGAACCATGATGCTAAATTGAGGGGTGTAACTCATGTTTAAAATAGTTACCTGAATTGAAAATTTGGCTACCAGTCTAAACAAATGCTAAAGAACTCAGTCTTACCCAATTTATTGTAATGAGTACATGCAGTTCTTTACTATCTCTAGTGAAAAGCCAGTTGGATGCTGTTCACTTGAAGTATATAATTCCTTGTGCAGCTGGTGCAGCTTGAGGCTTATGTAACAGGTTGATTGATTAAAAAATTCACTAAAGTCAATGGAAAGATAACTTTTGATTGAAAAGTGATTTTGTTTATTATTATTATTTTTACCTTAAATTGTGGGCCCAAACAAAGGACTAATAAATGAAAGAGTTAAGAAGAGGTTGAGACTTTAGTATAGATCCTGCACTGTAATGATTTTGTATCAAAAAGAACCTCCAGTGTTCCCATTAATTGCTGAGAATATTCTTATTTTCCCTAAATAGTCTCAAAATTCCTCACATTTGCACCTGGTATACAGTGTTGAGAATGAAGTATGAAGAATGTGCTTTGATTCACGTCATCAGAAACCATCATCGCTACACACCATGGGCTCTATTTAATTTGGATGGCCCAGTCTTGCAGTCTTTTGGTTCCGCAATCATACTTCTCTTTTGGCCACTCCAGACACTCAAAGAACACCTTTTACTTAATGCTGGAAAGATTTAATTACTCACTGTAAAGCTAAACTGTTTTGGTTTTGATTACAAATAAACGTGCTAAAGTCCTTTCCCTCATTTAGCCCAGTAGAAGAATGCTTGGAATAAAATGGCTGTGAATTTGTGGAGGTGCCATAATTTATTGATAAATGACAAAATTCTCAAGGTATATAAAATAGCAGAAAACAATTAATTTAAGATGTGTACAGTACTGTTCAGAGATATGTAGAAAATATATACAATGCTGTCATTTTCCCTGTCATCCATGTGCTTGTTCTCTTTGCAGATTAACAGAGAAGTTTAAGAAAATTGATGTATGAGCTAACAAATTGTTGAGATTTCTTATCTGAAACAAACAAGCAGTGATGAAAGTCCATATGTGCTACCCGGTTGGTGAAGTTCATGTTGCCTATCTAGCAACTGTTGTTTTTTTTTTTTTTTTTTCCATAGACTTTGTAAAAATCGTTTGCTTCTTGCTGCAAAAAATAGCTTGGTATACTTCTGAGATGGTATTTATGACAAGTGGCTAGTGACATGGATATAAATGGAAAAAATTATTCATTTTAAAACCTTGAACTAGTCTTAGTAAGCTGGCTCTTCATTTTCAGAGAGTTCTTGTGAATTCTAAAATTACGTATAGACCAACCGCACAAATGCTACATGAACACACTGTATGAAAAGAACAGCAACTAAAAGAAGAAACTATCATGCATTTGTGCTTGTATCACCAAAGTAAGCAGAGATGTACAAAATAGGTATCTTTTAACCTACACAGAGAAAAACAGCATCTCAGATGAGAAGTAAAAGTCACTTCGGCTACGTAGTTTCTAACCAGTGATAAAAGAAGCTTCCCAATAAGCATTTCACATGCCATAGAAAAATTTCAAAAAATATTACAAACCCAAATATAATTTCATTTGCACTTTTTACAGAAATGATGTTTGACTACCTGTGGAACCCTACTGAAAGCCCTGTCTCAAACCAGAGGTGCTCCTTGAGACAGTGGGAAGGGCCACCTGACACCGCTCTAGTCTGAAGGTCTGTCCTCCTTCTACAATTGTTTAATAGCTTTAGGCATTCTTTCTATCCATGCAGCACTCATGTTACATATGTACAACATCAATTCACATATTTTCAATTTTGCTAGGCCATTTTCTACTCCAAAGGGGTGCTTTGATAAACTTTCTGAAACTGTGTGAGAAAATGGCTGACAATTACAGAAGAGTTTCCAAGAAGACACTTTTAATACTGGATAGTCTTCCTTTTGGCTTATTTGTCAGCATGAGCTATCATTTCCAGGACAAGGTGCTTGTGTTCATTTCTCTGTGGGGCACTTCTGAAAAAGCAAAGAAGTGATGTGTCAGGAATCTTGGGAAGTACCAAGTCAGGATCTCCATCTGAGTCAGCACATGCCTCTGGGCATATGAAATACATCTGTCTTGCCCCTCTTCCCACAGGGAAAGCTCTGCTCCTACTGGTGCCTGTGCATCTCAGTACCTTCTCTGGCCTCATAGTCAGAGTGAATGAGCTACAGCTGAGCATCCGCTTAGAGGTTCAGATAGAAAATAAGCAAGGTTTTGGACTGGTTTTAACCTTCCTCGTCAGTCCTTGTTTCTGTTTCAAATTTCCACTGCTTTCCTGTGACTTCTTTGTAACTAGATATTTTTCTCTCTGGTCACCTGGTCCTCTTTTTCTTTCACTCCCAGGAAAGTTCCGGGCCCTTTCCAGACCCCAGCCTTCCTGAGTCGATGAATGAGCCAAAACTCATCCCTTCTCACACATCTCTTTTCAGGACCCACTGCTACCAATGAGATGTAACCCAGATACTGTTGGCTGAGCACAAAGGAAATCTCTATCAGATGAATGATGCGGGTTTGTATATATTTTCTATTTTATTATTAATATTTCATTAAAGTAGTTTAGTTCCTTCTAAACTCATAAGTCTCTCTCTCTCTCCCTCCTCTCCTTGAAGAGAGAGGTGGAGGAGAGCATCTGTCACTTGCCCAGTGGCCAAACCACGACCATGGGTGTTTGTATTAATACATGCATGTCTATTTTCAGAAAAGCCCAAAACACCCCTTCTTCACCCTCAGCCCCCATATCTTAAGAAGACTGCATATCATTCAGCCATGCCCTTTAACAGTTTCTAAAAATAATTATTTTACTTTATTATGACCATCCTCATCTCTATTCTTTATTCTTTTTTATCACACTGTCTTGCATACTGGGTTTATGAAACTTAGTAGCACCTTGTAAGCTCCTATCAAATATTGTTAGCTAATTTAATTGAGGTGACACTGTTATGCTCTGTCCCTTTCATCTATTATGGTATCCATTAATTGGAGAGATTTTGACTCACCCACATAAGAAATAATGAGTCTAACAATTAAGTGTGGGAGTTTTATTTCTTGTCTGGTTATTTCTTACCTGTAGCTAACTAGTTTTATCTTCATAGGAAAGTCTGTGGGTTTTGCTCTTTTTTACTGTTATTGTTTTCTTCTTGGTAGTTATTCTCAGTTTGTCTCTATTCAAGTTAGAAGAGTCCTCCTGTACAATGCCTCCTCAGCCACAGGAATATGCAAAGACACGTATAACAAATTCAGTTTCGAAGTAGCTTTTGCTATTCTGACATATCAACACGAGCACTGTTACTGCTTTTCACCTTCAAGGAGGACCGAGAGGGAATAGATGGCCTGGAGTTAAAAAATTTCTGGCTGAGGGTTAGCCCAAGAAGAAAGATGAATTTCCTTTTCACTATAGCCCTGCTTTGCCACCCCAAAGTACTGGCACACAACATTTTACAAAAACACTTGAGTTTAACCTGTTGAAAAAGAAACACTAGCTTTCGTATTTTTGAGAAAGCTGTGGTGAGGGGAAGGTCTGCGAGGAAATTCAGTAGAAAAGGTCCAGCACAATACTACCATCTGATAGCCTAGCTTTGTATCACGACATCTGCCTCAGAGTGGCAGAGGCAAGCCAAATTTTCTTTCCACCAGACACACCATTTTAAAAATTGCTGAGCTGCGTAAACAGAAATTAATCTCCGGACTGCGCAACAAAAGACCTGCCAGGAACATTGATGCAGATCAGCTCTGACCCCTGCTTGCCTTCAACTTGCACAGATGGCTAAAACAACAAAAAACCAAACCATAGACCTCATGAAATGGAGGGTAACAGCTACCATGGCTCACAGAGATGTATGGCTCAAAGGAGCTATGGATTCCCTGCGTACCTCTAATATATAGCATTACATACCTGCTCTTGCTGGACCGCTTGCAAGCAGAGATGGTCAAGCCAACTGTAACAATTTTGAGGTGAACAAACTTTTATTAAGAAGAGGAATGAATCCCACCGTGATCTTACTCAGTTGTGGTCAAAGCTAAGCAGTGAGCACAGTTTGCAGCAAAGGAGCAAAGAGTTCAAACACAACGCATTAAAGTAGCACTTTAATCTTACTTAAGTGCTGTTTGGTGTAGCTGTAGAAAAAAAGGCACTAAATTAGTCACAGGGCTATTGAACAAGTTGTCTGTCTGACTCATAAAAGCAAATTGCCAATACAGTAATACAAAATATGGGCAACAAAAAACAGTTTGTGGTTACTTTTCCAAGATAGTAAAGAAAACAGTGAAAAGGAGTGGCTAATGTCAAGTTAAGGGTAATTATTACTACAAGGGCTTACAGAGGGGTGATTATTAGCACAAGGGCATAGAGAGAGACTGTATCACCTATTGACAGATAATGCTTTACAAGAAAAAAATTAATGGTTCATATTCTTTAAAAATCAGATTTAAAAAAAATGCATTAAAAGAGATATCACCCATGGTAATTAAAAATTGCTCAAATACATCTGTATTGCAGATGCAGAAAGGCAGAGCAAACAAACATCATGGAAATGGGTTCTCTCAGCTGATGAATGTGAAGGAAAATGTGGCTGAAGATAAATGTCTTTAGGCACAAAGTGATTGTGAGTGTTCAGCCATAAGTGAACAGAGGAGCACATCTCGAGTGAGCCCACCCAGGGATGGGTACCCATGAGGGAACAGGTCTGTGGTATCCTCTCTGGGGGACTGAGGAAGGTGGCCCAAAGCTCTGGGGTCGCATCCTGATGCCGGCCAATTGCCGTGATTTCCTTTAATGCTGCAGGAAAATCATCACCTCCACAGCCGAGGGGTAAATCAACACAGCTTCAGGGTCTGCTGCTAAGGATGGGGTGTGTGGGGATGTGTGTGAGCATGTGGAGCATTACAGGATCAACACTCAGTGTCTGCTACCTCAGGAGAGGCTGAATTCATTGAACTTTTCCATCCAGCTCCTCAAGCCTTCCTCTCCTGCCCCCACCTGTCGTCCAAGGAAGAGAGTGGAAACCTATGAAAATTGGTTTACTCGTGTTTAGTATCTTATACTGATAAAGCAATTTATGTCTGCAATTTAATTAATTCTGTATTTCCTAGGCTGGTTCACTCATTTGCCGTTAAGCTGGAGCGGTAATTAGTTGTATGACTTCAGCTGGAAATGACTCATTTTCACATCTTGAGCAGCTATCACTGCAGTGTTGGGGATACCGTCCTATAGTAAACCTATTTGCTGAGCAAACAGGATTCCCAAGAGATGAAAACTGGACTGCAGAAGCTGTGGGAAGAGTTTCATTATACTTACAGAATTTTATGGTTTGTTAATTTACATTGTATGAAAGATAAATTTTGTGCCAGAGATTACCTGGCAAGACTCATTTACTTTTGTTTAAGATGGAATTTGGAGTTTCCTAGATGGAGCCCTGGGTTACAGTGTTTTGTTGTTATCATTTTTGGGAAGGGTGAAAATAAAAAGGGAGCTTTTTTCTTACTTTCTTTCATGCCACATTGCTTATGCAGTACGGTTAGATATTTAATATTGCACTCATATTCTTCTTGAGATAGATAACAAGGTAGATATCTCAAAGTGAAGGTAACAAAGCTGGAGAGATCATTTACAAGAGAAATTAATAGGTACAATAGGAACCTTGGGAGGTTTGTGTTTCAGTTCTCCACTCCCCTCTTAATGAAAAAGTTGTAGAAAATACTATGGATTTACTGAATTGGTTATTTCTGTTGGCTAGAAAATTTCAATTTCTTGTAGTACTTTTTGAATTCCTGAGGCAAATGGGCTAACCTTATGCTCTCCATTTTTAGACACAGGACTTTCCACCTAGAAGCTGTTAAATCTTTTGGTATTCTGCCTCAGCTTTATGTTGTTGGGAAACATGACCAGGGTGTGCCACATGAGGCTAACCAATTTCCCCATAGCAGAGGCTACAGTTCTGCGAGGGGTTTTTCTGCGAGAAAAAATATCTAGTGAAACCACAGGCTGCTCCCGAGTCTTGTGCATACAGTAGGCCATGGGGTCAAAGGCACTTACAAGAGGCCAGTGCTGACTTTGCATTATGAGCGTAACTGCCTAAATTAACTGCACTCTTTATCCAGGAAGGTGTTACCAAAATTTTCAAGAAAATATATGAAAAACTGTAGGTCTGGTAGGACCCTGCTGGGTCTTACCAACTTGTGCACACACATTTGTCTCAGCAGCTTTTGACTGAAACTTGGTAGCCCTGAGTTTAGAAGACCAATGGTCCTATAAGACTTTTATCCGCAAAGCAAAACCAGTATTTGCTGATAAACTATACCAAGCCAGCAGGTGTGTAGGTGAGTGAGGAAACTCCTGTCCACTTTCTCATATTGCTGGACACTGGACACCACCAGGTTCTAAAACAACCCAGATCTTAGAAATTATGTATAAACATGGTATTCAATGTATGAAGCAGCAGAAAAACAGTCTCCAGATAGAACACATCTCTACAATGTACAGAAGATGAGAGGAAGGGTAAAAAGTCATGTCAATGCATACAGGCAGATTTTGACACAAAGGAAAAAGGGAAATCTGGTGAGGGATGCAGTGGGGATGGCAACCTGGTTAACGTGACACACTGAGAAAACTAAGACTGAAATGCTTTGAACCAGCATAAACAAGAAGACTGCATTACTCAAGGTCAGAAAAAGGGTTCTTGAGAAGAAAAAGAATGAAAATAAAGATACAATAAAAACCTGGCTGTTAATTTTTAACTGTGTAGATAGAAGTAGTGTTGTGTTTGATGGTGGTGTATTTGTAGATTTTGTAGAACTTGTAAGACTCAGTGACAACTCGGATATGAGGACTCAAAGACAGCTGATCTGAGGGAAATACCTGACTTGCAGGTCTGAGGAAAGGTTCCTAGCCTGGGTCTAGAAGGAAGCGACTTAGGAAGACAAGTATGACTCCATTTAATCATACTGAACTGAAGTTGATGTTAGTCATTCATAGAGAGACCACAGGGACTTTAGTTTGGTTAGAAAAAGACAAATTCAAGGGGTGGAATGGATTTTCTTCAGCACAGAACTAAAGCTGAATGCCTGCCTGTGGATGGGATTATTAAGAAATGAGAATGAAGGATATAAACTACCGAAAGAGTAAGAACAGGAATCCATGATGTAGCTTGAGAAACTGCCACAGCAAGTTGGTGTAGGTGAAGAGGAAGACCCTCAGTCTAAATAAATAAATGAAACTA
>NW_009649036.1:2746394-2747507 GCF_000708025.1 Charadrius vociferus
TGAGACAAAAACTGGCAGTTAACAGTTGGATGAGTTTGGGATCCTGACTGTGATTCTGGCCAGGGAGAAGTCAGGGAAGACTGGGAACAGCTACTCCAGTGGAGTACAGGAAGCAGAAGATATATCTATCATTTGGAAATGTGGACATTTTCAAAGCAAACCAGTGCTTCTATATGTGGCTAGGATAATCTCTTCAGATGTCTTTTCACAAAAACCTGAAGCCAGACTTATCCACTCTCAAGGAATTAAACCGGCACCGCAGGCACATCTGCCCAACAACTACCACACCTTCTCAAGTCCCACTGCACAACAGATACACTGTTCTGCAGGGGGAACTGAACAACGGTGAGGATGATAATCCTCCCAGGTTGGAGGACTCCCTGAGGCCTAGTCAGACCACCCCCCGAATCAAAACTGCCTCGGTAAAAAACAAAAGACGGGTCATTGTAATAGGGGACTCAATTCTCAGGGGGACGGAAGGTTCAATATGTAGACCGGACCCGCTATATAGGGAGGTTTGCGATCTCCCTGGGGCCCGGATTAGTGATGTTAAGAGGAGGCTTCCATCCCTGGTGAGGCAATCAGATTATTATCCCTTTTTAGTTTTTCAGGTAGGCAGTGATGATGTAGTAAGAAGGACACCAAGAGCAATGAAGAAGGATTTCAGGGCCGTGGGACGACTAGTTAAGGGATCGGGAGCCCAAGTCTTGTTTTCTTCCATCCCTCCTGTTGCAGGGAATGATGAGGGGGTTAATAGGAAGAGCCAGCAGGTTCATGACTGGCTCCGAACTTGGTGCCACCGACAGGGTTTTGGGTTCTTCGATCACGGCCTGATTTACAGAACACCAGGCCTGCTGGCAGCAGATGGGAAAAGCCTGTCTTGCAGGGGGAAAATGGTTCTTGGAGCAGAGTTAGCAGGGCTCATTGGGAGAGCTTTAAACTAGATTTGAAGGGGGATGGGCATGTAACTGGGCTCAATAGAGAGACACCTGGGCGTAGTAGCTCAGCAGTTGTGGGGCAGAGTGCTAGTATTTTTGAGGATTGGAAGGCCCACCACCCCTCAAGGGCAAAAACTATACACTCATTGGCTTTTCTGAAATGCCTGTACACCAA
>NW_009649036.1:2749775-2800633 GCF_000708025.1 Charadrius vociferus
GCTCACCAATTCAAGAAGGACAGGGAACTGCTGGAGAGGGTCCAGCAAAGGGCTACAAAGATGATTAGGGGATTACAACATCTCTCATATGAGGAAAGACTGAGGGACTTGGGTCTCTTTAGTCTAGAGAAAAGAAGATTGAGGGGGGATCTTATTAATGCTTACAAATACTTAAAGGGAGGGTGCCAGGGGGATGGGAACAGTCTTTTTTCAGTGGTGCCCAGTGATAGGACAAGAGGTAATGGGCACAAGCTTGAATATAGGAAGTTCCATCTTAACATGAGGAGGAACTTCTTTACTTTGAGAGTAGTGGAGCACTGGAACAGGCTGCCCAGAGAGGTTGTGGAGTGTCTTACTCTGGAGACATTCAAAACCTGCCTGGACACCATCCTGTGCAACCTGTTGTAGGTGCCCCAGCTCTGGCAGGGGGGTTGGACTAGATGATCTCCAGAGGTCCCTTCCAACCCTGACCATTCTGTGATTCTGTGATTCTGTGATATGGCATAAAACAACATGAGAAGTATGACTAAAGAAATATCAGATAAAGAGGATCTAAGAATGAATGATAACCATCAACTGAGGTGACTGAAAATGAAAGCTAAATGGGGAAGGATAAAGCCATTGAAATTCAGAATGGGTGAAATCAGATTTCATGTTTGTTAATTCCACTTAAGGGTCAGTCTGATATTGCACATTTAGCCTTTGGCACAAAGACCCTGCTAGGTCTCAGATCAAGTTCTTCTAAATTGTAGCTCTACATGCAAACTATAGAGCTGTGCTTTCCAATTCAACGCTAAATACCAAATTGTGTTTAGTGGGAATTGGTGTGGCATGAAACTATTCATTCATTCCTTTAAGACTTGATAAAGTGCAGTGTAAATCACTTGTGTGCACCAGCCTTCACTAAATCCTTTTTACATTTGTGTACAAAATCCTAGAGAAGGGACCACTCAACTCTTCCTATATGCTCTTCTATGGTCTTCAACAACTTTGGAGACCAATGGGTGGCTATCAGCTCTCACTTCTGCTTACAGACCACCCTGACATTCTGCTTTAATAGTGATGCATCTTCTGTTTTGCTTGCAGAGGCCACGTCCCCGTGCTGTGTTGTTATGTATGGTATGACCTTCCAAAAGTACTCTCACCTAGTTTATCTTCCCCAGTCAGTTTGTCACAGATACCTCCTCCCTCATCCCAAATCAAAATAAAAGTCTGCTCTTAAAGTTAATTGTACACTGAGAAGTTGCACCTTGTGATGAGGAAATAAAAGAGTCTGCAGCTCAGGCAGACCTTGGAGGCAGCTCTATCCTCACCCAAGCCAGGTTACAGCTTTAAATGGCCATAGGCCATTACTATTACTGGAACAAAGCACAGTCAGGAGTTTTGAAATTGCATCCAAAAATCTCCCTCTTGCAGGGTTTGGGATGAGTCTAGGCTACTCATATGTGCTCATATGCGCATGCATATCTACACGATGACTTTGGCTTTGGCATTTTAGTCATATGTCTAAGCTATAGAAGGCTCCTACCAGCAAAAGCTCTTTGATGCGTACGGTTTCTGTGACGCTGCAGCGAAGAAATCAGCCTTCTCAGCAAGCTTTCTCCCTCTCCTTCTCTCCTACTCTCCCACTCTCCCATATCCCCTGCATGAGGAGCGCAGATGCTGTGGGAACTGCACTGCCAGATTCTGGTGCCTAAATTAAAAGGACTGTGGCACAAGTTAGCACCATTCTTTTGGATACAACCCTTTGTGAATCTGTTCTCTGTAACACACAACCATAGTAACATGTAGCTGTAAATTCCCATTAAGGATCAAGCTTGTGCAGCTCTTTCTCCTATGGTTTGCAGTACAGTCAGGGTGCAGAAAATGGCCATGGAAAGGCATATACTCCAGGTTATCTGGAGCAGAATGGCTTGCAGTGCCAGGCACCGGGGAGGAGAGCTGTAGGGCTGTCCCACAGCCCCCTCATCCTGGCACAGCTGCACACCCTATGCTGCCCTTGATGGCCAAAAGCCCTTTGATGACTGATCTAACCCAGGCCTTGCGACACTGAGATGTCATGCACAGCAGTCAGGAACTTTTGGGAGATGATGAGGGTTGGACTACAGTCCCATGTGGTCACAGCCTCTACACTAGCCCCAAGGAGAGTGCATCTTCTGGGCCTGGGTCAGCCCCTGGCCCCTAGCTGGGGATGCCAGGCAGAGGGCTGGAGTGGTGCAAGGGGGGCTGTTATACCCTGTTCAGCTCTGCATTTCTAGTTCCATCCCTCACTGCCTCACACTGCTGATCTAGCTGTGTGTGGGATGTGTAAACAGATGGTTTTCAAAAGGTCAGGTTGGAAAGACATCTAAAACACAAGCAAATACACCCAAGAAAAATGAATGTTTTGCTTGCTCCCCACTTTTTGTCATCCTGTTCAAAAGGTCGCTGGTGCCTTTATCACATGACTTTCTGCTATCCTAGGCCGCAAAGCACCGCCCTTTAAAGAAAATGTGCAGTGTTCCCACGTGCCTTCACACTGCAGAAATTATTTCTTCCAAGCAAAAGCAAACTGCTCAGCAGAGATGTGGGGCTATATAGCACCACACAGCTTGTTTCTTCACCCACCCATGCAGTGCAAAGGTGAAGCCCACACATGTGTTTATCGAACCAGCACAGATCACTCACTTTGGCCAAGCATGGCACAAAGCACCACGCAAGGTCAAATGGTGGGTCCTCAAATCCCTTTACTCCAGCCAGCCTGGGCACAAACTGAATTGAGGTGGTGCTGTTTGGATTGAGCCCTCCAGGCAGGTGAGGTGCTCAGCTTGCCCTGTGGCTGCAGGGTTTGGTAGTCTCTGCCTCCATCCTGGACCAGCACAGTGAGTGCTTATCTTCATCTGCCTGCTTATGAAAGATCAGCTTGAGGAAAGATTGTTAGCTGAGAAAATAGATTTTGCACATTTCCTGGCTTCTGCAGTCAATGGAGAAAAAACGGTTGAACAAAGTGAATCCTCCTCTCTTCTGGATGGCAAACATGGGTATATAGGAAAGCATTTTACATCATCGAAATGACCAACTAATATGGATACTGCTAGTTCTGATCACCTTCCTTTTTCCATTGGAAAGGAGAAAAAATGTAATTTTCATTACCAGCACTATTCATTATATGTATCACGGTAGGGAATCTGCAGTCACAGTTGAAGCCCTACAGAATAAAGTTTCAGCTCCATATATTGTCTGATACTTAATCATACCTTATGCTTCCTATACCTAATAGTACCAGCCACTTCTATTTAAGTCATGTAAAGCAAACCCTTTGGCCCTGGGGAATATGCCTCTAGGAGCAGCACACATTAATGGGAGATAACAAGTAGGAAACCACGATGTTCTTGTTCCTATGCACAGCTTAGACCCATACGCAGAGCAGAAGAGATCTTTTGCAAGCTCCTACAGAGCTGACTGATCACTAGAAACATCCCCACCCATAAGGCCCCGCAGAGTATCAACGTTTATTGTGGCAGAGGAAAATGTCTGTAAATATCTTAAAAATTATTATTTGCCATGCTCTTGGCACAAGCTGTGGTAGGACAGGAGCCAGTCCAGCTACTGTTACGAAAAACAAACAAACAAACAAAAATAAATCAAATCAAATAATATTTCTCTTTTGTTAGAACAGGCTTTCTTAGTTTCATTTTGTATTTCTAGCCCACAGAAGGCTTACAGGAAATTTCAGCTGGTAAAATGTAAATTTACCGTAATTGTGTATTAGCATCAGATGCAGCTGACCACAAGATACGCGCTTTAGAAAAAAAATAAGTGTTTGTACTAGCAGGGCAATAAATGACAGGAAACAAACCTGCCTGGTGCTACCACAGGTTTTCAAGCCTGCGACTCTCAGAAAAGATGCATGCTATACCTCCAAAGAACGCCATGCATGCTAATAAAATTCCCACAAGGAAAGAGACGTATACTGGAAAAAGTTAAACTGCTGGGAAAAATGATGGTTTTCTTTTGTTACCTTATAGCATACTGCTCTTTTTTTCTCTGGCCTCTCTCCAGACACGCACTGTTCCCAGCCCCTGGGGTGAAGTGTTTCATTACAGGCTGGTCAGTAGTCTCTCCATGATGACTGTCCACTTCCTCCTGCTTGTTCATTTCTCCCTCTTTTAGCTCACCCATACCTTATCCCATTCTCATCCCTCCCTTGCTTGTGTCACAGCAAGGCTGTGTCCCCACTGGTGTAGGAAGTCCACAGTAAGCGAAGCCCACTAGCACACCTGGCCAGGTTGCTCCTGGGACCTTCTACATGCTACAATGAAGCAACTCTATGAGACTAATTTAATGGGAAATCAGCTCATGTAACCCAAAGTGCCCCGTCAGGAGACACAAACACTGTAATATCCCTCTTGCATATATGTATACATACATAATCCCTATGTAGTTCTCAGTGCTCCAGGTCACGCTGTCCATATGTGCTTACTTTCCTATTTGGTCATGTCCACCCTCATGTGTTTTCCCCAGTGTTATGCCAAGGGAAATTCTTTGGGGCAGAGAGCTTCTCTTACTGCTTTGGTGTGATGGCTTTGGCTACTTGAATAATATGACTTGCTGATATAAACAGAGCAAGGAAGGGAGACAGGCAGGCGAGATAGGTACATACAGTTTCTCAAATCTCACAAATCCTTGAAGATCCTTGAAGATCTGATCCTGACTTAGAAAAGCCTTCAGTGCTTGTGAAGCCGAGCCTCAGAGCTATAACCAGCCTGAGGAGTAAAAAAATACGGGTTGAGCACCCTGAGCACATGGTGTCCTAATGGAAAACTCTGGGAGGGAATGAGGTCCAAAATCAAATTGCCTATTATTTATCCTTAAAAATTGCTAGTTTGCTTACTTTTCCAGTGATGGCCTTCAGGAGTTCTGTAAATAATATTCTGGAATTTCATTATGAGAATATTTATGAAGGCAAAGATTATTAATTCAGTTTGCAATGTAAAAAAACCCTAAACCACACAAAAACCCCACCCAAATAACAATATTAGAGAAAAAAAACTTAGTTTAAATTATCCCCAAATAAAATTGTTCCTAGATGTTGCAAGACAGACTCAGGTAGCCGCCTTCGAGGAACAGCCTGTCTCTGCCTTTCCACACCCATCTTTGAAGAGGCAGGAATATGCGTGTCGAAGTGCAACAGGAGAAGACAAGGTAATTCAGGTAATGTTGTGCAGGATACCAGTCCCCCTAAATGACTTCCAAGTTCATGGTAGAGGGAAGGGGCATGAAAACTTTCACCTCAGACTCTTGGACAGCCAGAACATCTGACCCGTACAGATGGCATCACCAAGCACGGGGCTGAAGGATTTGGGGATGAACGACCATGAAGTCTTCAGCCAAAGGCAACCACAAGGTGCCAGCAGCTGCCTCATGAAACCATTGCAGAATAAGGGAATCCAAACCCCAGTAACCTGTTTTGGTTACTGTTAATGCATCAGTAATCCATCTCATTGCCTTCTGTGGAAAATAGGATTTCTTGACAATTACATCTCCACCTTTCCAGGTGGAATCCAGTTCACTATCTTTTTTGAAGCATTTTCCACTGGTTCTGTGGAAAAAAAAGCTTTAATAAGCTGAGGAAAAATAGCAGGCCTGACCTTGGCAAAACACAAAGATGGTTATAAGGACCTGACGTATGATTAGCTGAGCCAGTATATGGTGCATACAACAGAGTGAGATGTGTAGGGCCTGCAAGAGGTCAGAACGCACTAGACAAGGGTGTGCCATACAAGGGCAGGTGCCAATTTTCTAGCTGGGTAAGACTACTCATTTCAAAGATACCCCTTAGGAAAACATAAAAAAAAAAAAAGGTATAAATGTGAGACTAACCAGAACTACTACCTGATCACAGGAAGAGGCTTCACCAGCCAAAGGGGATGAAAAATGCTAAGGCTGACATTTTCTAAAATGGCTGTGTCTTTGGGCATCTTACGCAATTATTTGCTATTTTCTCCTCCTTTGCAAGTGAGCTCAGCGTTCCTGTCTCCTAAGTATCTGAAGATACCTAAATGCCCCTAAATGCCCCAAAACCCAGCCTTTTGAGATAACCCATTTACACACAAAGAATCTGAATGCAATTACTTTGCTTTTTCAAATGGTCAAATAGCATTTTTTTTTCTCGCTGTTTACTAGTATGAGGTAGTGCATTGTACTATACAAATAATATTTATGCTTCGTCAGAGCAAAGCAGTCCCATTGCAAATGAGGGATAATTTCTCAACCAGAGAAACTTCCTGTGTTCCTTGGCAGCTTTAGGTGGGCAAGTTAACTGCAGCAGGAAAATCTAATCCAGTATCTTCAAGCAGTTTCAAGTTACAATACAGGGGCTCATTTGTCAAAGAGAGAAAAAAAAAAAAAAGACTTTGTCTCAAAACCCTTGTGGCAGCAAGAGTATGTGCCAATAAACCACAAAAAGCCATATATGGCAGCTACTTAGGTTTGCTGAACATTATTAAAAGGTTTTATATCTCTGCTAAATCTACTAGGGACTGATCCAATATCTCCTGAATTCAATGGATAGCTATCCCTTTACTTCTGTAAACTTTGAATCAGGCCCAGAATAAAGATGCAACAGGGAGATTAAAATAGTAAAATGGAAAAGAAATTGATTTATTCTTTTTAAATTTAAAAGGTGTATTCTTTGTGTCACTGACATAGGTTATAATAAACTCCATCCCTAGACTTAGGAATTGCTTTTCTCCAATCAAGTAAAGCAATACCTTTTTGGGCAACCTGTTGGTTTTATATTAGGATATTGCTTTTCTGAGATAAGTATCCCCTGTAGTGAATCAAATGTAAATAAAATTTAACAACACAAAGCATGGATTTACAGAAAACAAAGCCTGCCAGACAAATTATTGTAGAAGCCAGTAGAGTTGCAGGGAGACTTCAAGTGTATTTCTCAGATTAATCCCAGTGTTTTGTAATAATTTTTCAATAATTCTCCATAATACCTTAGTTCCAGAGGAACATATAAAGTATCCAAATTCCACTTTCATCAGCGCCCCTAGCATGCTTTCAAATGTGTTTTAAAACTCCCCAGCTGATTTTGCAGCATGCAAAACCACAACAAGCTAATAGGAAATTGTCTAAAAGTGACCATGGATGATTATAGGCTGGATCAATACTTGCATAAGTCAGGAAATTTCAACAGGAAAGGTAAGCATTTGAAGCATATTTTTCTTTAGGGGAAGGTGTGAAGATTCTTGTAGAGAGTAGAATATGTTCACAGTTCACCCCTGAAAGAGGAAGTGTTTGACTGTCTTATTCAAGAAACCTAAAAGCGTGGTTGATTGTACTGCCAATTCATTTCTTTCAAAGTGAACCGCATTAAAATTCCAGAGACTTTTGGCCATTCTTTATCAGATGCTATATCTACAGCACCTTACAGATGGGATTTTCTTTAAACAGACATGCTCTAGGAAATAGAAACTTTTCATTCAGACGCTGCAGTTGGATTTACCAGGTTCCACAGCATTTTAAAAGATATGGCAGGGGCTATTACTTCTGTCTTTAGAAGGAGAAATGGAAATAGAAAAGTATAAAATAATTGGCAAAAGGCATAGAGGAAAACACAGACCAGGTCAGCAGGCGTGCTGGTGTTACCACCACCAAAACAAATATTGTTACTATTTTTATTAGCCCTCTTCAGCTTCCTCTGTTAGTTAGATGTTGATATTAATGAAAACTAGGATCTCCACCAGAATAGCAGACGAAAATTTAGTTAAGTCCCCAAGATACAGGTATGTAAGGTTAATAAACAAAGTGGTTTCATATTCTCTTTTAATAAGATCCATTTCAAATTCAGGAAAGAAACTTCCATCCAGAAATAATAGTCCACCCTACAAGGCCAAGGTGGGCTCACCTCTGGCATGTACCGCTACCACCAATCTTCTGCATAAAGGGTTAGAAGTCATGTACACTGTTCAGTAGTCAAAGCTCTTGGGAATGACCCTTTCTTTTATCCCAATGTTAGCATTAATTTTCTTTTTAAAAAATTCCTCTTTTGAGTAACAGGGATTAGAAATTATTTCTGATGTAATTGCATCTAGCGCCTGTTTTGGTAGAAACCACACCTATCTTCTTCATAAATGCTTATACATGGTGGTATTTGATTTCAGAAGTACTGATGTTCTTGTCTCTCCTGTTCAGCTGAAGGCTGCCCTAATTTTTAGGAGTCATATTTCAATGTAACTACATTTAAAGGCAATTCCTATCCATTTGTTCTTCAGCCAGGACTTTCCTTGCCTTAAATGATGCTTTGCCCTCCCCAGTGCTCTCATACAATGAGCAATGTGCATAGATTGCCATTCTCTGAACATATTCCAATTTCAATACATCTTATTTAGAATTGCATGATTGAACTAGACATAGTGTTCAGGACAAGAGGACACTATTATTTTTATTTTTCCTTTTTTGACATCTTGGAGACTGGGAGTTATTGAGGTGGGGGGAGCAGGGATGTTACTGCAGAAATACAACATCTGACCTTCAATGTCAGTGTGGGAATATTGGCATGGCACTTTGGAAAGCTTCCCTTTTTTCTACTTATTATTTTTAAGATGTAAAATCCATAAAAAATAGCTACATTAAACCACCTATGCCACATTTAAGCCAAACCTGGAGATGAATCAAACATCTATTCATTAGGTTTTCTCTATTATCATGTTGCCACTCAGCTCTTTTTCTGACAGCCTAGAACTTGATTAAAGAAAGCACTGAATTATTTCCACTCACATTATTTTAAAGAAATAATAGAAAATTAATTGAATTAATGGGATGCAGCAGTTAGTTGGAAAAAAAAAAAAAAACACAACAAAAAAACCCCACCCAGCTTTCCAACTC
Organism: Charadrius vociferus; assembly: GCF_000708025.1. Classification (NCBI taxonomy): domain Eukaryota; kingdom Metazoa; phylum Chordata; class Aves; order Charadriiformes; family Charadriidae; genus Charadrius; species Charadrius vociferus. The sequence continues at coordinate 2,758,653 of NW_009649036.1, forward strand.
CCTCTTTAGGAGAGAAAGGGAAAGCGGAAAAGGTACCCCACCTGCTGTGTCTACTTTCATTTTAAGGTCTCTGGCTCCTCCACAAGGAAAACTAGTGAAGACATATCTTCCTGCTGCCAGGTGTAATTTCATAGAATCATAGAATCGTTTAGGCTGCAAAAGACCTTAAAGATCATCAAGTCCCACTGTTAACCTAACACTGCCAAGTCCACCGCTAAACCATGTCCCTAAGCACTATATCTACATGTCTTTAAAATGCCTCCAGGGATGGTGACTCCACCACTTCCCTGGGCAGCCTGTTCCAATTTAACCCTTTCAGGGAAGAGATTTTTCCTAATATCCAATCTAAACCTCCCTTGGTGCAACTTGAGGCCATTTCCTCTTGTCGTATCACTTGTACTTGGGAGAAGAGACTGACCCCACCTCACTACATCCTCCTTTCAGGTGGTTGTAGAGAGCAATAAGGTCTCCCCTCAGCCTCCTTTTCTCCAGGCTAAACAACCCCAGTTCCCTCAGCTGCTCCTCATAAGACTTGTTCTCTAGACCCTTCACCAGCATCAGTGCCCTTCTTTGGAGACGCTCCAGCACTTCAATGTCTTTCTTGTAGTGAGGGGCCCAAAACTGAACACAGCATTTGGGGTAGGGCCTCACCAGTGCTGAGCACAGGGCAACAATCACTTCCCTAGTCTTCCTGGCCACACTTATTTGCTTATGCAAAATTTCATAAAGCTTTGGGGAAAATTCTTCTCGTATGATTTTATAGAGGGTGTCTTAGGAAAGGAGAACACAGATTAAAAGTTGTGATTAAGCTGAACTGCTAAAGACAAGTACACAGGCAAACTCATCTAGAAACACTTGAAAAAGCTTTGAAGGAACTTCTTCAATGCCATCGATCAGTGTTCTACTGGTATGGAGCTTGGGTGGGCAAAGAGGGCTGAGCACAGTGCCCAGCATGGTGGTCCTCCCCTGCCACCCTGGGCACCCTCCGAAAAGCCTGGGGCACAGACCCAAGGTAGAGCATCCTACTATCTTCCAGATCCAGGAATTCATCAGAAAGACCTCTGTTGCCTTTCCTGTCTGGAATCTTTTTTTCAGGAGATGGTGACATTGCAAACAAGATCTCAGGAGTGGGAAAAGGTGCTCTCAGCTATGCTGAAAGGCTCAGATGGCCATCAGGCAAGCCTGTTCATGGGCCACCAGCAGCAGACTTTCTCAGCAAGTATTTCCCTGGTGGAAAAACCCCTCACATCTGGCAGTGCGACAGCTAGGTCTTGGGAGGAGACTCTATTTAATTTAAGATGCTCCTTCTTTTTGCTAATAAACAGAATGATATAGCTCTACAGCAAAAACCTGAATGGCAGAAAGCAACTAATAAATTTCCACCTCAAATAGCTATGAAATGTCAGTAAAATCCACTTAGGGGGATTGAAAGTTGAGCAGTGGGCAGTTAGTGAAAGACAAGAGGCAGCTGACAGCCTGGGTTCAGGATTGAAGCCTGGCACTGCAGTTATGTGAGTGCAAGGGAAAGCATCTGCTGGTGGCAGGCAGGCATGGGGAGGTGGCAAGGACTTGTGAAGCAGACTATACAACACCCGCTCTGAAACAGCAGCTGCTGGTAGGTGTTGTTCCCCCACACTGGGGAAAGGACCTGAAGATTTAATATGGTGGTAGCAAGGTCTTGATCTGAGGAAATCATTTTTGGAAGCTCTCCATGTTGTGAGTCTGTAACTAGAAACCTGCACCGCAGGCTTCAAATGGACAGCACCCTTATTTTCCTTAAAAAAAATAAATCATCATTTGTGCAAAAATGTGGGGATTAAAAATAACTTCCTTCTGCAACTTTTCCATGTTGCTACTTTGTGTATTGTCAAATGCTTTCACTTCTGTTAAAACGACAGAGTAGGAATAAGCAAGAAATGCAACTGTAACAGCAGCTAAAGACGCAAAGGCAGAGGCTTTGCCTTCCATAGCAATTCTGCTGGGTTGGGACTTCTTATTTCTTCTTTACTGTAAAATAAAACCCAATGTGAAAAGGGTACCCTCTGGTTTTCCCTGTGTGTCCCTTCTTTGTAGAAGCACTTGGGTGCAGAAAGAATAAACTCTTAACATGAAATGGGGTGCTTGCTTCCTGTGGTTACACATTTCTCTTTGTTCAGAAGCCCAGCAAAGTCATTTATCCCTTCGTGGCTGCACCAGGTCATGTATGACTGAGGTGTTTCCTTGAAAACTGCCTTGTTTCAGCTTACTCATCATCTGTTTCACTGAAAACGTGTTCCTGCCTCATCATCATAATAAAATTACTCACCATAAATTCAAAGGCTTTGGACTAAAGCTGACCACAGGTTAGCAGCTGCAGAACTCGTCTTTGCAGAAAGACAGTCGTTTACTGCAAAATGAAAATACCCTGATAGTAGCTGTTGTTGTCATCATCACCACCATTATTGTTGTTATTTTTAAATGACTGTACCTGATCTCCTGCTTTGCTTTTAATAGGGGCAGGATGTGCCCTGTGGGCAGCACAGCTTTCCAACCTTTTGTGCAACCTTTTTTTTTGTAGGCACAGTGAAGCATCTAAATCGTTCCCTGAAGATTCACTTCTGACTCTGATGGCATTATTGCACCAAGAATCAAAAAATATACAAAGTCAGCTGAAATTAATGGCTGCTTTTCCTACTGACTTCAGTGGGCCTTCTGAGTACATATGCGAGGTGTGTGAGAATCATATCTTCTCAGGCAATCATGCAGCAGCACAAAGGCTCTCTGGACATTCATGACTGCATGGGGAAATACTTTTGGGCTGACCCTGTTTTAGTATGGCCCTGCAGCCTTGTGTGTACAGCATTGGCACTCCTAGGAACAGGCCACAGCCTTTGCACTAAGTTTACGAAGCCTCGGGATTTGCTTTGTCTGAACTTATCCTGAGCTGCTTGAAGCTTCATTTTCACTTGCTTTATATGTAACAGCAATTTTTTCTAATCAGGTAGTCACATAGTCAACATTTTTTTTGCCTCAGTTTTCAAAGGCAATTGGTCTTACCACACCTCTCGAGGCGCTGAATGTCAAGGCAGGAATGGGGGCAAGGAAGACACACTCATCGTAAGAGAAGATCAGATTTGAGACCATCTGAGGAAGCTGAACGTACACAAGTCCATGAGACCTGATGAGATGTGTTTGAGGGTCCTGAGGAAACTGGCAGATATAGCTGCTAAAGCTGCTCTCCACTGTATTTGAAAAGTCATGGCAGTCAGGTGAAGTCCCCAGTAACTGGAAAAAGGGAAGCATCACACTCATTTTTAAAAGGGTAAAAAGGAGGACCCCAGGAAATACCAGTAAGCCTCAACTCTGCCCAGTAAGATCATGGAACAAATCCTTCTGGAAGATATGTCAAGGCTTATGGTTGACAGGGAGGTGATTTGAGACAGCTAATATAGCTTCAACAAAGGCAAACCATGCCCAACTCTTCCAGTAGCCTACTGCATTGGAGTGATTGTACCAGTAGACAAGGAAAGAGGTACTGATGTTATCTGCCTGGACTTCTGTACAGCCTTCAACATGGTCCCACACAACATTCTTGTCTCCAAACTAGGGAGGTATGGGTTTGGGGGGTGGATTCTTCAATGGATAAGGAATTGTCTGCATGGTCGCATCCAAAGAGTTGCGGTCAAGGGCTCAATGTCCAGATGGAGACCAACAAAAAGTGGTGTTCCTCAGGGGTCTGTATTGGGACTGCTACTGTTCCATAGCTTTATCAATGATATAGACAGTGGGACTGAGTGCACCCTCAGCAAGTTTGTAGGTGACACCAAGCTGAGTGGCAGAGTCGATATGCTAGAGAGAGGGGATGTCATCCTTGACAAGCTTGAGGAGGGGGGCCATGTGAACCTCAAGAAGTTCAACAAGGCCAAGTGTAAGGGCCTGCACCTGGGTCGGGGTATCAGTATCCTGGGGTCCCCTGGGGGAAGAACTTATTCAGAGCTGCCCTGTGGAGAAGGGCTTGGAGATACCGGTGGATAAAAAACTAGGCATGAGCCAGCAATGTGAGCATGCAGCCCAGAAAGCCAATCGTATCCTGGGCTTCGTAAGAAGAAGCACAGCCAGCAAGTTGAGGGAGGTGATTCTGTCCCTTTACTCTGTTCTCGGGAGATCCTGCCTGGAGTACTGCATCCATCTCTGGGGCCCCCAGCACAGGAAAGACATGGACCTGTTAGAGGGGCTCCAGAGGAATTATTAGAAGGGCTGGAATGCCTCTCCAATTAAGACAGGCTGAGAGAACTGGGGCTGTTCAGCCTGAAGAAGAGAAGGGTCCAAGGAGACCTTGTTGTGGTCTTTCTAGGTATAAAGGGAGCTTGTAAGAAAGAGAGAGAAAACCTTTTTGGCAGGGCCTGTAGTGACAGAACAAGGGGTAATTAAAAGAGGGTAGATTTAGACTGGATATAAGGAAGAAATTTTTTACATTGAGGGTGGTGAGGGACTGGAACAGGCTGCCCAGAGAAGTTGTGGATGTCCCTTCCCTGGCAGGGTTCATGGTTAGGTTGAACAGGGCTTTGAGTAACCTGATCTAGTGAAGGATGTCCCTGCCCATGGCACAGGGGTTGGCCTTGATGATATTTAAATGTCCTTTCCAATCCTAACCATTCCATGGTGCTATGATTCTGTGCCTTAATTTATTTTTTTAATTTGCTTATCTTCAGATGATACGATCGTCGTTTTATACAGGCAGTAGTTGCGCACAGTTATTCTGTGTAGAATAGGGTGTTTGTGACTAACATAAAGATGTTGTGTGGAGAAACACAGGCCTGGTATGACAGTGGAGGTGTGGGGAAGCGGGGACACAGGATGAGGTGCTGAGGAGTTCAGCACTGGGCAATAACATCTGGAAGTGGAGACCCCACCATTGGAAGCAACTCACCAGTGGTCAGATAAATAAAAGCAGACCTGGAGCTGGGCAAAACTGGCTTTGGGTGTAAACAAGACAGCAAGAACAACAACAAAAAGCATCTAATATATGTAAAACACACCTTGTGTAATAAAATCAGATTTAATGTGGATGTGCAGACCCGTGAAGAAAGAGCAACGTGTAGAATACGAAAATGACTCCAAGTGGGTCCTAGAGTGAAGAATAAGAAGCCATCAACACCAGCACTGTATTTCTTCCTGTGACAGGCTTGGGCTGTGGGTGACTTGCCATATCCCTCCCCGACCCCCAGATGGAAACCATCAACATTCAGATCCTGAGGGGCAGTGGAAGGCTGAGCACAACACCAGAGAAAGGGGTAACAGCCAGGACATGTGTGGATAGAAATTTTAAGTGTATAGTTTTATTGAAACTTTTCCTCTGTATTATTCTCTTCACTTACTTTTTCTCTCTTTTTCCATAATAATTAGGTATGTGCTAATACTGATACCTTGATTATGCTGTTAAGTTTTCAATTACACTAACAATAAATTCTCATGTTTACACATAAAATGAATTTCCTGTTTGCCCGTAACAAGTTTTTAAGGGTGACAGGACCACTGCTGCACTCTGGCTGGATTGCCATGGGAGTGTTACTGCTGGAGCCTGCACTAATTCCTTGCTAATTTGGCTCAAGGGAACCTCTAGTTAGTATCTAACCTAGGAGTAACATCATTTGATGCACTAATACTGCCCATTACAAATAATGCAGAATAAGAACTATTTCCTAAATGCTTCCATTTGGTGTAGGAGTCCTTAAATCCTTCAGAAATCATGGACTGCTGTGAGGGTAAGGTATAACCTGGCCCATGGAAAGTAAATTTGGACTAGGAAGGAGATGTTAACCCTTCATAGTGTTTACTGGTAAAACTAGTGGGAGGACAGATGTTAGAAATTATGTCTAACAGTAAATAGTGTTTAGGTACTGACTTCAATACAGTAAGATGCTGACACCTGTTTTGGCACTAAGTATGTGTAATCTCGGAAGAGAGCTACTGGTTGTACACAGAAGCCACTTTTCAGCGCAGACCACCTTTCTGATGGACTTCAGATTTTTAAGTGAACTCTAAACACCACTGTGGTTATTTTTAAGGTGAAGGTACCAAAACCATTGCAAACTCAACCTTGAGCAAGTGGCGGATGTGCTTTCCCATCTCTGGAACATATGACTCATATCATTATTACCTGCTTCTGAATAAGAGGAAAAGGAGATTGTTTAGTTGCTATTTTTCACTTTTTCATCAAAACCGCCTGCGGAGGTGTGGGTCTGTCTGTGCAGCTCTACTCTTCCACTGCTTCCTTTGGGCAGGGCTAGGGGCACTGGTGCCCGTGGACCCACATCATGCGCCACGCAAACACAAGGTCCCAGGAAGGAGGGAGGGAACCAGGGGAATGACAGCAGCCTCCCTGGTGAGCCCCAGGCAGTGAGATGGTTCTGCTGGACAGGCAATCATCCTCTCACCCCCTGATCTCAGCATGGCTGGGTCTGGCCCAGCTCCTTCTCCTGGCCCAGGGCAATACTCGTGCAAGGAACAGCCACCAGCGTCCTTCCCTCCCCTTGGCACAACGCACCCTGCCGGACCAGACCACAGCACTGTTTTCAGTCCTCTTCTTTGATGCTGCATCACCGAGGGCATCTCACACGTACGTAATAACAAACTAATAAATCCTCCCAACTGCTCTGCAATGTAGATATAAAGGTGTGTTTTCCCTGCATTTTACAGATTGGAATCCAAGGTCAAGAGATATTATAATAATTTGCCTGTCCATTTTGCAGTGACCTTATGTTCTGCATTACAAAGATCACAGTAGGCCTTTACATGTTTGAAGCCCTCTTTCCTGGACTGCAGCTGTAAACCTGTGTCAATGTGGATGAGTGATGCTTCTGCAGATTGCACCACTGACACCGAGGACAGCACGTATAAAAAGAAGAAACACAACTAGTGACCAACTGTGAAAAATTTGGTATAAGTTACATGTCTAAAATCACACAGGAACCTCTCCAGCAGAGATGCAGAGGGACAAACCCCTGTGTACTATCATGCTTTTTACCTGCTGAATATAAAACTCTTTTATTCTCTAAGCTCACAAGTACCCCAGCTACCTTCCAGCTTCTGCACTGAGACGGAGCTCCTGTGTCCATCTGAATCCTTCCCTGCACAATACCGATTAACCTCTAATAGGTCCCTTTGTTCAGTCAAGGAGGAAAAGCCATACACAGCCCTACCCTGGGCATCAGCTAACCTTTGATTTTATGGCATTAAATGTGCAATTTTAACTAGCTAGCTGAAAAAGAAGGATGTCTCTTTCTTGCTTTTTTTTTTTTTTAAAGGAAGCTGAGCCCTCTCCTCTCCCCATTCATGACTTCCATCATGGGGAGGCAAGGGACCACGTTGCCCTGGCAAATTCAGCATTTGTCTTTTAACTGGATAGGCTGATGGGTTTGGAGGTCCAGCTCCAGTCTTCAGTGGAATTAAACACATAGGTGATGACCATAAAGGGGGCTGTAATTCTCTTTTTGTCCAAGGCCAGACCTTTGCTGGCAGAGCTAATGGAGTAAGTGATGGTGTTAGTGCACTGCCACCCTATGGGTGAAGCAAAGTTAGAGGGGACAGAGCATATGTTTGTCAGCAGGTTTAGGGAGGAATTCTGGGGGGATGTGTGGTCTCATGGACACAGCTGCTCTGCCTGCTCCTCCCAAGCTTTGTCCCAGAATTAGGAGTGTCACCTCCTTGTCCTTCCTGGTGTCCCTCATACATGGTTTTCTTTCCTGTGCTCATTTTCAGAGTCAGCCCATTTCCAGGCATCTTACTTGGACTGTCCCAGATGCTACTGTCTGAATCTCAGTGAGATTCACAATATCTCCCACAATATCTCAGTCTTCTGCTCTTCTTGTCCAGCTGGTTTCAGTTCTCCTCTTCTGTGTCCCCTTCTCCTTACTAGTTCCTATTCGCCACAATTTGCCTCCTGTTTTCCCTCTCCAGTCAGCCTTTCTTCACCAAACTTTAGTGTCTTCCCATCTTCCCTTGCAGTCTCAGGATTCATGCCCAATTAATTCCATCTTTTTCTGGTTTCCTTCTTGCATAACAGTTCTGATCCTCTATTCCCCTCTTGCCTGTGCTCTCCTTGCTAGGTTACATCTGGTGGCTTTGCGCCTCTCATCTCTCACCTCACTGTATTGCTTCCCCAGCTACTCCTTCTCTCTCCCCTGTACTGGATTTTGCTCCTTCTGGTTGCATTCCACTGAATCAGCCACCCCAGCTCACAGAAAAATTCATTTCAGCTGTGAAAAGCTGAGTTTTCAGAAACAGAGTTCATTTTGAATAATAACAGAATGCCAAGCGTGTAACAATCCTAACCGAACAAAAGTCCTGCAAGAACACATTTCAGAGATGTCCATGTCGTGGTTCCTAAAACAAAATTCAACCCAGGCTGCCTGGAGCAGAGCTGGTGACAAGAACCTTTTTGTCATGTTAGAAGAGTCTAGTCAATTTTATCAGTGATGAGAAGAAAACTCCAAAGAGAGAAATGAGATTTAGTCATCATTTGCCATGAGTTTTGGAGTCTCCAGCACCATGTAAATCTGAGTGGTTTCATCAGGAACAGGAGCGTCTTCCAGCCCAGGGCGCTTGGAAGTGGAGCTGGTTGCATTCTGTAAGACTTGGCGGCAGAGCAACCTACAGGGAGCCTCACTCAGTGGCTATGAATGAGGGGACAGCATGAGGGGAGTGATGGATGGGACAGAAGTTGGCAGATTTCTAGTGGACATCTCACAGAACCTGTTGGAATCTCCTCTGAGTTCCCCTGCAAATTTGCGGAAGTTGAATTGTTTCTGCAAAGCATTTTAACTTGAAAATTTAAAACATTTCTGCCAAAACTGCTTGTTTCACCAGTCTATTTCCAACAAACTCAGAGTATCAGCTGGGGGAACTTTTAGTCTTGTGCTTTGTCTTAGCTTGGAGGAGCTGGAAGCAACTATTACAGGGAACATCTTGCTACTGTCTTTTGAGCCATAACCAGGAGAAACCTCCTTAGCTGCTTTGTGATGATGGCACATCTCCAGTCCCACCACCTGCAAGAGCTCTGAGAAGGTACACATATGGCTTACTTGGAGCTGGAAGGACTAACAGGTTGCAGAGTGCTGAGTGGGGAGAAAGGCCCGTCAGATCTTTTGTCTACTAAAATGGAAGTTTCCTAAAGTGAAGGAAACTGCACTTTCTTGACCATTTGCAAACCACAGTTCCTTGAAGTGTTTATATCTTGGCTATGTTTGGTCCAGCTCTCAAAGTAGCTGGAGAAGGGAATCGTGACACAAAGTGCATCCACTACTAGGTTCCATCTGGCAGAGAAGCATAAAAGCTGTCACAAAGTTCAGCATGTTTTGTTAACGCCAACAGAGCAATGCATTTTTTCCCCCTAGCATTTTGTTGGAAGTGATTAAACAGTTTTTGATGAAAAAAAAAAGAATAAAATCACACTGGATTGGACTCATAGCATGGAAAAGCTGAACAGTTTAAGTCTAACAGGGTTATAAACCATTAAAAAAATCTTCCGTTGAGAGGAGTCCAGCAATGTAAACTTTTGGTAGTACGACCTGCTCTGCCTTAGGTGTAGCACCTTTGACACACATGTGATTCCTTCATTTTTAAATGGAAAAATGTAAGGACAGTTTAATAATAGTCCTTTATTGGGAACTGGAACTTTATGGCAACCAACCTACTTGGCATCAAACTGACTTTTTTGTTTACATAAAAAGTAATAATCCAGAAACTGGCAACATTACATTTGTATGTATAGGAGAAAAAAGAAGTACAAGCCACCCAGCAATAACTGTTTTCTGGTTTTTGAAGAAATGAAGATTTCTAACCTTTACTTAGGTTCTGCTTGATACGCAGTTTCTTAAAGCCGGGGATTTTTGAGCAGGTTACTATGAGTATGTCTGTGTACATGAGACAAAGACAACAACTTTGATATAAAAGGTGTGAAATACAATTAAAAATTTAAAATAATATACACCGGGTTTAAAATCACTGGGTTGAAGTTAAGCTTTGTTACTTGGTAGATACATGCTTTGCTTTAAACCTTCTAAAATATAGATTCCAAAGATTTGGTAGTACTTAGAAAGCCAAGGATTACTGAAATAGGAAATATTAGATCCCGAGATGATTAATATCACAAACGATAGCACGCTATTTCCCAACACTCATTTTCATTTTCCATTTTGCGTGTATGGTTTGTCCCTTTGCTGTCATTTTCAGTACCTTCCTTTTTTACGATTTCTTTTTCCTGGCAGTTTGTTGGTCGATTACAAAACTTTTGTAAGTGCTAGACATTATTTGCATCTATACACTGCATAAATATTCAAAAACACCATTGTACACTTTGGACAGAACAATGAAAAAATATTTCTCCTTCACAAATAAGAAGTAAAACATTAATACCAAAACTTCTTGGGCAACTTGTATTGCATCCAATAACTTAAAAGAAGCTTTTCTTAATTGTCTGTTCAAGCAGTCAACAAGCAATACATAATCCATGGGAATCCCAGTCAGAAAATGGGTATGTACCATGCCTTCCTGTGCTGGGCTGGCTAATATAGCTATCTAATCCAGTTTTGTACCCCGACCATGAAACTTTGCAGCCCCAGAGTGATGCGCAGAACTGTTTTTTTCTGGGGCAAACTGGAGACATGATAAGCCAAAACTACCTATCACATCACTGATCTGAAAAACAGGCTGCAACACGCTAATGAGGGTCATTCCCAGACTCCTCCTCCATGCACACAGGAGGAGGGTTCCTGCACAGTTTGGTTACCACCTGATTTGGGTATACTGGAGCTGTTGGGCAGGAGCCTGCGCCACACTCAGCCTGCACAACCTCCGATTGCAGAAGCTGCATCCGAAGGCAGAGTTTGCCTGAGAAGGAGAGAGACTGAAAACCTGCATCACATCTGTGAGACTCAGTTTACTCACTAAAAAGACAGAATCCCCCTCATTTGGAGAAAAGTGTCTAAAAGTGATCTATCTAAATATCTTAAACACTTCACTTCTTTCTTATCCTGTTGGCTATGCCCAATCTCATGCAACAGAGAGGGGGCAGGCGTTTGCCTTTCACATCTACCCATGGCCTGAGCTTACATTTCTTCCTAGCTCTTCATGGATTACAGACTATAGGACTCAGTGACTATCTGATATGGAAGAAGTATTACTTCTCCCTCTCATTGCTATAAGAAATCGATTCAGAAATCAAAATCACCCCAACATCATACCAATACACTTGTGAGATCACCAAGATAAACCAGAGGCAAAATACTTCCTGGAACAGTTTCCCTCGTAAAATAATACCTCTGCTAGTGCAAGATATGGTATCAGGCAGCTATTTCGTATGCTGCTCTTAGTCAAATATTAACCACACGCTGACCACTAAACTCCAATCTATGTTCCTGTAGCTGCTGTTTTCCTCCAAAAACTTTGCTTCCTTGGAACAAATATTTTCAAGATGGGTCTGAGTTAAGCAGCTGGTATGTAGATAAAAAGAGTCAGCATCCTTTGCCCAGAAAAAAGGCCTGACCTCTAGATACTGTAGCATTTTTACCATTCTGTCATGCATGGCAATGCTATTTATCATATTAACGCATTATGCACGCAAATTAGCAATGCCTACATTAAAAGGATGACCCCAGAACACTTTACCATAGGGCTTTTTGGTTTATAGTCTTTCAGATCTTGCCAGACTTTACTTTCTGATCTAGATGTTTTCATTAGAGACACCAGCCCCACACTGAATTCTTTTGCTTTTATTATTTTGTCTTAGCAATGGAGATTTCAGCAAAACATTTTTTGGACACGCTGTTTTGCCTCTGTTAGAAAAACTTTAACAATCTCAGTGAAAACCACTAACATGTCCACAGTTTGGAGCTGGGATTAAACCATTAATCGAAGGGCTGCCAATCTGCCTGGTGAGGTCACTGGCTTTAGCTGGCATTTGGTCTCCAAAGGTGGCTGGACAAGCTCACAGGGCCATATGCCACTCCGAACTGGTGCAGATGCTGGCTTCCTGTATTTGAGGTGGTCCCGTGCTGCCAGAGAGTGGCTGTGAAGCCTGTGAACAAGGTGTCTGCCTCATGTCCCATGCAAAGGGCAGAAGTCCACGACTGCCCTGGGAAGAAATCTCTTTTCATTTCATTATCCTCATTTTAAAGTAGGGTTAATATAATCTTTTCTGATGGGGAAGTAAAAGCCCACAAAGAAGTTCGGAACATTTTTTTTAGAGCAGGACTCAAGTAGTGTGACATAAAAATGGCTTAATTCTATATTAAACACCAAAGAGACTATTGAGTACTCATCAGATGAGCACTGTGACTCCAGCAACGTAAATGGGGCATGTGATACACAATCAGTATGATCATGAACTACACCACATTGACTATCCAGCAAGATTAGCTTGCATAGGCAACTTTAATTCTGCCTTTTCCTAGATTTTTAATGTTTGGCCTTCCAACTTAGCTAATATTCTTTTAAAAGAATATTCATGTGCGTTGTTAAAGCATAAATTCCCCATCAGCATGACTGGATGAGCATCCCTCAGCAAGAGTTAGAATCATAGAATCACTGAATCATGGAACGGTTTGGGTTGGAAGGCAACTTAAAGACCATCTAGTCCAACCCCCTGCTATGGGCAGTGACATCCTTCACTAGATCAGGTTGCTCAAAGCCCTGTCCAATCTGACCGTGAACAATTCTGGGGATGGGGCATCCACAAAGTCTCTGGGTGACCTGTTCAAGAGTCTCACAACACCCAGAGTAAAAAAATTCTTCCTTATATCCAATCTAAATCTATCCTCTTCCAGTTTAAAACTATTACACCCTGTCCTTTCACTGCAGGTCCTGCCAAAAAGGCTTTCTCTCTCTTTCTTACAAGTTTCCTTATATATTAAAAGGCTGCAATAAGGTGTTCCTGGACCCTGTTCTTCTCCAGGCTGAACAACCCCAGTTCTCTCAGCCTGTCTTAATTGGAGAGGCATTCCAGCCCTTCTGATAATTCCTCTGGACCCACTCTAACAGGTCCATGTCTTTCCTGTGCTGGGGGCCCCAGAGATGGATGCAGTATTCCAGGCAGGATCTCCCGAGAACAGAGTAGAGGGGTAGAATAACCTCCCTCAACCTGCTGGCTGTTCTTCTTCTTATGCAGCCCAGGATACGATTGGCTTTCTGGGCTGCGTGCTCACATTGCTGGCTCATGCCCAATTTTTTATCCACCGGTGTCTCCAAGCCCTTCTTTGCAGAGCTTTTCTCAATTCATTCTTCCCCCTGTCTGTACTGATACTGGTGATTGCCCTGACCCATAGAATCATAGAATCATAGAATTGTCTAGGTTGGAAGAGACCCTTGGGATCATCGAGTCCAACCATCTACCCTACTCTACAAATTTCTCCTCTACACGATATCCCCCAACACGACATCTAAACGTCTCTTAAACACATCCAGGGATGGTGACCCAACCACCTCCTTGGGCAGCCTATTCCAGTGCCCAACCACTCTTTCTGTGAAAAATTCTTTCCTAATGTTCAGTCTAAATCTACCCTGTTGGAGCTTGAAGCCATTCCTTCTTGTTCTGTCATTAATTACATGTGAGAAGAGACCAGCACCAACCTCTCTACAGTGTCCTTTCAAATAGTTGTAGAGAGTGATGAGGTCTCCCCTCAGCCTCCTCCTCCTCAAACTAAACAGTCCCAGCTCCTTCAACTGCTCTTCATATGAAGTGCTGCGTACAGGGGCACAATCACCTCCCTACTTCTGCTGGCCACGCTAAGGTGCAGGCCCTTACACTTGGCCTTGTTGAACTTCTTGAGGTTCACATGGCCCCCCTCCTCAAGCTTGTCAAGGTCTCTCTGGATGACATCCCCTCTCTCTAGCATATCGACTCTGCCACTCAGCTTGGTGTCACCTACAAACTTGCTGAGGGTGCACTCAGTCCCACTGTCTATATCATTGATAAAGCTATGGAACAGTAGCAGTCCCAATACAGACCCCTGAGGAACACCACTTTTTGTTGGTCTCCATCTGGACATTGAGCCCTTGACCGCAACTCTTTGGATGCGACCATGCAGACAATTCCTTATCCATTGAAGAATCCACCCCCCAAACCCATACCTCCCTAGTTTGGAGACAAGAATGTTGTGTGGGACCACGTCAAAGGCCTTACAGAATTCTAGGTAGATGACATCAGTTGGTCTTTCCTTGTCCTTTGATGTAGACGGCCACCAGAACAGTCAGGCACGATTTGCCCTTGGTGAAGGCACGCTGGCTGTCTTGAAACACTTCCCTGTTACCCATATGCCTTGACATGTCTTCCAGCAGGATCTGTTCCATGATCTTAGTGGGTACAGAGGTGAGGCTGACTGTTTGGTATTTCCTGGGGTCCTCCTTTTTACCCTTAAAACAATGGGTGTGATATTTCCCTTTTTCCAGTTAGGGAATAGTTGCATGGGAAAAGAGCTTGAATTAAGCTCTGAATATGTTCAATGTTTTCAACATTAAGAGGGGATAAAAGCATTTTTTAGCTTGCAAACATCTTGACATCTGATCTCAGATTTCAAAGCTTCCTATTACAATTCACTGTTCAAATTTCTGCAGAACCACTTTTTTTTTCATCATTTTCATGACAGATAAATTTGTGATCAAATGATGATGGTCAGTTGATACATTTTAGACCATGATTCACATTAAATAGAAAAGAGATGCAAAGTGTATTACATTTTAGAAAGGAAAGACACTTCCCTTGTGATGTTTGCATCATCAGCTTCTTTGCTATTTGACACAGTAACATGGATTATGGAATATTAATTCTATTTTCTCCCTTCATTCTTATCGTTATAAATAATAAAAACCTAAAGAAGAAAAAACCTAATTTTCTATGACAAATAAAGGGACTGATACTGCCATATATGATAAAAAGCAATTCAGTCATTTCAATGGAAATAGGGATGAAGTCAAAATGAAAATTCTTTGAAGCCTAATGATAAAGTTTTTTTCTCTTAAGACAATCAGAAAAAGAGTTATGATCTGTAATACTAAAACAGACTAAGACTTACTAAGCCATAAAGATGCACAGTATAGCCTGTTTTACTTCTTGTTGGAAATAAATACAGGATTTTCAGGTCTTCCTAAGGGATGGGACTGAGTTTACCTTAGATCACATTTCAATGAAGTAAACAGAAGACCTGAGTGTTTTTCAGAGTTGTAGGATGTTGAAGAAAACTGTCAAACCAAGTGTATGGACACAGCAGTGATGTGAATCATTATTGAGACCTTGCACTCAAGGGTCTTCCCTTTGAGCTTCTTCCTGTCCCTATCTCTCCATGTCCCAAGGCAGCAGCAGTCCTCTTGAGGATGACCAACTTCAGGTTTTGCTTCCATTGCTGAGAAACCCAGAGCCAGGTAGAGCCAGAGCAGCATCAAGGTGTTTATTGCAAATCAGGCAGCTGTGCCCACTGGGGAGCTGGAAACACACACAGATGCACTGGGAATGGGAACAGCAAATAGAAAAGGAACATTTGCATTTTTTCGTTTAAAAAATTGGAAAGTTTTTAATTTGTTGAAAGCACAGTTACCATATTTTGCCCAACCCAATTTACTAGACACACCATGACAAGTGGTGCATAGACCCTGTACTAGTTGGAGAACAACCTATCCTGCTAAATAGACTTTGGGAAGCAAGTTTTCCTGTCCCAAAAGCTGTAAAATAGCACAATCATTTGACCAAACATAGAACATTATAGGAGGAAGAAGGACTGATATTTCTTTAGCTTGAAAAAATGTCCTTATTTGTTTTAGATTAATAAAGATATTGATACATCTATATAGTTTATATATAGATTATGTAGATTATATAGATAATATACGTTATGCAGATTATAAAGAATATATTAGTCTGTTTCCTTGCAGGAAAAAAATAGATTACTGTTTTTCATAGCTTTAATGGTAACTGAGTATGATGATGAGTTAGAGATATTAGAGAGAAGGTTTGCAACATGAAAAATAATTTGAGAATATAGAGCTTCACTGATTCACGCTTTCCTTATTCATATTTCATTTCACTGAAAACAGAAAATGAAATCAGTCTCACTTGGTACGTCTGACACATATTCTAGCATACCTTTGTTTCAATGTAATTATCTAATATCTGTGGTTACAGCTATAATTTGTAATTTACCTCGTACTATCTTTTTATTAGTAACTTGTGGCTTTCTTGGTGTTTCTGTGTTGCTTGGAACCTACAAAGTTTTATCTTCTATGAATCTATGAAATCACTGTGCTCCACTGTATTGTTGCTTGTGAATGCTCATTATGGACAGTGAAAGAGAAAGCTCTGCTGAAAGCATATCTCAGAGTTCACCGCTAACTGTAGAGCTCTCTGCTGCTTTCCTTCCAACCAAATGGACCTCTCTGGTAAGGGTAGTTCTTAAGGATGGTGTACTATGGCCTAAAACAGGCTCTTTCTCTTCCTGAAATCCTTTTTCTCATGTACTACACGTTTTCCAACTTCCATCACCAGGGAGGGAGAGCTTTTACAAGCAGGAGTGTTCACTACGCAGCTCGGAGTCTTCCCCTGCACATCACCCTTCCTCTGCCCCACTTGACCTGGAGTCTTGTGGGTAGGATGATTAAAATGGACTGTCATCTAATTAAAGATTATCATGATTACCTTGAATATTGTGTTCGTTTTTGGGTCTCTCACAAGAAAGACATTGAGATGCTGGAGTGCATCCAAAGAAGAGCTGGTGAAGGGTCTCAAGCACAAGTCTTATGAGGAGCAGCTGAGGGAACTGGGGTCGTTTAGCCTGGAGAAAAGGAGGCTGAGGGAAGACCTTATTGCTCTCTACAACCACCTGAAAGGAGATTGTAGCAAGATGGGTGTCGGTGTCTTCTCCCAAGTAACAAGCGATGCAACAAGAGGAAATGGCCTTGAGTTGCACCAAGGGAGGTTTAGATTGGATGTTAGGAAAAATGTCTTCCCTGAAAGGGTTATCTAGCATTGGAACAGGCTGCCCAGGGAAGTGGTGGAGTCACCATCCCTGGAGGTGACATGTAGATGTGGTGCTGAGGGATGTAGTTTAGTGGTAACTTGGCAGTGTTAGGTTAACAGTTGGACTTGACTATCTTAAAGGTCTGTTCCAACCTACACGATTCTGTGATTCTGTTCTACGATGTATAGACAGAGGGAGACAAATTACAGCAGTGTGGGTATGCTAAGCTCTAACATTTTCTATGCTTGACAACTTGACTTCTTTAATAAAAATTTAACATTCTTTTAGTTTGGTAATGCAATTTCCTAGGCTTTCAAGAAAATAACTTTACTTAAAGAAATCCCAAACTCAAGAGTGGCTCTTCTACAGCCCCCAAAACTCTTAAGAGCGGGACTGAGCAGAGTTACAGCCTTTGGATCCTGACACACCTCTGCCATATGAATTAATCCTCATGAAGTCTGGCCTGGAAACACCAATTCCACTTCACAAACACCTGATGATGGGACTGACTGTGGGAAATCTGCTTTTCTTTGGCTTCAGAATGGAAACTAGACTTTTTGATGTCCTTCAACCAAATTTCTAGCAATAATCTAACCACCTTGACTTTCCCATGAGCGCAACAATAACATATTGAAATACTTCCAGGGGAAAGAAAATAAAACTAGAAGAGATAGAGGGGGAATTCAGGTTTAAACTATTTGATGAATTAATTTACAGTTTTAAGATGCTTGAACTCTGTTGCAACATGGATGAGAAATAACTTTGATGACTAAAAGAACAAATGATAAAATAAATAAAAATATGACAATATAAAATATAATACCATAACACAGGCTATAAATATTGTGTTGGCTTCCTAATTTGACATAAAAAAACTGTTGTAATTCCCCAAGTAAAAGGAGGAAAACAATCTGGAAGTTGTTTACTCATATCAGAAAGTGCCTGGAGATCAGTGCATCACGAATGATGGTCTCTCTATAACAAGAGCCATGGCTGCATATAACTCCAAATTGTTATCGAATTGATAAGTTTCTTCAAGTCAAACCCTTTTATCCCCTAATAAAACGTGAGATTAATTGCTTTTTTAAAAATTTGCAGTATCGTACTTTGAGTCCTGACTCCTTCCTCTGCCCAAAATTTCAACTTGCTTTAATCAGAATATAAATACTTAAAATTATTTGGTCAAAAATTAAAGTTTGGTGTTTTATGGTTTGCTTTAAACCAGTTTTGCATATTCTTCAGAACTTCACTCTGTCACAGGGGGCATTTGGCACCAAGAACAGTATTACTAAAATGCTTGATGAGACAACATATGCAGTCAGTTATCAAAAGCATTGTACAGTTTATGTATAATGCTTTAAAAATAGAAATGCCTTACATAAACCAGAATACTGCCAATTCTGGAGCAGCTTTGTCTGATTAAAAAGTTGTGGTTAATGCCCCCTGACTGTAATCTTGTTTGGAGCTGAAATTGCTGCTGAATGAAATGCAGAAGTTACAGCAAAATGTGGGAGCAAAGCCTTGGGTTTGCTCTTGAGCAAATTTTGTGCAACATTTTTATCTTTAAGAAGCTGCTAAAGTTCTTCTGTCTACGATATAAAGCATCTTTCAGAGGTGACCTCTTGCTTCAGCAAATGCTCCCCAGTTGAAATCAACTTTCAGCTAACTAAAATCTTAATACTGATTTTCCATCCAGCCATAGGGAAAAATACATAGGGGAGCTTTCAGACATTGACTCAGACAGATACTTGGGATTCATTATAAGAGATTAAAAGATTTTTTTGTTAAAGACAATGGAAAAGACAACAGATACTTGGGATTCATTATAAGACATTATAAGAGATTAAAAGATTTTTTTTGTTAAAGACAATGGAAAAGACTAAGTTATTCAATGTTCAAAAACTTCTTGTCATTTCTACCTTGGAAAACAGGACTGGCGACTAGGGACCTCCTACCACATCCTCTGGTGGGAGAAAAATTTCTTCACCAGACCTTGTGCATCATAGTAGTCTCTAAACCAGCAGCCCTTATGACTCTTCTACCCTGCAGTGAGTTGCCTGAGGGATCTGCACCACTGCAGATCCAATTGCATTTGTTCTTGACCCTCTGAATGACCTCCCCATCACACCCAGCATGTGCTGCATCCCCATGACACAAGGACTAACAGCCCTCTGTGGTCAGCCCTGAAGTGGTCAGGCAATTGGACTAGATGATCATTGTAGACCTGTTCCAACTGAAATCTATTCTATTCTATTCTATTCTATTCTATTCTATTCTATTCATGTTTATCATCCCAATGAAGAACAGCAGTGCACACGTGCAACGGAATGTACAGGTGTGGAGCCTGTCATGAGAGTTGGTTGGTCAGGAATGGGTTTGTGCATCCTCCTGCAGGGGACACAGAAGACTTGCTGTCCCACTGATGCTGCAGCACCACCAGAGGAAGGGTGTCTCAGCTAGCCAGATCTGAAGTTTTGAAGAACTAGTTATTAGTCACCTGATATTTTGGCAGGCAGAAGTTAATCATCTCTCTGTAATCATCTCTCATTAAGCAGACTGCTTGGCCTCACTGAGGGAGGGAGGGGAAAAGCTCTCACAAGAGAATCATTTGAAGGAAGAAGGGGGAAAAAAATGGTTAAAATTGCTTCTTCCACCAAAAGAGTCAGTCAGGCGGAAAGTGCGCTGGTTAAGCTATTTATTGCACACAGATGGTCACAGATTTGGTTTAAGGATTAGCTAACAGAAGTATTATATTTGTTATGAATACACTGGCAAATGAAAATGTAATAACTCTGGCCAAGATTGTCAAGAGTGAAACCTCATTCCTCTACCGGTGCGGTGCCACAAGACAACTGTGCTGCTTCTAGGTAGAAGGGGAGCAAAGGAAAATAGTGAAAAACAAAACCTCTGTGAGGTGGTTGATAATATTCAAGCCAAATTCATATGAGAAAGAGCTGCGGAGTTCGACTTCATAAAAACAGGAGAAGGTGATGAGAAATGTTTTTTCTTCTTGACATAAATTCTCAGGGCAATGTGGAATATTTCAGGCTTTTGCCCTCTGACAGTCTTACAACCAGCTGGAAAGGACTGTGCCCACACCTCCTGCTTCAACAGTTCCACCTTGTCTTTGCCAGAAGCTGCCAAAGGACAAAAGGCTTATTAAAAAAAGGCAAACCTCATCTTTGTCAAGAAAATAAAATTAAAAAACTTGGCAGTTAAACAGTCTTGTCATGGATGTGTGTATGTGCGTAGACATACACATGTGTACATATATATATGCACACACCTGCAGTAAGAACTACATGTACAAACAATACAGCCCAATAAGCGTGTTTTTAAAATAAATTTATCAAAAAGACAAAATGCCTAGCCCATCTATTTCTCTGTTTCTTAGCAAGGCCAAATTGACTCCATCATACCCTCACCCTATCTCTAAGCTTGTGGCCACTGGCTCACTTGCATGATGTTGGTTTTAGAATTGGCTTTCACGGTGGCACTGAAGGATCAATGGGTGTCCATGTAACATGGCTGTAACTTGTGAGAAACTCAAGGAAAGCAAGTGCTGGAGGGAGCCCATCTGTTCCTGCAGGCAGCACAGCTGGGCCGGTGGGTGAGGGAGCTGAGTTTGGGGAGTGCCGTCACCCAGAGATGTTGGGAGGAGAAGGAGGTGGTTGTAGGGGCACAGAGGAAGGAATACACCTGTGCAGATATTCAGGTTTGGTCCCCGCAGTGAGGAGTCAGTGGATGACCCCTCTGTTCCATCATCACAAGAAAAGCTTGAGGTGTTGCATGTCCTGGAAGGGCCCCAAGAGCTTTAATGGGACTTCTACTCATTATCTTAAGGCTTGTCCCATGTGAAGATGAATTACACATCCAGAAGTTCTGTACAACAAAGCCACAACTGCAGAGTTACTATCTCTGCACCTCTGCAAAGCATTGCTCTCTTGCAATAAGAAATAACATTTCTATTTTGAGCTCCTAAACCATATGAAAGTTTCGAAATAGCAGTATAGTTAAATGCATCTAGTAGGCATTAAAAAGAAAAACAGAGCATGCATAGATATAGAAACTAATACAAGTGCAGACAGCCTCATGCTTTAGGTTTGCTAACATAGCTTAAAAAATTGAGAGGTCATGAAAACAAAGTGGTGCTTGAGTGTCACTGCGAGGTCAAGTTATTATGAATTAGAGTTTATTTAATATGGCCAAAGACAACTATACACATCAGATTATTCAGAGGTGTACACTGTTAAACACCTTTCAAAACCTGCTGATTACAAACACACCTCACCCTCTGTTTCAGTTGAGACACCCACAGGAAAGTGTCTTCTGCATGTGTGATTAGAATTAAGCTTTCAGAAATGAGTGAGCAGTTACTTTTGATCTAATACCAGTATGTATTTGGTTGAAGTCTTATCTCACTAAGATTTGTATCTTGAAACTGCATTTAGACTTTATCTTAAAAGAGCTTTTTTCTTAAGCTCTATTGGTCTACTGCAGCCTTACAGAAAAGCTTCTCATTCCACCCACATTTTAAGTGGGGTTTCAAATTGCTTTTGCTATGGTAGATAAGAGATATGACATTCTTGCTCATAACAACATGTTCTTTCTTTAGTAGCTATGAAAAGGGAAAATACAACTAGGGCTAAGAAGACTTACTGGTTCGGTGGGTACAGAGTTAGTCTATAGCTACAAAATAGTGACCCCAGGGAAGCAACTGACCAACTCTTCTAAATTAAAAGGCTCAGAATTAAGTGACACATGATGGTGTCTAGAGAAAGTGATGAATATCAGTCAGCAACTGTTTTAAGTTTTCAGAGAAGGTGTCTGATATGTTTGAAAGGGACTTGCCATTTCTTGTTGCTCTTTTCATGCATGACCTGAGCATGACCAACAAGAAGTAGACCCTATTTACTTCAGAAACTCTCCCTGACTCTTCAAAAGTTTCAGAACGAATTCTGAAAGGGAGATGATCTGAAGTGGGTCTTATTCTCTGGGGGAGCAAATCCCGTCCCCACAAAATAAATCCCCTGAGATGCCTCATTTCATTGAACATCCTTCAATGAGCTTATAATCAAACTTGGATAAAACTGGACCAGAACACCATGATGGAGCTAAAGTCCTAGTGCAAGTCTAATTCATAAGAATTAACTCATAAAGTTACATCACTCTAACATGAGAATGATGAGCTAGGCTTGGATGTTTTAGTAATAATCACATAACAATAAATATTATATACCTTTAAGAGTTCATTATTTTTATAAGATATGTTTAGGGGTTCCTGGTAAACACTGTATTTGATTTCTCAAAAGCACTTAAAATTGCTATATTTTCAAGTTTACCGTTACATAAGTCCAAATTAATCCAGTGATTTTAAAATGTCTGCCAACTAGGGAATTTTCCTTCTCATTGTGTGGCAGCCTGTCCCATCAACAGCTCGTTTCTTCCAGCCTGATCCAGATGTTTTTCTTTATGCCAGTGTTTAGAATTGACATGAGATTCTGGACATACAATTGCCACTTGCTGCTTTCTAAACTTTTTGAAAAAACACACCAGTTCAGCAACTCTGATTTCAAAAATCAGTGTCAAGCTGTGGTAGAAAGTACTATAAATCCACAGAGAATATGTCATCTAGCATCCAGCCAATCCATCAGAAGAGATGTGTTTTGGGAGAATTATTAAATACAGAGATGCCCCCCCCAAAAAAAAACAAAAACAAAAAACAAAAAAACCCCAACAAACAAACCACAAAATAAACAACCAACCACAAAACTTCAGGATTCTGTAGATATGCAGACAGAACTTGCTGCTATCCCAAGAACAGTGAATTGTTGAGTCAGAGTCCACAAGTAAACGGATTCAGGGACCTGCCATGTTTTAAAACATGCACTGGCCTGATAGTCACAAAAGTGCCTGCCTTATCTGTACCAACACATATGCCTTCCACCCTTTCTACTATTCAGGAATGGAAAGCCCTGGAGGGAAAACATATCTGAATAGTAATAATAACCCTGTCAGGCTGTGGACCCAGTTGTTCTTCTTGTACTTACCCAGTTAGCTTCATTTATTTTTTCCAAATGGATTCCTTGCGTGCATTATGTTGCCTACAAAGTCTGTGATGAACTGTGTTAGAAACAATGGTCCTGTAACTTAAAGAGAGAAATTGAGCAGGTGCTATGAAATATGGCCTTCATCTGGCAATCAGCGCAGACAAAAAAGTCGCCATTTAGAGTCAACTGGTGTTGCTGTAACAGGTTTAGAAACATCCCAAGGCCCCTTTCATACCCTTCCAGTTCTCAGAGCCAAGGCTGACATCTAAATGTGACTTGTTAGAGGGAAGTACGTGAAGTGACTCTTTCTTTGCTATCCTTGACAAAGACCACCAAAACAACCTGTTGCTGCTTCCAACTTCTGATCATTGCCAACATGGCTCAAATGTAAAGTTGTCATTAGTTAACATCTGACCCACACTGGTAATGATCAGAAGATGCTGTTTTTTCTTTTGAGGGTTGCGTCTTGTGACCAGTCACAGGCAGATCTCTTGGTGGAAGTTACTTGCATTTATCAGGATGAGTTCCTAAACCACTTTGTTAACTAATGGTGTCAGCTAAAGCGGTACATAAGCATAACTTTAAAACTGAGTTCTGTAAAATAAAGATCTAAATAACCTCTTTCTTTCACCAGCTACAGTAGACACTCACATAGGCATGAAAGGAGAGTTTACCCATGAAGACCATGTTCACATGCTGTCTGCTTTTGCAGAGAAATTTGCTTTCTTGGTCTAAGTGACATGTAGATAACATCTTCTGATTAAACTGTAGTATTAAACCACCTGCATTTTCAGCACTGCTGCCTTTAAGGAAATACAGTACACATGTTTGAGTGGCTTAATCTATGCTGCTACTTTGAGAACAGACCACAAAAAGGATTGTTTTATAGTGGTTTTTTAAAAGCAGTATAGCTTCTTAGTAACCAATTTTCAAATGTTGAACCGCAACCCACAGTTAATTAAACTGGGTCAAGTATAATTTTTTTTAGACAACAAATAACCACGCTTCATTTCAGCAAACCATGTCCTGTGTAACTACGGTATCTCTCTCTTCCATCAGTCTCAGGGTTTTATCCTCCAACCGATCATGATGGTATCTGAATACCTTCAGAGTAAAAATATGTAGCAGCAGCAAACACTTGGACATCCCATACATGAAGAATCTCCCTGGAATCTCTGCAGGTTCTTTTAGGGAAAAGTTCAGTTAAGGGAGAGTGTGCACATGTGCACATGCATGTGTGCAAAGAGGCATCAGCCTTTGTTTTCTTTAAAATTGCAAATCCCCCACCCCCAGCATTTTGGGGTGTTTGACGGTTTGCTGCTTATTTAACAACTGTTTTCTGCATGCAAGTTTTTAAATTATGACAAAACCTTTATTCTACAGATGTACAGATGGGTGTCATTCAATTATCTCTGCAAGTCTTGACCAAAAATGCTCCTTTCGTAATTTTCAAGCTTGGGCTTGAAGCTGGGCTTCTGTGTTCTGTTGTGGAGCAGAGCAACACAGCTCTTGTGGTGTCTCCTGCACTCTAATTCAGTTTTTGAGAAAGATGGGGCTTGACCTCATTATCACTTGGAAATTAGGGTTATATCATTCAGCTCGCCCTCAGTAATGACTGGGAATCTATGAAGAGACTTGTCCCTGGGTCTCATGAGGAGGCCCAAAGCAAGTAGGACACAGAAAATCACATATTGTGTTTCGAGATTGTTTCAGTTCTAGCTAGAATAAATCACAGGAATCCACCAGCAGAGGGGAAATGGCCTGGCTGTTAGGCAGGAATAAAGACGACGTTTCATTCTGGAATTCAGATAAAAGAATTTTTGTCCTACAGATATGACCTTGTCATCTGAGGCAGGATTTAAGCAGGGTCCTAGTCTTCACACTATTTTAATAAAAATGGAAAATCACCAATGGAAGCTTGAGACATTACTGGGGGGGTCTTTAAATTGTTTCTACTTTATAACTAATATTTGGATCATGCCCAAATTTAGCTCAAGCTCTTCGTCTGATGATTGAATTTTCTGTGGACAGCGTGGCACCTCCAATTGTGAGAGTACTTGTGCAAATTATGGCATTATGCAAGCACAAGGCTTGTTGATTATTAGTAAATTAATAAGAAAAGGCAAAATTAAAAAAACCAACATACTCTTTTAACATTTATTCAATCTCTATTCCAATCAATTGCCAATCTGCAAGGACTGAATGCTTAGTAATACAATTTGAGAGCTTTCCTGAGCAGAACAAGAACATAGAAGCAATGCTTTTGGACTTGCAGTTTGTTTCTGGAATGCAAAGACTAAGCAGGTAAATATATATTTATGTTGATTACCCAGGAGATAAAGATCAGTGATTTGAACAGATGAGTGTATTTCAAAATCTATTAATATTATTCAAATTTCTTCCAATAGTTTCATGTTAGATCTTGTGTAAATGTTAAGTACCTCTCATCTTATTCAAAGAAGAAATCATAGTTCCTCTCCACAGGGTAAAGTGATCTAACAGGTATTAGCATTTCCTTTGAGATCTTTGAGGAGAAGCAGCAGCTAAATAAGCTCAATATTACAAATGCAGAAATCTTTAACATAGAGCAGAGATGTGGAAAGCCTGTCTCCTCCTCCGCCCTTCTCTTGGAAAGAACCGCTGTAATAATTATCAACTTAAAAGTCTGTGATCAGTAATGGAAGACTATAAAAAGAACTTTCTTTCTGCAAATGAGCAAATTGCTAGGAGGTAATACTCAGCATGCATACATAGGAAATGTGGGTTTTTCTAAAACAAACACCTCTTTTACATGGCAATACAGCATAGAAAATTGTGTGGTCTGAAGTGTCGACATTAGAATTGTTGACACCCAGAGCATAAGCAATCTATCAAAGCCAGGTAGCATACTAGTATTATTTAATCATCAAAGCAATCATCAGTAAAATAATCCTTCCTTTAGTCATATTAATGTTGGAAAAGAAATAGAACCAAATCAATAGATACTTTTTGGTTCCCAAAGTAGGCGGGGATTTGGCTTAACCGTTTTTTTGTTGTGGCTAGTCTATGCAGTGCTGGTTTTGTCCACCCAAAGGTATGACTTTCATGGAATGATTTCCTAGCATGCATCCCAAAGTTGGCCACCGAAAAGCTGAGACATCTAGAATCACCAGGCACTTTCATAGATGTTTTTCTGTGACTTCTAAACAATTTTTCCCCACCACATTTTGTTCATACTTTTCATCATGCCCTTTCTGCTTTACTCTCAGATATCCTCAGGCAAAGGATCATCATCTCAGTGGGGTCAGAATGCTTCTGTGGCTTACAGATATAATCTGGCTGCTCTGCTTGTGAGGGCTGGCTGGTCTCTTTGGTTGTGCCTCCTTAGAGGAATTCTTCAAATCCCATGGCATCCTTCTGGAACAATCCTGCTCTGCACAGTCCTGAAGTGCTACTGACAGTGCATAAGGCCATGATTCACTGTAGATGTGGTGTTTGCCTTCTACAGTGTGGATGAATCTACACTGAATGCACAATGAATCTGCAACAAAACTACAATGAATGCAATATTCTGTACTGTAGAAGAATCTACAGTGCTGATTCATCCTGTCCTACAACAGATGTCTAAGAGGGGAAATGAATAGTCTTTTATGGATACTTACGTACTGAGTGTTTAGGAATCTAAAGAACTTGGACTGGACATGTAACTCGGCAAACAATAGCTGCAATGAAAAAGAACAGATTCAAAAGTTGGAAAGTTATATATTTAGAGGCTATAAAGACAGATAAACCACTGTATTGTCTCAAACTTCCTCTGTGTGAGGAAGACCTTAATTACCCTTTTTTTCCCCTGACAAGTTTCTTACTTACCATAATATCTCCCCATGATATTTGAAAAGTCATGGCAGTCAGGTGAAGTCCCTGGTGACTGGAAAAAGGGAAACATTGCACCCATTTTTAAAAAGGGTAGAAAGGAGGACCCTGGGAACTACCAACCTGTCAGCCTCACCTCTGTGCCTGGGAAGATAATGGAACTGATCCTCCCAGAAGCTATGCTAAGGCATGTGGAGGAGAGAGAGGTGATTTGAGACAGCCGGCATGGCTTCACCAAGGGTAAGTCCTGCCTGACCAACCTCATGGCCTTCTACGATGGAGTGATTACATTAGTGGATAAGGGAAGGGCTATGGATGTCATCTATCTGGGCTACTGTAAGGCCTTTGACATGGTCCTCCACAACATCCTGCTCTCTCAGTTGGAGAGATATGGATTTGATGGGTGGACTGTTCAGTGGACGAGGAATTGGCTGGATAGTTGCATCCAGAGGGTAGTGGTCAATGGCTCAGTGTCCAGATGTGACAAGTGGTGTCCCTCAGGGGTCTGTATTGGGACCAGTACTGTTCAATATCTTCAACAATGACATAGACAGTGGGATCAAGTGCACCCTCAGCAAGTTTGCAGACGACACCAAGCTGTGTGGTGTGGTTGACATGCCTGAGGGACAAGATACCATCCAGAGGAACCTGGGCAGGCTTAAGAAATGGGCCCGTGTGAACCTCATGAGGTTCAACAAGGCCAAGTGCAGGCTCCTGCACATGGGTCAGGGCAACCCCTGATATCAACACAGGCTGGGGCATGAAGGGATTGAGAGCATTCCTGTCGAGAAGGACTTGGGGGTACTGGTGGATGAAAAGCTAGACATGAGCCACCAATGTGAGCTCACAGCCCAGAAGGACAACCATATCTTGGGTTGCATCAAAAGAACTGTAGCCAGCAGGCCGAGGGAGGTGATTCTACCCCTTTACTCTGCTCTGGTGAGACCCCACCTGGCGTACTGTGTCCAGCTCTGGAGGCCCCACCACAGGAAAGACATGGACCGGTTGGAGCAGGTCCAGAGGAGGGCCACAGAAATGATCAGAGGGATGGAGCACCTGTCCTATGAAGACAGGCTGAGGGAGTTGGGGTTGTTCAGCCTGGAGAAGAGAAGGCTCCGGGGAGACCTTATAGCAGCCTTCCAGTACTTGAAGGGAGCCTACAGAAAAGATGGGGACAAACTTTTTAGCATGACCTGTTGCGATAGGGGTAATGGTTTTAAAGTAAAAGATGGTAGATTTAGACTAGATATAAAGAAGAACTTTTTTACAATGAGGGTGGTGAGGTACTGGCACAGATTGCCCAGAGAGGTGATAGACACCCCATCCCTGGAAACATTCAAGACCAGGTTGGATGCAGCTTTGAGCAACCTGGTCCAGTGGGAGGTGTCCCTGCCCATGGCAGAGAGGTTGGACTAGATGACCTTTAAAGGTTCCTTCCAACCCAAAGTATTCTGATTCTGTGATTAATAGAGTCACTTCTCAATTTCATTTTGATAATCTAAGCAGATTTTGTATTCTGATTCTCTCACTCAGAGATGTTATTTCCATGTTTTGAGTAACTGTCATGGTTCTTTTCAATTTATCAATACCAAAATTGTGGGCATCATATTCATTCCTATTGACATCTTATCTGGAAATAAAACCACTTCCTTTCATTTTCTTGCTAATTTTTTATTTAGAAAATCTGAGGACTGTGATTTGATTTTCTCTCCATATTACACTGGAAACTTACGCTGAACTGTCACTCTGTGGACTTGGTTGGTTTTAGTTATCACTTTAGTTATCACTTTCCAACATGCAGTCATTTCTCTGTAGGTCTCAATTCCTTAGTTTAGATGTAGAGATTTACACCTGTATTAAAATACATTTGACTTCAGTAGGCCTCCATTATTGAAACCAGATTTATCAATGACTGCCGGGATTATTTAGTCTGAATAAGAGTCTGGGCACGTGTCGGGCCACAGAAATGATCAGAGGGATGGAGCACCTGTCCTATGAAGACAGGCTGAGGGAGTTGGGGTTGTTCAGCCTGGAGAAGAGAAGGCTCCGGGGAGACCTTATAGCAGCCTTCCAGTACTTGAAGGGAGCCTACAGAAAAGATGGGGACAAACTTTTTAGCATGACCTGTTGCGATAGGGGTAATGGTTTTAAAGTAAAAGATGGTAGATTTAGACTAGATATAAAGAAGAACTTTTTTACAATGAGGGTGGTGAGGTACTGGCACAGATTGCCCAGAGAGGTGATAGACACCCCATCCCTGGAAACATTCAAGACCAGGTTGGATGCAGCTTTGAGCAACCTGGTCCAGTGGGAGGTGTCCCTGCCCATGGCAGAGAGGTTGGACTAGATGACCTTTAAAGGTTCCTTCCAACCCAAAGTATTCTGATTCTGTGATTAATAGAGTCACTTCTCAATTTCATTTTGATAATCTAAGCAGATTTTGTATTCTGATTCTCTCACTCAGAGATGTTATTTCCATGTTTTGAGTAACTGTCATGGTTCTTTTCAATTTATCAATACCAAAATTGTGGGCATCATATTCATTCCTATTGACATCTTATCTGGAAATAAAACCACTTCCTTTCATTTTCTTGCTAATTTTTTATTTAGAAAATCTGAGGACTGTGATTTGATTTTCTCTCCATATTACACTGGAAACTTACGCTGAACTGTCACTCTGTGGACTTGGTTGGTTTTAGTTATCACTTTAGTTATCACTTTCCAACATGCAGTCATTTCTCTGTAGGTCTCAATTCCTTAGTTTAGATGTAGAGATTTACACCTGTATTAAAATACATTTGACTTCAGTAGGCCTCCATTATTGAAACCAGATTTATCAATGACTGCCGGGATTATTTAGTCTGAATAAGAGTCTGGGCACGTGTCTGCTTTAGCATCTCCATTAGAAGATAATTCATTGTGGACAATCATATTTTAAGCCAGTTATCTTTCCAGTCAGTACAATTCACTATTATTTCATAGAGCCAATTTTTATTTAAAATAGCAAGTGATACTAGGTGAAACACTAGGGTTTGCTTAGTAAGATCTGTTCTCCATAAACTGACTGAAATTAATTGCATTCTCATTTTTAAGGCTTTGTTCATTGACTCCCTTATGAGATTTTCAATTATTTTGCTCAGGAATAGAATTAGGCTCCAGTTACCTCATAGATCCTTCTCTGCCTTTTTTTCAGTATTAGCACAGTATTGACATTTTAGTAGTGCTGTGCTGTAATTCACTGGAGTATTATAGCATTTCTGAAAAATTATTGTCAGTGGTATAGATATTTGTTCAGACACCTCCTTTTTGTTTCCTTAGGTATTTATAGACTGGAAAATGCTTCATCATCCTCATGTAGTCAAGTGCACCATCTCTTCCCTATTGAAATATGACAGAAATATTTACTGAGGTTTTCATAGAGTCACAGAATTGCTAGATATTGAAGGGACCTTAAAGACCATCTAGTTCCAACCCCTCTGCCATGGGCAGGGACACCTCCCACTAGACCAGGTTGCTCAAAGCACCATCCAACCTGGCCTTGAACACTTCCAGGGATGGGGCATCCATCCCTTTTCTTTATTATTTCTAACTACTCTACTGTCTCCATTACTTACATTTGTTGATGTCATATTAATACTTATGCTTTTTCTTGTACTGGAGCCCTCCAGACTTCTCTTTAGCTTCTCTTATTCTCTAAATTTTAATAGCTTTAATTTGTATTGACTGCTACTTGTTTTCTTTTGTGTGCTTGTCAAATACATATTTTATTTTTTAATGCTCCTTAGAGGACCATCACTGTACCACTGAGCCTGTAAATATCTGAAATTGTTTTGAGATATGATTTTGACATAAATGACATTGTCAGGAATGTCACTTTTAAAACAGAGGTCTTTTAGCCCACTGGAAGCAATGAGAATATTTTAGCTGGCCACACCACAGCATGCAGCTCACTCAGGATGTTTATTCCCCAAAAGAGGACAATGCTACTCATCAGCCAGAAGCTGGCAGCACTGCGTGGTCCCATGGCACACAGATTAGGAAACAGTGAGCTTGATGCAAATCTGTGGATGTTCCATGCTGGACTAAGCGTATCACTTCATACTGCTCCCATCCTGTTTCACAATCAAATACAGAAAAGCTCCAAAATACAAGATCGGAAGGGCTTAAGCGGGCCAATTCATTGAGTCCTGCACAACCACAGGCTCTCAGGTCCCAGATGTGGCTAGCAGTGGCACTGGGTACATGCCCTGTGACGTTGCCTCCTGCATGAGTGTGAGAAATAGTGGCAACTTTTCACAGTAACTCCCTTCCCGAGCACCGAGTTCTTCACTATAAAAGTTTGTTATTCCTATTGCCAAATAGAGGTAACTACCTGTAAAGGGTCAGTGTCAGAGTTGTCTGACCCTTAAACAGATGCTTTATGCTTTTCTGTAGTTCCTTGGAACCTGGTCTTCTCTCCCCAGAAGTACTGTATGGGTTCCATCACACCTGAAGAAGGGCGACTTCTGAGCGGGCACCACTTGGCTAGCTTAACATGTCTTCTAAAAACATGAAGAGAGGCAGTGTAGCAAACAAGAGGCCCTATATCTCTAGGAAAATCTTGCTCATCCTGCACATTGCAAATTCACATAGTTAAGAAAGTGCTCAGAGAGACCAAAGTGCAAATTTAACCTTTGGTGTAACGCAATTATATGACACCATCTCCGCTTAGGTTGGCAGACACAATGCTGAGCCCAATCTCCCCATCTTCAGAGGGGGATTTAAAGATTCAGATGTTTCCTCTGTTTGTCTCCAACAACCTGGCTGTGGAAGGCTTTCTGTTACAGGCTCTTCTCCAACCTGTGCTCCTCTCCAAAGCAAGTTTTTGGGAGGTGGAGGTATCGCTGGATGGGAGAGTCAGCAAATGGTGGCTCTGTGTTGTACAGACTGTCAGTGACTCTCGGGGGGTTGGCTGCATGGTCAAAAGGGGCAGACCCACAGGAGCAACCAGGGAAGGACATGTGTTTCAGCTTTTCCTCCTGCTGGCTGGTGGGACCCATTATAGCACACCCCTACATAGGGGTATGCCTGTGTTTGAAATCCCTCTTTCTGAGAGGGGAATCTAATTTCTTCCTTTGTTGCCAGGATAAATGCATTTGATGTGAGGGTAGTCATTCTGATGGTGTTAGGATACACAAGGAAAATGACCGTTCACCAGGTGGCATCACTGTCTGCCGGGGAAACAGCAAAAATGGGGATAACGCGTGGCTTCTGTGCTGGCTGGAGCTTTCTCACTTCTCTTACAAAATCACAGTACCAGGCACAGATTCCTGCAGTCCCAGTGGACGATAAACTTCATAAGGCATTGTTTGCTGTGATGTGCTAAGACTTTTCTGCCTTTTTTTTTTAAATTTAGCACTGGCAGCAAAGCCTTTGAAAATTTTTAAGAGAAAGGGATTAGCCTCCTGTGAAACGTGGATTATTTCCTCACTTGTTAATATGCACTGCCCTCTTGTGATAAAATATGTTTTTGGTGTTCTCTCTCTCTAGGTGCTCCTTCTTGTTTTCCTTTTTCGTAGTTTTTTTTGTTGTTGTTGTTTGGGTTCTTCCCCCAGACCCTGGGGCTTTCTTTTAGGCTTTTTTCCTAAGGCAGGAATAATTCTTCTTAACATTAGAAGGATGAAGAAAAGCAAAAAAAACATTGATCACAATATTCTTATCTGATATTTCACTCTTTCTTACAGTTAACATCTTCCCAGACTATTTTACTGAACGTAAAAGAGTTGGATGGATATGTAGGCAGCGATTACTCTCATAAAAAAAGTAGACTTGAAAGGATGAGGAAAATATTTAGCAGTTCATTGAAAAGGCACTGTTTGAAGGAAGAGGTCCAGTGCGCAGCAATGTACTTAGTTGCATAATCACCGCCATAACAGCCTGATGAGCTAGCCAAAATCTCCCAGGTCACGGCGAGGGAAAGCTACTTAATGATGTAAACCTGATGTCCAAAACTAAACAGAGGCAAAAGTCACTTCCCAAAGCTAAGCAGGCAGGCAAAGCCACTCACAGCGTGAACATGATGGATGAAGAGCCATCACTCCCTGGGAAGAGAGGGAGGAGGAGAAACCCTTCAGAAGCAGGAGAAAAGGCAGCGTGACACCCCAGTGGGTGAGGTGGTGACACAGAGGAAAGCCCAAAGAGAGATCTTTTGGGTTAAGTGCTGGCTGGAAAAGAGTTGCCTCTTCCTGTGGTTTGGGCAAAGTGCATCAAAGATAGCCAACTTTAATCCTCATCCTCTGAACGGAAACAATGCACAGGGACTGTGAGTGATTCCTCCATGCTGACTGTCTTGTCTTAGCCACACAGGTATAAATGAGTTTGTGGAGTTTATTTCCTGGAATTAGCTACGAGATAGGTGGGAAATTTTCCTAATGTTTTCCTAACACAGCTTGCTTTATACAGCGTCCTCAACTTAGTGAGGAGCTTGGTTTTCTTTGCTCTAGTATTTCCACTTC
This sequence comes from Charadrius vociferus, assembly GCF_000708025.1. NCBI lineage: Eukaryota > Metazoa > Chordata > Aves > Charadriiformes > Charadriidae > Charadrius > Charadrius vociferus. The sequence goes on from NW_009649036.1 coordinate 2,792,031, forward strand.
TTTGTGTTTCATAATTAATGTTGTGGCCACCATTGAAGCACCAATCATCTTCTAAACAGGTTACCATGTTTTTGAGCTCTGGAGAGAACTTTCTGAATGAAAAGATCAATGGACAATTACTAGGTAGATTTCACAGAAGCTGTATGATTGAAGGGAGAATTTCAGGTGTTAGCTGTTATTTACGTCCAAAAGAGGAATTGAATGTTATTACAATTTAGGATGAATAATTGACTAGTTATATCCAGAGCTGGGGTCTTGAAAGGTTCCTGGTAGTCAGGAGCCCTGATGCACCACCGGCAGCACTTTCTGATTAACTTCTGTGAACTATTCAAACTCTGCTCTAACACCAAATAAGAGAAGCTGAACAGTTTAAAAAAAAAAAAAACCCAAACATGGCAGTTACAGGAAGCAACAAAACAAAACTGGTGAATGTATAACAGAAGGAATTTAGCTTCAGGATCAGGAAAAGAAAGTATATTGGTGCAAAGTCCAAAGTCAGGACTTTCAGAATTAAAGTCACCTCTGTCACATGCTTCAATCTATCCATTTTTATGCAGTATGAAATAGTCTTTAGTTATGGGATTATACACTTAGTAACTCCACAGTGAATGAAAAAAAAATTAGTACATGATCCTGTAATTAAAGACAACACTATGCATGATGTGCTGATGGAAGAAGGAGAGAAATTAAAAAAATAAAGCTGACAGAAAACCTAAATCCTGGCCATTTCTAAACTTCTGATTGCTGGACTTTACAAACCTTTAAGTTTTTTTTGAGATTTTGTTAAGGCAATTCCTCCTTATATATAAGAAACAAACAAACAAAAGTAGTAAACGGAAAATGTATCAACTTCCCTAGATTGAGATTTTGTGACCTTCCCTAGGCTGAGATTTTGTGACCTTAAGTCACAAGCTCGATTTTCTGTCTCCACTGCAAATCACAGGACAGCAGAACTCATCAAAAAAACCCTGATTTTTTATTTTGTAATGGCAAAGCAACAAATATTTTTCCTGCCCTTATTTTTAATATGAACAAAACATCCAAGAACATAGATCCCAAGGCAAGCATCCCACCCAGGAAAATTATAAGAAACTGTAACAATGATTCTCTGAGGGGAAGTATCAGGCTATCACAAATGGAGATCCATCCGTCTACCATCAAGAATAAGCAAATGATTCAGTGATAACCTACATGTGTCCATGCTTGTAGATGATCCACTTGAATGTTTAGTTTAACCCAAGTTTTCCAAAGCCAGACAAATATTATTGTCCTGTTCATTCCCTTAGATGCTGCAGGACTCAAAATAGGCTGGTCAGTGCCAAGGAATATGGAAAGGAGTGCTGAACCTGAAATACCTCAGTGCTGTCTGTCCCAGATGAGCGCCAGCAATCAGCCCGCTGGACTATGGGCTGGGCATGGGGGCATGAACTGTTGGGAAAATGGCTATGCACAACACTGCACTTCTCTTCACCTCATGGAGTACCTGGAGTTAGCTGACCACACTCAGTCAGTATTTTCCTCAAAAGGTTTTCTTCTCATTGAGGCATTTCTCCTGCCTCCTTTCTGCCATTTCTGGGGGGGGAAAAAAAAAAAAAAGCCTCTCAGCAGATATTTGCAAGAGTCATTGCTTGGAAGCTCCTTATCACGAATGCTAAGAAAAATAGGGAAGAGATTTCTACAGGCAGGATTTGAGCATACCAAGCCCCACAGCCTGCATATTGCCATCCCTCCTGACAGCTGTTACCTTAGGGGTTGTTCAGGACCAGAGCATCCTCACTGTCCCGAGGAATGTACTTAAGATAAGCCTGGGAGATCTGCTATGTGCTTGGCCCCTTGAGTCTCTGACCTTTTGGGACTAGTTATCCTTGTAAATGGGAGCACGTATCCAGGTTGAGATAAGGATATGCTACTGCATAAGGTGGGGATAACTGAAGAACGTAAGATAAAGAGGCAGCCAATGCCCCTTGTGCTATGAAGACCTAGTGGTTAGAAAATGGAAAATGCTGTGTACGTTCACTCCAGAAAAATGTTAAAGAAATATTTGAACTGCATGTGAACTTCATACTGTTGGATCCACAGAGCTGACCCGGAATGGCCACGAGAACAGTATTGCCCCAGAAATTTCTGCTACTTCCTGCTTTCAGCGGTGCCGATGATAGACTTTCTGCACTATTTTGGCACATCAGCAGCTTAGGGTGAAGTGAACGACCCCAGCTTTTGCTCAAAATCTGCAGCAAAACTGAACTGAAGCAATATGAAAACAGCTGTGTGTGTTTTCCTCCCCAGTTTTCTAGGCATGTTGCAAACCAAAACGATCAAACTGGTGAAAGCTCAAAATCTCATTTCTGTGACATTCTCCAAAGTGGGAGAAAAGCAAAACATAAACAAGAAATTCCCATTCAGAAAGCCACATGTCTGGGGAAGCTGGCCACCAGGAACACTGCCAGTGCAAGGAAAGCAAGAGGCAACCGCCCTTTTCCCAGTTTGCCCAACGTTTGGACAGCCATGGTGCTGGGGCTGGCAACCCTGGGCTTGCCGCCACCTCTTCAAACTCATTCAAAGGGGGACAGAGCTGTCTGTTAACCAAATCTCCATGCAGAGAGCTGAGCAGTGGGGCCAGCTTTCCCATGGGCACAGGGTGCTTGCGCATCCCTCCGCCTTGCCTGCATGCAGGGAGCTGCCTCCCGTCCCCAAAACCTGGGGATGCCATGCTGTCATGGGGAAGAGAGCTTGGGAGAGGTCACCCATGCCTGCTCAGAAACAGCCCCTGGGGCATGCGGTGGAGCAGCCACTGCTTCCGTCTTAATTTCTCTGACTGCTTATAAAACTGCATATTTGGAGAGAAATCATTCCAAGAGAAAATTCCCAACCAGCCCCATCAGAGACTGCTCTTGATATAAACACAGCCTGGGAACAGAGAAGTAGGGCTGGACATTTCCCTCACCACTGCTGGTTTGGAACACTCCCAGCAGCTTTTTTCAGTACCAACATTAGCACCGCCTTGGTATCCCTACAGTCAGCACAGTCCATGACCGATAAAATGGGAAAATACCATTTCTTTCTCTAGCATCAGTTAGGAAACACTAATTTCTTTCCCATTAATTCTTGATGGCTTGGTAGGAAAGCATGTCTCTTAACAGCTCGGCTGAGTTCATTATCTGGAGCAGACCTGTGGTGAGGAAGGGCTGCCTGGTGCCAAGCATGGACCTGCCCTAATTACCCTGGCAGATGTCACCTCGCAAGAAGAGCTGGGCAGTGATTATGGTCTTGCAAAGAGCACACATGAGCTGAAGGTGCTGAACTGGCCACCGTCCCCTCTCTGTTTTGTCCTTTTGTGGGTCACAGTTTACAATTCACAAAGCACAGTCAAATAAATGGGGGGGATAGGGTTGAGTAAATCAGAATTTAATGATAAATTCACCCTGTCATTTAGCAGCTCAATCAGTAAAAAGAATGAGAAGTTCTCTTCCAAAAGCACAGAAAGCAGAAAAACAGCATCCTGGCTTCAGTCCATGTTCAGGTTTTGGTTTCCAGGGACACCGGCTAACAAATTTGGAGACACGCGTCTGGAAGCTGGTGGAGCTGGTGGCTCTGTGTTGTTGGTGGCTGGCCACAAGCCCTGTGACCCTGGGCACCCGCCTGCATGTGCTGGTGCCAGCCTTGGTGCCCAGGAAGGGGAGGTCACACTTATTCCAACATCTGCACAACTTGGTCTTCTCTTAAATCCCTCTCCCACCCTCACTGGGCTGTGACGCAAGCCTGGGGCTGGGCAAGGCCATGGTGGTAGGGTGGGCTGGTGGCCTCCAGGGGCCGTTCTCACTTGTGACCAAGGGTGCTATCAGCGATAGGTGCTGTTACAAAGCTGCTCTGCTTAATATTTCCCTGTGTCTCTCCGGGTATGTGCTTTCTGCTGCCTTCAGCACAGGGTGACATATCCACTGTGCATGGAAGCAGCACATCTCCTTGGCTTTCCAAATGCTCTTCCCCCCCCCCCCCAAACACTGTTTTTCCTTGCTGCTTTCTCTACAGCCAATACCTGGAGTACTGGTGCCTTCAAAGGATAACAGAGATTGTAATTAAGCAGCTGGTGACCTGGTGGCAGTCACCGATGTGCAGCGCAGGTATTAGCTTCAGCCAGGAGAGCAGGCAGGGGCCGACCATGGGCATTTTGCCTTGCACTGGGCAGGCAGACCAGATGTCCATGGTGTGCTCAAGGATGCGGTTGTGTCTGCCAGGGATACCAGTCCCCTGCCATGCCATGCCATGGGGCAGTGGGTGGCCACTGTCTGCCTCGTGCCGTGGGGGTGCCACGGTCTGGATGCTTTTGTGGGGTTTTTGACTTCCCATACCACCTCAGCCCACTGCTTTCTGCCAGGATTCACCCACATTTCTGGTTCAACTAGCTCAGGCTCCCCATGCCACCCACCGGCACATGGAAAAGCACCCAAGAGGAAAGTGCATATAGGGGGTGAGTCATTGCATGGTTCTAGCATGCACTGAACTGCATGATTTGCAGTTCTAGCAAAACTTTTTTGTGGTTGAGGGTATGATGACAGTAACGCAGCCCCTGGGGCTTTTCTGATGGACTCCCCTCTCTGGATTTGTGGGCAGAGGGATGCAGACACGGTGCCTTTCCCACGACAGCCCCCTCCACCCTCCCTCACCCCAGCCCCCGTGGTGTTTGCATTGGCCTTTTCCTGGACTGCCTGGATCCTCCGTCCCCAGTGCGCAGAGGGTAAAAAATATTTCCTGAAACAGCCTTTCCTTTGCACATTGCAGCTGGCCTTTCAGAGGCATACGGTCTTCTCTGAAGCATTTTTCTTCTCCTGTCATGAGCAGAGGTGGAGTGACGTGGGGGGGTTACTCATGCCTCTCCCATCACCTTTCCATTTTTTAACGCCGTGCGTGTTTCCTGGGCTCGTCGGCATTTTCCTATGAGTAAGCTGTTACCGCAGGCACCCGACATGCTCTCTGCTTAATGCCTCGGCCTAGAGTGGGAAAGGGGTGCTGAGGCATTTGGTAACAAGTGGGTACAGTGGTGGGAAGGTGTGAGAGATGGTTTCTAAAAGCTCTGGTGGCTGAACTTGCGGCTACTTTGTACACCCGAAGTAAGAGGGTTAAAGTGAGAAACCTCTGCCTGTCCCGGTCCACTCTTACGAGTACTGCACCACATTTCATGATCTATTTGCATAAACCCACGTGTCAAATGACGAGCTGAGCTTACCCCATTCCTACATAATATCTTCCACTCATTCATCATTTTAAACGTGGCATGTTTTTTACACAGTATATTATTCCAAAAGCCATGAGCAATCTTTCTTAAAAATAGCTGCCTACAGTCAATCCAGGAGCATGCGTTGAGGACACAGTACACTTTTCAGTACCCAGTTTCACGTGGGGGTAGTTTCCACTGTGATGACCTCTTTGCTGCTTGCTCTGCTGCTACAACCCAATGCGATACCCCCCAAGGGAGATGGATAGTTTGCAGACTGTAGCACTTGATATAGAATTTTTTAAAAATTCTTTATGCTAAAGGGACAGTTCTTGCACTAGCAGGGAGGATGCACTTGGGCTACTGCTGAGAAAGGTGAGGAACCAGAGTGACAACAGCACTTTCTGAAGAAGACCAGTCATCTCCTGACCCAAGCTGCTGCATTTTAGAAGATTTTCCACTAAAGATGTAGCTGGCAATGAGCTAACACCTAGCTGAGCAACGCCACACTCCTGACCAGCCTTCTGCTCCTGAAGTCACCCAATGGAAGTGAACAGGAGGGTGCCCAGAGTGTGTTTTTATTGGGAAAAAGCCTGGTCTCATCTCATGTTGACTTTACGTACAGGCTGCCCTTCCCTGCAGGCAAAGTGTGTGGGGCAGGAGGGTGCCTGGATGTGGGATCCCTACACTCCACAGCCCCTTGCTGAGGCTACACATGAAGACAGCATAGTTTATATTCCCCAACAGCATTTTTGTCTTTGTGCATTTTTGTGTAAAAGAGCAATGAGCATCTTTGTCCATATCAATAGGGATAAACTAGCACCATTAATAAAAAATGAAACAGGCAGAATTGTTTTGTTGTCAGCTATATTTATACATTTTATTGAAACCTGCAGCATTAAAAATGCTACCGTAGTGCATTAGGGGGAAAAAAAGATGTACCTTTCAAACAGAAAATAGTGACAGTTTTATGGGCACCCATGCTATTATTTCAAATAAACAAAACAAATTTCAGATGAAACCCAACAGCAACAATCTGGTTAAATAAGTAGACAGCAATTTTACCCACCAGCAGGCCCTCTACCAGGCAGTGATAATCACCTGGTTGCCTTCAAGGGGATATCATATGTGTGATCTTCAAGATTTCCCATGAAAAGCCCTATTCAAGACCGAATTTGACTATCCCAATGCACTGCCAGGGGGAGACAGATTACCCATGGAGTAAAATACTGGCAGGTATCAGTGGGAGCTGACGAACCTGGCTCTTGTGTCCTTATAAGTCAGGGCAGATTCTGCCCTACATGCTGAAGTGAAGGACTTCCACAGTCCTTAAGTGTCAGGGTGTCTCACACTTCTTCAGTTCCGGATAAACATACCAATGATCATTGATCAATGTAGAAACAGGTCTCTGTGAACTTTTGAATAAGGTAATGTAATAATGAAAATTATTTTAAGGAAAATAATACAAAGTCTCCTGCTGAGACTACATATGAAAGTCATCAAAGACTGCACTGTTACACCCTCACTCACACACTGCTACAGGCTTGATGCCCCTCCAGACTGTGAAAGGGAAAAGAAAAAAATCAGAATAGAAAGTCATTGAGGCACAATATAATAATTTATATTCTATTTAAACTTGAATTTTGGCTAGAAAGAAGACATCAAAGCGAGGCTTCTGTAATGGTTTTACAAACAATGACTGTATCAACCACTTCTTAGATCATGAATAAATCATGGCCAATATATCACTTTGTGTGATGTTAAGTGTGTGATGAATCCTTGAGGAAACAGGATTATCTTCAACGGATACATTTACGTTAAAAGAGCATAAACAAGATTTGTCTTTAGTTTGCTTAGACTTTATTAGATTACCTCCATAAATCTCGGCAACTTTCCCTGTCCTGATATGCTCAACACAAGAATGTGTAATGGAGGAAGAGTCAGGGGAGGTCAGCTCAAGGGTCCACCTGGACCTTGGGCTAAATCTCATTTAGCCTCCAGCAGTCAGGGACATGGGACCCTCTTGAGCCAGAGCTGCATCCTGGCAGTCACATACGGAACCAAACCTCTGTGAATTCTTCTCGTCCCAGAGCAGCGCCTTTGCACTCATGGCTCCCACAGCACCCAGTGGCAGGGATAAAAACCCCATCCCTTGCTCCACACCGCTCATGTCTGCAGGCCTCTGCCATGCCTGTTGCTTTTTCCAGACTGAGGAGGCCCTGAGGCTTTAGCTCTCCATAAGTGGAAGCCACCCTGCACCTCTTACGACGCTTCCAGTCATCATCTTTTTTTGTTGCTTGTTTTTGGTTTTTTTTTTTGTGAGATAGCACTACCAGAGCTGCAAAAAGTATTTGAGGTGCACATACACCATGGATTTATTTGCTGCCAAAAATGATGAGCCCCACTTTGTGCTCTACATTTTTCTTAAGAAGCCTTAACATTCAATTTGCCTTTTAACAACTTCTGAGCGTTGACGAAAATTTTCAGAGAACGTTCCACAGTGATGTCAAAGCTGCTTTCCTGAGCGGTAGCAATTAAGGTCCGTCATCTTGTTCATCTTTTTTTGTCCTAAGTACACTGTTCGGTGCTTATCAGCCTTTTTTATTGCTTATCAGCTTATCAGCTTTTTTGCTTATAGCCCTGTCACTCAGCACCATGAAGTAGTTTTGCAGGTCTCCAAAGTCAGCTTCAGGTTTAAGTACTCTGAATAATTTGGTGTTATCTGCAACTTTTGCCACCTACTATCCCCTCCCCTCTCCAGCTCACTCCACATTTCAGAAACAATACTAGTCCCAGTAAAAATCTGTGAGGTCCCACAGATGGGACCATTTCCTAATGATCTTTCCATCAAGAAAAATAACTGCTCTGCCCCCTGCCCTTTATTTCTGAAATTCCGGGAGACCAATTTTTAGCATGGGATATGGGTTTGAGGGCGGTGTCTGGGTTGCCTTAGCGTACAGTGGAACCCTTCTCAGAGGCAATTGCCCCGGTGCCTGTGGACAGGGTGAAATGGCTGACTTTGATTTTTCAGGCAGCGTAGAAAAGCCCTGTGGTTACGTTTGAATTGTACACGGTGAATATGACTGTAGACACGTGGCTTTAAAAAGCCCGACTGCCTGGTGGGCAGCTGTCCCATGGCCAGGAGAAGCCCACTTCTGCTGCACAGTGGGTGTTCTCATATATGTGTCCACGTGTTGGTAAGTGCAGGCTACAGAGCCACTGCTCCGATTTTGAACAGAGAGCTTGGGCATTGGCAAAATATCTTATCCGAAGTGTCGGGCTGCATGTTTAAGCAGAAGATTTGCCTGAGTCAGCACAGCAGGATTGTGCCGTTCATGCACAGCTAAGCAGTTTCTTCTGGTTGCAAATTTATTCTGCTCACCTTCAGCAG
>NW_009649036.1:2800765-2849533 GCF_000708025.1 Charadrius vociferus
TAATGATTTCTATCACTTGTTCTCAGGGCCATGGAGAAGATTTAGGATTTTTTTTTTCTTTTTTTTCTTCTGTTTGATTCAGTGCTTGTCGGTTTCTCAACGAGATCCCTGTAAAAACAAGGACTTGCAGTTTGAGTTAGTAACATTCTGCTCATGTCTCATTCTGTAAAAAACACTTTTTCTGCAAAACGTGGGGGAGAAACCTGTATGAAAACAGGAAGTGTCTTCAGACCGCTGTGCCTGCTTGCTCAGCTCACCCAGGCCTCGCCGCGCAGTGAGGCACCGAGGATCAGCCCTGTTCTGCCCTCTCTGAGGTTTTTCCTAACACTGCCTGTCCAATCTGTTTTCTGAGATCAGTTAAATTGCAAGAGTACATTGTACAACATTGTTATTTATCTGATGGCAGCAGCCAGAGGAACCCTAGGACTGCCTCGGGTCCCCCTGTGCTGAGTGCTGGGCCAAGACAGACGTGGTTGTGGTCAACCCCAAGGGGATCTCCAGGAGGGAAGACCCATGCAAGGGACAGGTACCAGGTGGCAGAAGGTCCCCACACTGCCCCAAAAGTGGCCTCAATCTTCAAATTGTTCTTCAAATGTGGCATAAAGCAAAGCTGCCCTCACAGGTTGCAATATGCGCAAAGCTGGACGTCAGCTGTGGATTTAATGCCCTGTTGCACTGCATTCCCCCCTGCACTGGGGCAGAGAAGGGCACACCCTGGGGGGATGTACTCTGCCTGTGGTCCATAGCTGCCTGCGAGGTCTACATGCAGGCAGGAGGCTGACGACTTGAGCATGTGCTGCTTGTTCAAGACCGTGAGAGCTTTGTTGACACACTTGACCTGGGCTGGATGGGAAGCAAGCCTCCCTAGGTGTCTTGGAATAAACATAGATGCCTCTTTCGCACAGAGCTGGAAGATATCTAATACTGGGTGGCAACTCCTATGCTCACCACAGTTTGTTTCCCTGCACAGTGCCTGCACAGATGCTTTTTCTGTAATGATGCTCTTTGGGCCTCATTTGCTGAGATTCTCAGTGCCTTCATGTCCTCTGACTTCTGCGCTTGGTACCTCTGGAAAAACAAATCATGCATAACATTTTAGCTGTCTCACAGGTAACGTAAAATTTGCCTTTACTTCATTATGTGGAAAATTTCACTCTTGTTCTCCATCTTTCCACACAGACCCACACCGACCACTGTACCCCAAGACAAGACCTCGCTTACCCCTGGGGGTATGTGGGCGGCTCTTGCTCCACACAGCTCCACAGGGAATGCAGAGCATCTCACAGGGTGCAGGTCTGCTCTGCTGCTGTTGCTTCCTTTAGGGAAAAAAATCCTGTTGCTGGAGACCTCCATTCATTTTTTTGTTTCATGCTCACGTTTTGAAAAAGGAATTGGAAATACTGGATGCAGCCACTGGCAGATAAGTTAAAGCATGAGCTGAAATGTTAACTGAGATTAGGTTCTACCGATAGGCAACTGAAAATAGGCATCTGGACGGTGCCAATTGATTTACTGCAGCTGCGATGCTTAACAGGGTAGAAAATGCAACTAAAAAGCTAATGGGAGCCCTGCCCTAGTTAAATCAGCTTATTATTTAACTTACCAGCAGTAATCATTGTTAATAAATTCCAGTTAAACCAATGATAGAAAAGATGAACTGTTTTATTGGGCTTTGGAGGCAAAGTTAGCAAAGATGTGAGCCTTAAAAAAATTAAGTATATATATAAAAATATATACACACACATATATACACACACACACATCTAGAATAACGGGCTAGGAGAGTTGGGGATGTTCACCCTGGAAAGCTCTGGGGAGACCTTAGAGTGGTCTTCCAGTACTTAAAGGGGGCCTACAGGAAGGATGGAGAGGGGTGTTTTGCAAGGGCATGTAGTGATAGGATGAGGGGTAACTGTTTTAAACTGGAAGAGGGTAGATTTAGATTAGATATTAGGACAAAATTCTTTACTGTGAGGGCAGTGAGATACTGAAACAGGTTGTCCAGGAAAGTCGTGGATGCCCCATCCCTGGACGTGTTCAAGGCCAGGCAGGATGGGGCTTTGAGCAACCTGGTCTAGTGGGAGGTGTCCTTGCCCATGGCAGGGGGGTTGGAACTAAATGATCTTTAAGGTTCCTTCCAACCCAAATCATTCTATGATTCTATTAATATATTAAATAAACGACATACTGATATATACTAACATATATAGGTATCATGCATATCATATACAGCATATATATGTTGCAATTATCCTATTGTCAAGATGTACTGATATATAGAGATAGATTTTATTTATATCAATTTAAATATATAAAGGTCTACCAAACAAAGCAAGAGAAAGCAACATAGCTATTTCAAACCACAGGGATGAAAAGAGAACAGGAAGTGTGTTGGAGAAGAGAAGGTGTGAAGAGGCAGGAGAGAACAGAGACGAAAGCCTGGGGTAGATACTTGCAGCTTCTCTTCAGCCTCAGCAAATGATGCCACAAAGCTGTTTTTCTCTCTGTGCTTCCTCACTCAAGTCCTCTTTCTGCTCAGGCATGGGTTCTTTCTGGTCAGATTTAAGGTCCCTGTTGGAGGTTCCTGAGGCCACGTGCACTGCAGCAGCCACCTCAATGTCAGATACCAGCTCTCCAAGCTGCTCTTTTGTCCCGCTCACAACTGACTGTGCTTTGGTGTGTCCTTGGAGGTCTGAGATGGACTGGTGTCCCGAGGTGCTGTGAAAGTGAGTTTGCTTTAGTGTGGTACCTCAAAGGGACGTTGGTTCTTCAGAACTGGGGTTTCCTCCCCTCTTTCCACAGTGCCACGTTGCCAGTGCCAGGCCACCACTGCCCTTTGGAGCACGAGCCCAGGGAGCAGAGAGACATGATGTTGGCTCTTCAGCAGCCACCATGTCCCCGTCACGTAGTCCAAGGCAAAAAGACCTCCCCCCACACAGGACTCGATCACAGGATCACTCTGTTTCACATCAGGATGCGTGTAGCCTTGATAAGCCCGCTACAGACCATTTTGTGGCAGTTGCATGGAGGGTAGCAAGCTCGCACTGACAGGCATTCGAAAGCTTGATTCATTTATGCACAATTCATCCAAGAGTAAATTTGTCACCCTTGGCTGGAAGGTTATGTGTTTGCAGCCTTCTAAAATTAGCACAGCATGGCCAGCGGCTAACTAACCCATGTTCTCGTCCAGAGCCTTTCAACAGAGGTGCCCTCAGAACAGCACTATATTCCTGTAGGTAGCTTTACGTTTGCAGAGCTTTAGGTTTGCAGAGCTTTTAGTTTTGGAAGCTGTCAAGCACTGGCATTTGCCACTGAATTCAGTAGCTATGAAGCTGTGGATGCCTAGTATTTCTTCATATTAAACTCTCAGGTTAGAGACATTAAGATTTTGTTTGCTTTCAGGGAGGTTTACCTTCCTATGCACACAGCTTTTTTTTCTGTTTGAGCCTGTGCTCATGCAAGAAAGATTTCTGAATTCCTAAGAAAATCACGCTAATAGAGTAAACAGGAAAAACAACACTTGCTTGCCATGTCGTTGGCTTCGGCATTTACACGCTACAGTTGCCAAGTAGCAAGACTCATCAAGGGTCTTTGCACAGGGGAGAAAACACACAAATGATTGCTCTGGCTTATGGCATTTCCATAGGAGTACTGCAAGAGGTCATGTGGAAACTGAGCAGTGAGAGCAGAGCCTGGCTCACCCATGTTTCTGCATGGAGCGCAATGATCTCCCGTGCACAGCGCTCCACTGCCTCTGCTTTGGGATCTCAGGGGCAAAGCTCCCCAGCCTCTCATAATGTCAAGAAACTGTAATGGAAGTCTAGGGGAAAAATAATTGTTATTATTAATAGACAGATTTCTGTAGCACCCAAAGGGAATGAAATTGCCGTGTGTCCAGCAGCGCTCATCCCAAGCAAGTGCGTTTCAAAGGATAATGTATCATCCACAGCATATCACTGATGTGATCTACGGCCACTGCTGCTACCGCTTAAAAAAGGAACCTATTGAAAAAGAAGAAAAAGTAGAAATTTCTCTCTGCCTCACTGTAAAGTGTGTTATTGCCCTTAGAAAAACATCACCTGCTGGACAGTTACTTCTTGGGCAAGTCTGAGAACACTGAATTTTTTTCCTTTTTCTTCCCTTTGAGGAGTTAAAAACCCTGCGGGGGAAGCAACTTCCTCCCCAGCCCTGCTACTCAGGTTGCCCATGGGCTGAGACCTCACCCACTCAGTGCACACACCGCACGTCCCCTGCAGCAATGAAACACGGGATCCTGATGGGGTGTCACAACCTAAGGGGTTAGTGTAGAGATCACGATCATGGATTCATAGGATTCCATAATACATGAAGGACATGGAAGCCTTTTCCTCTAAATCTCTCTACTTTATTACGGATTACCGCAAATACCACAAAAATCACCACTAGCAAATAAACCTATGATTAATACAGTGAATATGAATTAATACATATATCAAGCTATTACAAATTACTAGCAGGAATCAATTATATAGTACCAATCAATAATGTGGTACCAATCAATAATAGCATCAATTAGTATTGTTGTACAACCAATGACAGCAACATCCAACTAGTTATGTACTATAACCAATTACCACAACTTGTCATTAGCAAAGCAAACTTATCAACAATATAGCAGCAGATACACTTATAGATTACTTATATGAATATATATAATGTTCATATGAAGCGAATTAGATTTCAGAAGGAGCCAAACCATCCCAAAAGAGGAGGGAAAAACCAATCCAGGATGGAGACAACACACTCAGCCATCCCCAAAAGAGGGGACGACAGACTGAAACAACAAAGGGACAGAGAGAGTCTCAATTCATGGAGTCTGGGGTCAGCTGGGTGTCCCCAGTGAGAGTCCAAGATCCCAGAGAAAGTTTGCGTGGGATTTGACTGGGAAGCTCTCAGCGAGAGACGGAACACATTCTGCATAAAAATTAAGTCCTTTTTATAACATAGGGACATAAGAGGGTGTTGAACATCCTACTTTAAGCAGCCGATAGATGCTGTCAATGTCTGGTTTTCGTCTGTAACAGCCAATATACAATGATGGTTTCTGTTCTTTCAGAGCAATTATATTTTCCCAGATTGTTTTACACATTCTCAGATGATAAGTTGCTGTTACAATCCCTTGTTTTTCTGCTTATCAGTGGTATCTCAGGATGTCTCTGGTTTCTAGGTACCCCAGCTGCACTTTTCAGGGATGTTTCTGGTTCACAAACCCCATCCTCAGGCTCGCAGTCCCCGGCTGGCTGTCCTTTCTCTGTCCGCATTTTTCAGCAGATGATTTCTTCTCTTCAGTAATTTTCCCCTTCTAACTAGGCCACATTTATGGCCGCTCATGTCACGGGGCTGGGCTGGGAGAAAAGTGAAATGGCTGCTCGGCTGTGAGGTGCCTGCCAGGCAAGCTGGATGTGGGATAAGAAATTCCCCAGGGCCATTTCACCCACAGCACTACTGGTGAAGCCCAGTGGCCAGCATGGCTCTCCTTGGTATCTTACTCCTCATTGGTGGGGCCTAATAGAGATTCTCTTCTCTTCCAAGCCCCCGTGTTTCATGAAGGCTCTGCCCTGCCATGAAATCTGGGTAAAATTGGCCAGGAGTGCTAAAATTAGTGTGAGACCAACAGTGATAAACACACTGACCAATGGGATAGACGTAAGCTTCCTTTCCCTGGGAAAGTGAACTTAGGAGTAGAGCAGGAGCTATGCCTGGAACTCTTAGTGATGGAAAACAGTCTTTAATTTTAGAATTACAAAAATGACAAAACCGCAGCATTCTGTATTAAGGAATACTGCACATAATGTAATACAGAATACCTACTAAGGCTTCCCGGACTGTGACCAAACCACATCAGCGCCTTGTTCTGTGCCTTTTTCTCCTGACTTACATTGTTCCTGATGGGATTCTGTCAGCTCTGTGCATTGTATGAAGCCAAAAGTGAGGAGGACTTGGGGCTCTGCAAGGAGAGGTCCATCTTCCATCCCTAGGCAGGAGGGAGCATCCGATCCCCACACTGGTACCGTGCATTTGAGCACAGAAGCAACGGGCTGGTTCTTGGACCTGTTGCAGGCTGGTTTTTATCCTCTCTGTGTCTCTCCCATGCCTCTGTGAACTTGAGGTTGCCACCAGACCTGCTGCCCACTACAAATAAACCACATTTCTCCAAAGGAGACTTGTGCAGGGACCAGGACAGGCTTCTCTGCACCCTGCCTGATGGGGAGCACGGGAACATGTTGCTCTCCCGGCTCACCAGCAAATACAGCCAGGCTTTGTGTGAGAAGATTGTCATTGAACGTTGGATGCAGATTAGGAGGAAATTAGCTCCTTGCAAAGCAAGGGATCATCAGGAATGAAGAGTCAGAATGAAGACCTGGGCAAAATGCACTTAAGTGGCCGCCAGGCAATGTAAGTTATGCATGTCTGATCAGAACAGGCTCTGAAAAACTGATGAACAGACTATAGAGATCAACTTATATTTAGTCAATAAATAATGGCAATGATAAATAATTCATTGTTATTAATTCCATAAGCAAAGTCATCTCTGTCTGCAGGCTGACACACTGGCACATCTTAAGCAACCACAGAGTTTATTGCAAGCAGCCAGAGGGAGTGAGCTGGGTTTTCTTGTCCTTGTCTGTATCCATAACCATTTCATACCTTCTCAGACACATCTGCCCAGAGCTGCTGAGCATGAGAGGCCAACTCTCGTGCAAGGCAGACTGCAGGAGCACATGCTGGTACAGGTTTTGGGTAAAATCTATGGTGATAGCAGATATCAACCTGTCTTTGCGTCCCCGCTGTAAATTGCCTGTAGGGTAGGCAGCCTGAAAAACAGGCACAAAACCACATTTTGCATGTGAACAGGATAAGCTGGACATGAAAATCCCTGAGTCTGACCGGCTGAGGCACCCAGGTTGTTCTTCTCATGGTCCCCCTGGGCAGGCAGGGTCCCCGGCTGCCACAGTAGCACACGGCAGGGGGCAATGAGGTCAAAGTTTGCAGAATATGCAGCATTTTATGTGCAAAATTTCTCTCCTTGCTGGCTGCATTTAGTTCCCACAAAGGGTACTGTGTCCAGAAAAAAGTTTGGGGATTGTAGATGCTGGGGAAACAGTGATTTATGGTAACTGGACACAGTAGCACACACGCCTCTCCTTCCAGGATGTGCTATGGATCTCTATAAGTTAAAAAACAACACCTGCCTTGGAGACTGCCCAGTCTCCCACAGCCAGCACGGAAAAAAACATGCATCACACACAGCCCGTCCCCACGGCTTCCCATACAGGCCGGTTTAAGGTATCATTTGATGTTTCTGACTGTTCAGGCTTGGGCTGTCAGATGTGGGGCTCTTATCAAAACTTTGCGGTATGCTAGATAAGGCTTTCAAAAGGATGACACACAGAAAATGTTACAAATATCTAGAGGCTGAGTTGCAGTGATTTTGACAGGGTTTCTGTTTCCTAATAATGTTTTGTAGGGTTTCGATGTAAATGACATAGGGGAATTTACTCTGCCACCCTCCAGCAAGATTTATTCTCTGCAAAAGGGTAGGCCAAAAGATTTCCATCAGAAGCATTCTTTTTTGAAGATAAACTGGAACTTTTTTCCACTTAAATGGAATCTTTCTAAAAATACCTCTTTTCTTTGAACGTTTTTGCTTTTCACTGAAACAGCGATGCTAGAACCCCCCCAAAATTTCAGGAGTATTTAGTGAGGGAAAATGGTGCTAAAAAACCAAATAGCTTTCAAACATTTTGAATGTACAGAGTTTTTCATGAAAAGGCAATGTTTCCTATGGAAAATTCTAATTCAAGCGACGTCCATTTTTTGCCAAACCCTCCTGCCGAAACTCTCTCTTTCCGATATGGCATGATGCCTATATTCCCCACCTGGGAGAGCGTTAGGAAAACCCAGCCAGTGCTTTGCAGAGGCACAGCCTTTACATGAGATTATTCAAGGTAAAGTCCTGGCGCAGACCCGACAGTTTGTGGTTTCCGTGTGAGTCGCAGTTTCACAAAACACCTGTGGCTTCAACAATCCATCTAGCTCCTTGAAGGTGTTTCTGTAGCTGGCTAAATGCAGTTATCATCAAGGTCATCCAACCCCTCCGGTCAGCTCCAAGCAAAGGACTTCAGCTCTGGTGCACCCAATAGTCAGGTCTCTCTACTGGTCTTCTCTCTACTTTGATCAATCACTGATTAAAACTAGGAATAACCAATTAATGTGTATAAACGTGCTAGAGAAATGAACTTTTGCAAATAGATATTGCAGCATTTTCTTTTACTTCTTTATTATAGGTTACTGCAATTTGCATGCATGTTTTCTCAAAAATTAATTTGAGATTAATGTCACGTGTTGTTCATATTTAATAACAATACACTCATTGCCAGCCAGCTGTGTCCAGCTCAGCAGACTTCCGAATCGCTACCATAAATTAACTGCATGGCAGAATGTATTTTGTAGCTTACAAGGTGAAGATATTTCTCTAGGCTTTCATTCACAGGGGTCGTGGTTCTCATGGAAAAGCACAACATGTGGAAAATAATAAAGAAATCAGGATTCAATTAATACTGAATTTTAAAAAACGCCATTGCTAATATTAATACAAACAGTATCATTAAGGTCTGGTAAGATCAAAAGGAGACCTGCCTCACTGGAAACACTTCCAGCACTGGGACTGCTAGGGAGTTAATAGTCTATAATACAATCTATTCATGCTCCTAGATTAGTCTGTCAAAGACAATTAATCAAAATACAAAAAGCTTTCTCTTCTTAAAATAGAAATGTATACACAGTTAATGTGATGGTTGCATAACTGAAATTTTACAGGAGTTTTCTTCACATATTTTGCTGAAGTTACAGGTGGAGGACGGGGAGACACGGCCTGGCCAGGTGAATTTGCAAAGTGAAGAAAAAAGCCAAAAATCCACTTCTGTTTGCAAGAATGTATTTAAAAACGATACGTCCATTCAGTAAAAATGCTGATATTTAGAGGGGCTGAATTTATTTATGTGTTTTTTCATCCTTTGGAATATGTTTTACAAATGTGTTTGCAATAAACATGCAGGGTTGTAGTCCGCCATCGTTCAAACACGTGTAATCTCATTGACTTTTAATGGCACTGTATCAGCATCGCTGAGGGCAAAGTTGTGCACCATTCAGGGATCTCATTTTTGAAGATAATTGAAAACATCTCTGAATAGAAGGAAATGGGATTTTCCATTAGGAACTTTTTAAAATACAAAATATTACTTCATAGTGTGTAGCTGGTTTTATTATTGCTTCCTTTCTTATGCAAAGCAAATTTATGGGCAGTTTTTATAAAGAGGGACCAGAATGGAGTCAATTTTACAGGAAGAAATAATTGAGACAATTATTTCCTTCAGTGCTTACTTGGAGATGGTATTTCCTTATTGGTAATTTACTTACACGAATTTGATGGACAGAGTTTTACTTCACCCTCTCTTAAAAGATCAGATGAACCTTTATGAATCAGTTGTTTGATCGCATTTACTCCTGATCACACTTGATTCATTTAACTGGAGAAGACCCAAAAAAGGCAGGGGCCAGGCTGTGGGAGGGTGCAGCAGGGCTATGCTGTCCTGGCACATCCTTCCCTGGCACTGAATCTGCAGTCCTATCTGCCTCAGGGTCCCTGGCATGGTGGCAGTGCCCAGCGTGTGGCCTGGAGCTGGAGGCAAGCGCTGCTCCATGTCTTACGGGCAGCTCCATCCTCTATCACCTGCACCACTGCGTCTACCTCATCTTGCCACCAAGTCATGCTCCTCTACGGGGCAGACCTGGAAAGCCTGTAATTTTCTTTTTGATTTTGCAGTGAAGATGAGTGTTGAAATGTCAGAAATGCCCTTGGACTAAAAATCACGCATCCTGGCTCTCTGTGGCAGAGAAGTTGGACTGTGAACATAGATGGGGCAAGTACCAGTTTCCACACTGACGCACATTCAAATAAATTATGTGACTGGAGCATGCTTTTGCTGATGATTTTACATTCAGTTATAGTCTCAGAAGTTCATGTTCTTTGTCTGAGAGGTTTGGGGGGTAAAGAAAAGACGTTAATACAGTGTTTGATGCTGCCAAACCTTTAAGTGAGCCTTCTCCCTTTCAAAGGTGCTGCATTTCAACTGGCTTGATTTTTTTTGGTGCTGGTTCTTTTAAGACAGTCTCCAAAGTCCTGAGTACCTGCTACTGCCATGCAAATCCATTTGGCATGCAGTTAAACCTCCCCCCTTGCCTTTTTTTTACCCAGCAGGGAAGCACAATGGAAGAGACTTGGAGACAATACAAAATTGTAGTCGAGGCATTTGTTCCTTATTATATTCGCCCGTCCCAGAAATGCAAGTGGCAGCTTGCCATGAATTAGGTCTGCTCAATAATTCAGCCCCCTCGTAATCAGAAGACAGCAGTTGGAACCGTGATGGATAACGGCCTCATGTCAAATGTCAATGTTAGGTCTCCCTAGTCTATCACCAGCTGTTGCGATCATCGATCATGATATTCCACTTACCTGCCTACCGCCACTGGCAAGCCATAAGGGGCTTGCATTAAACTGATGGGTAATTTCCTGGACGTAGATCCTTCATCAGCTGAGTCCTGCAGAGATATGCCATTTTGCTTGTCTTATGTGAGAGCTGACCAAAGGCAACGTACGAGTGTTGGGTCAAACTTTGTCAGCCCCACTGCAGAAAATGCAACTCCTTTGGCAAATGCAAACAGAGAAATTCAGCTAAAGCTTAAAAAGCTCTGTAGTTTTGATAACGGACAAAGCCGATGAATTTCCTGAGAATATCACTGTGTGTATAAGGGTCACACTTATTCTCCAGCGCTCTTCAATGTCCATATCACCACAGTCACAGCATTTCCTAAGCCAAGATTTCCAGTCTGGGAAAAGAGATTTGTCAGATCGTGAAACTACAAGTAACTGGCTTAAGTATTATACAAGTCTTTGGTATCTTAAAATCTCCTGCTTCTGTTGCGTGTGCTTTTTCATTTTATTTCTTTAGGAGGAGAGAATACAAGAAGCACAACCTACAAAGCTAACCAAGGAAGATGCATAGACAAATGCAATCCCAGGCACTTTCAAAATGAACATAGTGGTGGTGGGATGGCTTTCACTGCTAAGGGCCACAGGCTCTGGTCACTGGATACCCATCTCCCATCTGGGGTGCTTCTTCCTGGGCTCTGGAGGATCCCCCTGAGTTTGCTTGCCAACAATTTGTGTGCTACAATGGCTACTTTCTGGCTCCCAAGTCTGGTATACTGCATCCTTGAATGCCCTGAAGACATTAGCTTGGATTCCTGCCCAAAACCACCCGTTGGGTAACTACTTGATGAAGGTCGGTTTTGGACATTTCCAAAAATGAAGGACAATAGTGTTTAGCCATTCTTTGAGTCACACAAACCTGTTACAAGAACTTATATCTGATGTTCCCTGTGGAAATTTCTCTTGTTGAACAGACATCCTAAGAAGACTCATAAATTTGTCTATTAGTTGGGCTAGCTAGAAATAAGAATTTTAGCTTGCAAAACTTTTTAAGGTTTCAACAGTTATAGAATCATAGAATGGTTTAGGTTGGAAGGGACCTTAAAGATCATCTAGTTCCAACCCCCCTGCCATGGACAGAGACACTTCCTGGTTGCTCAAAGGACATCCAACGTGGCCTTGAATGCTTCCAGGAATGGGGCATCCACAGCTTCCCTGCGCAACCTGTTTTGGTGCCTCAACACCCTCATAGTGAAAAATTTCTTCCTAATATCTAATCTAAATCTCCTCTCTCCCATTTTGAAGCCATTACCCCTCATCCTATCAATACATGCCCTAGTCAAGAGTTCCTCTCCAGTTTTCTTGTAGGCCCCCTTCAGATACTGGAAGGCTGCTATAAGGTCTCCCCGGAGCCTTCTCTTCTCCAGGCTGAACAACCCAAACTCTCTCAGCCTGTCTTCATAGGAAAGGTGCTCCTGCCCTCTGATCATGTTCATGGCCCTCCTCTGGACCTGGTCCAACAGGTTGATGTCCTTCTTATGTTGGGAACTCCAGAGCTGGATGCAGTATTCCAGGTAGGGTCTCACAAGAGTGGAGTAGAGGGGCAGATTCCTCTCCCTCGACCTGCTGGCCACATTTCTTTTGATGCAGCCCAGGATGCGGTTGGCCTTCTGGGCTGCAAGCGTACATTGCCAGCTCATGTTGAGCTTCTCATTCACCAAGACCCCTGAGTTCTTCTCCTCAGGGCTCTGCCCAGCCTGTATTTTTGCCTGTATTTTAGTTAAATTGATGATTGAAGGGCTGTTGAAATTTGTCACAAAAATAAAGGAGTGAAAAGAGAGAAAGCGTTTGGTTCATTCACTCACTTGGTGAGGGGAATCAAACCCAGGTGATGCTTGGTCTTTGAGCGTTGAGATTATCTGTCTGTTTGTCTTTTTCTCCTTTTAGTCAGAAATATCATTCTGAACCCCCAAACCTTTCTGACAAAAGTTTCAACTACAGATATAGATTTCCTTGAAAAGTTTTGGTTTCAATGAAACAGCATTTTCTGGTGAAAAACATTTAATTGAAAAGTTCCCATCCACCTCTTGTTTTGACATTCTCTTCAAGCACTACATGTTTGTAGGCAGTGAATCAGAAAGAAACAATGAAGCAAGCATTTTATTTTGTCTTTCATTTTATTCAAGTTAGAAAACCCAGTTACATATGACAGTAATTATATATTTTATATATTTGGCATCATTCTGAATGACACGACATAGCTTGGTTATTTATTTATTTATTTTAAACTTGCTTTATCTGGACTGTTGCTGAGTAAAAATCTGCTTTGCTTTCCTTTCCCTGCATTTTAAATCAATGAAAACAAATCAAACAGAAAATATTCTGAGAAGCTTTGTGAGGAAATAAAATGGAAGAAGGTGCTGTTCATGCAGGGGATTTGCTTGTGTCAGTGGAGGAGGAGTTCCTGCTGGTGTTGCTTCATGCAGAGGGTACAAGTCCGGTGTGATGTGACTCACACAGGTGCAACATCTGCCTGGACATTTTGGTGTGCCACCAGGCACTTGGTGGCCTCAGCAGAGTAGGGGGAGGAGTGACATGGTCCCATGGCTTCGCTCACCTCAGTGTGGGTAGTGAATGGTGCTCACGTCCTGTAGCAGCCCCGTGGATTCCTTCAGCCCAGCATGGGTTGTGGGTGCTGAGCCATCCTCGCTTCAGCCGTTTCCAGGGTCTGGGCCTGCTGGCATCACTGGCTCGCAAGCTACAGTCCACCGATTGCCTGTGAAACTACAGCAGGTGGATGGCAGGTGGTTCTCAAAAGCATGTTTAAACATGACTTTCAATACAGTTTTCAGAAAAGAAAAAAAGATATCTTGGTGAGGCTATGTGGTGGCTGGCAAAAAACTGGGGGTTTGATGGTTGTCCATCAATCCCTCACTTCTCTAAACGTATTAAGAAGATGGTAACTTGACTCAAACTCACCAGTCCCATTCATGTTTATATCTGCTCTCTGATGCTGCGGCTTTATCTATCATTTTGCTGAAATCTCTCAGGAATGTTATTATTCAACAGATTCTTTATTCAGAATTGGTCACACCCTTATATCCTTGCTCAGGTTTGGTTTGTTTTTTCCTTATAAAAATTCTGATTGGGACATCTTTTTCCTGAAATTTTGTTGAATGAACCAGTGCCCAATGGTGTGAATCAGTAGAATTAGGGAAGATGTGATCCCAAGAATTATACTTACTGTTTTATGACCAGGCCTGGGCAGATCCTCCTACTGTGGTTTCCTCTTTGTCTTGGGGAAATTCCCTTTTTGGAGGGAGGCTGGGTGCAGACATTTTCAGAAAATGCTGTCAGCACAAGTCCTGCAGGGCTGCAGGAGGAAGGGAGGGGGCCGGGGGAGTGTGGTGGGGGCCCAGGGAACTTTTGGTAAAACAGTCACAGTATAGAGTTGCCATATCAGCAGTGAGACCATCGTCAACTAGAGGAAAAAAACTTCCATTTCCTACCAAAGGTCACAACACTTAATAGCATCACTGAAGACCAAATCAGCCTAATATGCAAGGCTAGTTTGGGAGCATCTGTGACAAACCCCACCCAGCTAGACCAGCAGCAAGTCCAAAAGTCTGTGGACAAGGTTCTTGCCTAGAGCAAAAGAGTGAGAACTTCCCTATTGAGCAGAAGAGATGTAGCGAGCAGGAACAAAACCCCCGAGCTGCAGGCTGAGGCTGGTGCTGTGGGGCTTGGCTGTGCCACCACAAACAAGTATTAGGAGGTGCAGCAAAGCCTTGTTCTGCAGACTGGCTGGGGTGGCTGTGGGGCTTGGCTGTGCCACCACAAACAAGTATTAGGAGGTGCAGCAAAGCCTTGTTCTGCAGACTGGCTGTGTTAGCTGCCACAGAGCTGCATTAGATAAGATTCAGTTGAAGAGTGGAGTACCTGCCCTGAAGTGTTTGCATAGAGACGGTGACACCTGAGCTCAGAGGGTGATTCAGTTGCCTCCGTAGAGACTTCTCATGTTGCCTGAGATGCTACAGGGAATCTGAGACATCAACAAGGAGCTGGCAGATGCAACACAGCACCTCCCTATGCAGCACATGGAGGCGTGGAAAAATGCCCCGGAGCACCTAGTGTGGCACTCAGTACCTGTCAGCAACCTGGCCATGTCCAAGGGTGTTTAACTTTGCAATACAGTCAAATGAGTCTAGAAAATAATTTGGTTTGCCAAGAATGAGGCTCCTAATGGGGTGGACAAGCACTGACTATATTGACCAGGTCTCCACTATGGGGACCTTAGACACCCAGCTCACATGCAGATGCCTAAATTTAGATATTTTAGTTTCCCAGCCCTTGCCCTATCAAGAAAATTGAGAAACCAAGATCTGGGCATGTGAAAAGCACTCTGCCACCTTGAGCCAAGCTGCTGCCAGAAGCCTCCTCTACAGCAGCAAGACCAAAAACTTCCTGAAGTTAACTAGAATTGCTGTTGATGCCATTTTGCCTCCCAGGCAGATTCTTACTGGAGCATTTTAAACTCAAATCAAGGAATAAATCCAGCAAAACTAGCTCCCCACAAACGTTAGATCTGGGATGGTCCTCTTGACCTAGAGCCATCACTATGTGCCGAGCCTGACTTTTTCTGGTATGCACCAAGCACTGCACATGGAGTTTGGGAAATGAGATTACTTTTGAGGGGCCATAGTCCTCCTCTGCCAGGGCCTAGTCCCCGTGAGCCATCTCAGTGTGTTACAAAAGGGCTCAGTGCTGCTCCTAATCGGCTTCTTGTGCACCTGAAAGCCTGCACAACTAGTTTGGGACTGTCTCTCTCGGTACTTTGTTGCCAGAAGCATGTCTTCTTCCAGGTGCACTTTGTGCACACCAACACAAACAGCGTTGTTGGGATTTCTTCAGGAGCAGCACCTTTTTTCCAAAATGGGCAGTTACTGGCAACCACTGAGATATTCTGTAAAGGACAACTCCTCCCTCTCGGCCAAGGATGTCTGGACAGGCTGTCTTCTGAGGAACTAGATTATGTCCCTCTGCTACCCTCAGTTTTGCTCAGCTGCTTCACACCTTTTCTCCTCTATCAGCTGCTTGCCCCTGGTAGTGGTGCAGTCTGAACTAGCATAGTGCTTTATAAAACAAGTTTCTGTCTTGGAAGTAGAAGAGGGGATGGAGTCCAAGCAGTTCCAGGAAGCACAGGCTTGTTTTGAGTCTGCGATGGCAAAAAGCTAATACCCTGTGAAGTAATAAAAGGGTATTTTAAAGAAGCTCATCTCGGCTGGACTGTAAGCTCATTTATGAAGGCAGGCGCCAAGTGACTGTGTAGCTGTTGGGGCCATGGCAAAGCAAATTTTCAACATTTATTGTTGGTTTTGTGTTTCGGGTTTGTTTTTTTTTTTTTTAGACTAGTCTAAGCAGAAGCACTGTGCTAATAGCAGGTTTAAATGTGTTTGAAAGGGAGTTCAGAATTCGTGTATAATTCAAAAGTGTGCCAAGCCAGAAAACCTGCCAGTATTCTGAGAGCCAGTGTAAAGTTCAGCAAACAGTGAACAAGCTCAGAAAAGGAAAAGAAAAATCCATTGTTAAGCAGCTGCTGCACCTGCTGCCGCGACATCTTTGCCTTATAATGTTCCTGCACTGGCTGGGCCAATGAATTGCATACATGACGAAGGGTCATGGTGCCTCTTTCTGAACATTTGCACAGGGTGATGAGGGTTTCTGTGAGTCAGGCAGTGAAAAACGGCTGTGCTGCACTTCCAAATGATAGCTGAGCTCCCCTTTGCCAAGGTGAAAACGGTTCTGCAAGCAGCAGGGCAACGCAGCAACCAGCCTTAATTTCAGCCATGCCACTTTGTTTGTTTACCACATTTTGTGTTATTGTAACACACACCAACCCCAGGCTTGGATTGTTGCTTTCCTGTAGGCATTCCACATATACTGGACAAGAATATGATGCTCGTGCCATAGATCTTGTAGTCCATGGATGTGGTGGTTATGGACACATCTGGAGCCTTCTCCAGCCAGGCCAGATGTGTGAGCCTGTTGCAGGCGAGAAGCTGTAGAGCTGCTTTAGAATCATAGAATGGTTTAGGTTGGAAAGGACCTTAAAGATCATCGAGTTCCAACCTCCCTGCCATGGGCAGGGACACCTCCGACTAGACCAGGTTGCCCAAGGCCACGTCCAGCCTGGCCTTGAACACCTCCAGGGATGGGGCCTCAACAACCTCTCAGCTTTAGCTCACATCAGGGCCATGTTTCTTGTGGGGCGCTGTGTTGTGCACATGGGGTGTCTAGTCCTGTGCTGGCAGGCAGAGGTGCTCTGTCTGGGTTTGTACCCATACCTGTAACATAGAATCATAGAACCATTTAAGTTAGAAAAGACCTTTAAGACCATCGAGTCCAACCATTAACCTAACACTGCCAAGTCCACCACTAAACCATGTCCCTCAGCACCACAACTACATGTCTTTTAAATTCCTTCAGGGATGGGGAACTCCACCACTCCACCACTTCCCTGGGCAGCCTGTTCCAATGCTTGACAACCACTTCGGTGAAGAAATTTTTCCTAATATCCAATCTAAACCTCCCTTGGTGCAACGTGAGGCCATTTCCTCTTGTTGTACAGATTGTTACAAGGGAGACTGACCCCCACCTCGCTACAACCTCCTTTCTGGTAGTTGTAAAGAGCGATAACCCTGGTGACATAACCCTGGGTGAAAAGCAATCTGGGGGCACGTGCTCTTCTTCCTTTACCAACTGTCACGGTTGTTTCAAAGTCTTCCCGAACCGATCCAAGAATGCCGGATCCCAGGCGTATTTCGAGAACGGAGGCTGAGTAGGCAGCCGCCCGCCATCCTGCCTTTGGGCACACGGGGTGGAAAGAGAGGTCTGCCAAGACACCGTTGCTCAGCTCCGGGAAGATCAGCCTTGCTTGCCGGCGGGAGCTCAGCTCCCCGAGCGACACCTCTCCCGTCGCTAGGTGTCACCGCGCAGCCCGCCCGCCGGCCCGCGGCGCGGTGACACCTTCTCCCGGCGGCGGTTTTGGAGGGTGGAAACAGCGACTGGCGGCTTCTCAGGGGTGTTTCTCACAGGAGAGAGTCGCTCCTGCTTCAGCCAAACGCATCCTACCATTCCCACTGGTCTTTCCAAAAGACACCTGAAAGACAAGGCTATCAACTATATAAGCTGCTGGACCACTTTTTTTCTTTTTCTTTTTTTTTTAAAAAAAAAGTTTTTTTTCTACTTTTTCCTCAGTGCAAGCATAATCTTTTCCTGCAAGCATAATCTTTTCCCGCAGGCTCGCCCTGCCCTGCAAACCATCAGACAGCTCCTGCCTTTTTTCACCAGGGCTGCAGCCTGCTTTTTAGATCTGCGAGATTAGCATCGCTGGCATAAACAGGCAAAAGCGAACCAGGCAGGTGCTCGGTTTATGACAATCTCAGCTGCAAAATTTCTGGCCCTGCGGCAGTGGAACGACCTCAATCCTCACTATGTTCCGATTGCGGCATTAATGTGCTCTTTTTTTTTTTTTTTTTTTTTTTTTTTGCAATGAGGTCTTTTCCAAAGGAATGACTCCGTAATAAATAATAAATACATCAATTAAAATATTGTGTCCATGCCTGAAAACCGTAGCACAGAGCACTGACAGGAAATATTCTGGGTTGGAAAAATCTTTTGCTGCACGAGTCAGCTATCCAGATCCTTATAAGTATGTAGGACAAATAGCTATATGAACCATCTGGGACTCACTCAGCAGTGGGGAAAACACTGTTAGACTTGCAAGATCAGCACGCAAGAGTGACTGCTGATCAGTCACTGCTGCTTTGCAGAGAAAACAAAGGCTTTAGCATTTAAGCTATTAATAGTTTTCACCTAGTCCAAGTTTTGCGAAATGTACTTATTGCCCCAGACCATAAATTCAAAATTTGTTAGATATTTTTCCAGATTGCAGTTTCACAATAGGTTTAAACTGATCCATATTCACTTGTTTCCATGTCTTTTATGTGCCAGCATTAGAGTCTGTGAAGTCCCTGGATGAGCCACATCTGGCTGAGAACTAACCAGGTATAAAACCCAGCAAACACCCTTTTCAGATGATAATTCCCTGACTCGGCTCATCCCACAGCTGCAGGGACACTTCTGCAGGAACAAGAAGGCACAAGCAGCTGGAATCGGGTCTTTTGGGGTCAGCCTCTGCTTAGGCCAATCTATGCTGATTCTGAGAGATTAATCTAAATGTGCTGGATGCTTTGTTCACCTTACTGTTAAAATTGAATGAAAGTATAGTTAAAAGCAGTGATTATTTTAATCAGTTACCAAATGTGCTATTTCAGTATAAATCTAATATGTGATTTCTTTTAACTTAAAAAATGCCTGACTCTTACTTCCTGAAAAAAGATGATGAAGAACAATAAAATAGTTAATGATTTTATAATCAGGCAGGTGAGGTTTTGTACATTGTCCCCATAAGGTTGCAATTTTCAATTACGTACTGATATGTTTAACAACGGGTAACAAAATGCCCAGCTGTCTAAAGTCACAGCTCCTTGCAGAACCCCTTGTGTCCCGTGCTAATTTGGCTCAATCTGAGAAGCAGACCGAAGAACTGCATGTGGGTGTCAGTATGTAGGAGCCTGTCTGAGCACCGGATGTCCAGGCTGCCTTTGCAGATAGGGGAGGTGGACGATTTGATTGCCTGCAGGAAGAAGTTGCCATCTAGGACACCAAAGGTACAGTGACCTCTTGATGGGGCCAATGGCTGTGACAGAGGACCTTCATGGTCTGTGCCCCCTGCCCCCAAGTGGGGGCTGAGTCTTATACAGCAGAACTAGAAACCTGTGCTCACGTAGTTGAATCCTACTAGCCCACGGCCAGCCTTGTTCAGCTGGCTGCCCACCAGGAGCAGGTTCGGCTGCCCACACATGAATACCTAGTGCCATTCAAGAGGCTTTCAAGCACCCAGGACACCTGCATGGGGTTGGCAGGTGTGACACAGGACTTCTAGGAAATCTCTCTCTTCTCCTGGAGCAGCAATGTGAGGATAGGTAAGGTTTCAGATGGCGCTGGATGCCGGTGTCAAGGCAGCGGAGGGGACTCCCAGGGCTGGCTTTCCCTCCGTTCGCAGATGCGATGAGAATACCATCGTGCTGGACCGGGGTTTGGCATTGCAGCTCATACTCAGAGACGTCTTGCATTGCATTTGTGGTGTAAGATGCTTCTTGGTGCCAGCCAGGGCATCACAACCTATTTGTTTGGAAGTGGCAGTCAGTAGGTGACGTTAATCACAAGGCAATGATCAGTGCATAAATTAGTTGCTGCTTTGCCAGGGTTGAAAATACCGGGCCTTGCTAGGCTCTGATTCTGCTGTCCTGCACTCCAGGGTAATACCCCAATTTAAGCGAGGCCATTAGATTGAATAATGAGGTCCAATTAGAGATGTCACAGAACTCACCTCCTAGCAGACTTTTGGCCGGGAAGGCCGATCTATGAGCCAAACCACCCTCTTCCTGCAAAGGTCAGTGCGTATCCCTGGTGACCTGTAATATTATCTTGACTGATGGGCCTTCCAAAAATATTTCAACAGCTGGAAAAGCTGAACATCTGGCCATGAAAACTTTCCTGAGAATGTTGCCTTCTGGAAGCAATAAAGATGGACCAAAGTAGCACAAGTGCTCTGCTCTCTTTAACAAATCGCTCTTTCCAAATGATTGAGCCTGTTACTTGCTGTCTTCATTTTGGAATGAGGTGGACCCCACTAAGGCCTGTTTATTTAAGGCACTGAAGAGTTGAGAAAATCTTCCTGATTTCAAATTTACAAATCTGAAGGAACAGAACTAATGCAGTAATGGAAATGATTAGTAGTGTTATCAACGGCTTTCTCCAAGGTAGGCCAGTGTGACACACAAATTCAGGCCAACTTTGGCAGGAGATGTAATCAGAAGCACATAGTGTTGAAAAAAAGGAGGGGGGTAGTTAGCAGAAATATACCTTTACCAGGGAAGGCTAACGATTAGCCCACAAATTAATCAAAGCAGGTGTAAGTCAACCATGAACCAATAAACTGAGATGAAAACACCAAGGAGACAAATTAGCTGAGAAGAATTGATTGGTGTGGGGGATTCAAATGTGCTTACAAGCCTAGGAAACCTCCAACAAAGCAAAGCCCAAAGCTACCAAAATTTAGTTAGTCTTTTGATGCTTTCTGCCCTTTGCAAAGTGCCTTAAAGACCATTCATGGGACATTCACTTCACCTTAGCATAAAAGACAAATGTTCATTGTTTTTGTGCTAGTTTATTGATCACTTTTTTCAGACCCTTTTTTTCATGGAGATGGAGCAGAGGGAGAGAGAAGGCATTGTGCTGGTGCACAAAGCACCAGCAGGGAGAGGAACCGGGAAGTCCTGTGCAGTGATATTCAACGTAGGAACGTCCTACCCAAGCACCACAACATCACGAAGGAGCGCTTACGCAGCGTTGTACGGCAGCAGAGGAACTCGAAAACCAGTAGTCACACCAGCCACAGCTCTAAAGGACCAGAACTACCTGTTTTGAAAGCAGCCCAAATTATCACGTGCACCTTTAAAGCCCCAGTCACGAAGGCCATTTGAGTATATCATTATTTACATGGCACGGGAAGTTCCAGGCAAGGCCAGGGGACTGGGCTGGAACTGGGCTGCCACAGTCTCAACCACAGCATGAGCGATGCCTTGCCTTCCTTCATTATCAGTTGCTTGGGATGGTAATTGATGGCAATGAACTGTATTCACCTTTAATTACAGGTTTATTTTTTGGGTAGCAGAATTAACAATAATTCCAATATTGCAATTAAATTCTGAATCATTCATTCCTGGTGGTGATTGTTTCTCTTTCAACATAATGAATATACCTTTTCTCCAAACGTAGGGACTTTGAAATTCAGGGGGTTTTGTCCCTGTGAACCTTTTTTTACACCTTTCTTTGGCCTTTTTTTGGCTATACTAGTCTGAGTCTATACTAGACATACACGCACAGTTTGCTTAACCAAATTCAGACAGATTATTTTGTGCTGGGGAAAAAAAAAAGTAGGCTCAATGTATCAAATAAACAAAATGTCCTTCATACCAAACATTCTAGGACTCGGAGTTCAGCAGCAGGAAAGATTATGAGCGGACACTGCTTCAGCGTTATTAATAACGGGGTTCCCACTAGATGAAAGAGGACATCACTAGGACTGAAAATGAAGACTAAAAGATAAGAAGAAAATCTATTAGGACAAGGAGTTAAATTGTTATGAAAGATGCAGAGGAAATCATAACTGGTCTGATGATTTTCTGTAGGAATTGATTGCCTTATGCTGATTACAGTTACACTTAAGAGTTTAGCTGAGCATATTCATGTTATAAACGCGCTTTTCCCAACTGCTCTAGTTTGATGGCTGCAGACTGACCTCTACTTTGCGCTTGTTCTTGTAGTGGTGAAGTTGATCTGTAGTGTAGTACATTACACATGATGCTGTGAATCCAGATTTCTCAATCCTCTCATGATAGAGGGACACTGTCAGTGTCAGATTTGCTGAACTGAAAAGCACAGGGAGCTAGGTGTCACTCAGGTACTCTTTGATGGAAAATAGTGCTGAAGCGGTGCTGCGGAACGTAACGACCTGATTGCGCTGCTCTGTTTTAGTCCATCCTAGCACACACTCAGTCTTGATCATTCCCACCTGGATCCTTGTTAAAGGGCCTGAGTTAGTTTTCATTTCTGATTTTGAAATCCTTGCTGATTGTTTGGTGCTGGGTGGAAGACGCAAGCCAACACCAATAGCACCTGACAAGCCAAGGGAAGAACAGGGATGGGGAAATGCAGGCAGGAGAGCCTGAAGTCCATCTTCCACCCCTGCTCCTGTGCAGCCCGGTGGGGGACAGGCTGCGTGATGTTTAATCCTGCCACCAGCTCAAATAAGCTCAGCGGTGGAGCTGAGACGCTGTCTGGGAAGAACTGAGCTGTGGGGAGGTGGGGATGACATTGTTTCTCTGGTGGAGCGCGAAAGGAATGGAGAGGGCTTTATGTCTAACATTACCTTGGACTGATCTAGTTCATCTCCAAAACTGGCTGAATGCTTCTTGCTACTAGTCACTATTTGTGCTCTGTGTGGAGCTGTGTAGTCACTCTGTGCTTTCCCTCTTGTGACCGGGTAACAAACATTTATGAGAAGAGAATAACAAATGGTGAAGCATTTCATTTCAGGCATGAATTCTTAGATGAATGATCATTCATGCTAAAATTAGCAATGCTCACAAGGACAAAACGAATCTGCAAGGATTGTCCAAATAGCTTCCAATAAGAAATATCATGAACTGGAATAACCCAAATTTTGCACTTTTATTTATTAAAAATTTATATTAAGCAAATTTTTTTTTCTGCCACACCTTACTACCCTAAAATGATTTATGTACTAAGTGATCAATATTTATCTCTTTCTTACAAAAATGGTTTATGGTTTGTATAGCAACAGCAGTACTATTCCAGGTACTAAAATGTGGGGCTCAGCCTACATGTGCTTTTGATTTGGAATTCATAAATAGCATTTATTGCATCTAGGATAGCAGAGTTACATTGTTTTGGAAACATTAGAGCATTATATCAGGCAGAGGACTGTCTGGTAGTTCCCGGAGGCGGTCTTGCCCTCCAGGCTGGCTCTGTTATGCATGCTCTCATTATTTTCAGTGGAGTGGCAGCTAAAGGAGACCATGCAGCGTGTCTCAAGGCCACGTGAGGGTCATCACTTTACAGCACTAAAACAGTTAAGTATTCATTTATAGCCCACTTAAACCGTAAGTATTCCCAGATCAGACATATAACATTTTTCTCAGGACGCTGTACTCCTCGCTGTAGATTAGTCTCTTTGCTTTTAAATACCTTAGGCTGCATTTTCAGACAGCATCAAATTGTCCTGTAAAACTGTAAGGTTGTGAGTAAGCTTACATACACCTCTTTGCACACCCACAGAAACACACATGCACATTTTTCCTTATGTAAATAGGATGGTTTTCCAAATGTGAGCTGAATCAGCCTCTGGTGAGTCTGCTCTCTCCTTGCCTCAGAGGAAGCCCAAGGTGGATGTTGCTCCTTCCTCAGGTGCCTCAGCTGACCACCTGAAGTTATGTACAATGAGTTTAGGCTTCAAAGCACGTAAAAATAACTTATACGCACAGCGCAGTGAGTCTGAAACCTTGCAGAAGGAGTGCTCAGTAACACCTTTGCAGGCTGCTGCGCAGAGCAGATAGGAGAGTGAGCTGTGGATTTTATTAATTGGGAATTTTCCTCCTTGATGTTTGAGCCCCATGGAAACCATGCCAGGTTCCTCCAGAGGGTCTACGATTGCTGGGGGAGAGTGCCTTGGCACCCACTTCTGTTTACAGATAAAAACGCTGTCCTGGATTTGGAAATGTATATGTGTGTAGATCATCCTGCAGGAGCACCAAGGAACCGAAGCCACAGCATCTGCAACCTAATTCCTCTTGGCAACGGGCCTGACAGATTTTTGCAGCTTGAGAAGAACATATATTCAGATGTGATATTTTAAGAGACGGTCCTTCCTAAGGACAGCACTGACATTAACCTCTTGCCTGCAGACGACTCACCCAATCTTGTAGCTGAATTTAGCCCCAGTGCCCAGTGGCCTGCTCACTATGACATACTTGTCTCTGTATTAACACTAGGAACTTGCCTGCGTTAAAATATACCTGCCCCTGTGTGACAGCCCATTTAATTAAAGGGATCCACAAAAGACACCTTATTAAGGAAGATCGGGTTAAAGCATATGTGAGAGAGGCAGCTTTCTTTGCTTCAGCTGAACTTTTCTACCGTTTGCCATGGTGTACAGCTGGCTCATCCTTAGAGCACACCTGCATGCTTATCTCTTTAAATCCCAATTTTTGTAGATTAAATCAAGCACCAGTTCTTTGGCCTTGGGTTCCAGGCACGGGGTGTGAAGCCTTTTTTGCAAACTCTTGTGTAGTGTCACCAAATCCCTTCACTTGTGCAGTCATGCCTGCAGCTATGGAGCTCTCACTCCCTGGGGCAAAGGGTGGTAGAGCTGTGAAGTTGTGCAGAGTTTGGAGGGATGTCCTGCTGCTCCAGAGGTTCAGCTCTGCTCTAAGCTCCTCTGCAGAGGACACATTGCTGCCCTGGGCTCAATGGAAGTGGGACACCGAAGTCTGTAGCCAAATAGGAGAAAAAGGTGGCAAAAGTAAAAGCAGTAAAGCAAAACCCATGGTTACGTTGGCTAAAAGTATGTTTTGTCTGACACTGATGCCACCTTTTCCTTGGATTAGACAGTGTTTAAGGGATGGGATTACAGCCTAGATAAAACTGAAACATCCCAACTCAAATTTACAGCCTCCAGAAAGGATATTAACACTTTGAGTGCCTGCTCCACCATGATGCCTCACTTCAGGAAAAAACTCGGGCGTATTCTTGTGGCCAGTTCTCTTCTGAACATGGTTCTTTTAAATCATCTTTTAGCTTAATGTCTTTGTCTGCCCATTTTATATTTGTTTAACTGGATTATAGTGAAGAGACAGGCAGAAGATAAACTGTAAAAGACTGAACAAGACACCTCTTCTTCTGGTGGCCAGTTTCCTCAGATAACCTTGCTGAATCATTTGCTTAGGATTTTTTTCAAAGCAGCAAGGGCTACTCAAAATAAATTAGGCCTCATAAGCTCTTTGCCCTTCATATCTTTGCTAAGCTTTCACATGTTACTCATTTTCATTTTTCTGCTTTCAGTTTCAGTGTAATTTATAACCACGAGGAATATACAAAATGGTCCACACTGGTCAGCAGGTTAATGGGTGTTATGGTACTGTGCTACTCTGTGTTAAGAACCTCAGATGAAGGGGCCAAGCATACAAAATCTCCGGTTTCCTCTAAGGTAGAATAGTGAGTTTAAACTCAGAAAAATCCATCAGAATACGGTAGAGTGAGAACTCACAATGATATTGCTATAGTAGGGACGGCTGCAGCCTTTTACGAAAGCTTTGCTTGCAGATTGTCTCTGTCTGGAAAAGCTGTTTGGGAAATAAATGTCCTATAGTTTGATATTTTACTCATTTATTTTTGAATTTGTCAAGTATTTGAGAACTCCTCCTTGTTCCCCCAAGCAGAAATGTGAATAAAATGTCTCCTCACCAAATTTAATTTTGAGCAAAGAGCAACAGCCACGGGATGTTTTGGATGTTAAAAGCAAGTAGATGAAGTCAAAGGCGGAAGTTCATCAAGGCCACAGTAAACTCAACAAGACTCGCTGGTGCCGCTGGTCATGCGTTGCAGATTCGGGAAGCTTTTGGTCAGTGCTGACACGCTATTCCCATGGGCTTTAGTTAGGGTACAGGCAGAGTAAAAAGGAGGTATGAAGCAAAACTGGAGCTATGACAAGAGGATGCTCCCGAGAAGAGCTATGTGTTTCTGCATAGGAAGAATTGGTGCTTGTTACTTGCGGACATGAGACAGGACGAAGAAGCTGTCATCCTAGGAACACATACCAGTGAGCCTACAACTCTTATTCCCTTGCAGATTTTCTAGCTTTTTCACAATATACCATTTTGTAAGACTACTAATAACTTCAAGGAAAAGTGAGAATTATACAACAGTGGAAGTGACAGCCAGACACATGCCTAATGAGGAGAACACATATGAATTAGTGGCCTTTTGATT
Source organism: Charadrius vociferus (assembly GCF_000708025.1). NCBI lineage: Eukaryota > Metazoa > Chordata > Aves > Charadriiformes > Charadriidae > Charadrius > Charadrius vociferus. Next base: position 2,826,993 of record NW_009649036.1, read on the forward strand.
AAATCTGGGGTGTACTCAATAGATTTTGTTTGAATTGTATGGTCAAAAAGACATGAGAAATCAGCCTGTTTCCAAGCATCAGATGTGAATTTCCCATAATTCTGTATTGAAACCAGGAGTTCCTCATCAGCACACAAAATCACAAATTGATTAGTTGATTCATAGAAACCGAAATAATGTTTTGACAAAATATGGCTTCGTGTTTGACTTTCCTGGGGTTCGCCTTTGTCCTGAAAACATTTAACGCCTCACAAACAATGCAAGCTTGCTGATATTTTCTCCTTTCTCTTTCATATAAAAAGAAAGATTGCTACATAATTTATCTTCCCTTTTCATGCCTCTTTCCTAGAGCAGGCTTCCTTGATGCGCCGAAAGGCATGATTCCTGACCTAGCATCGCTTCAGAGCTTTCTTACAGTGACCCGTGCTGTGGAGTGTTCTGAACTCAGATTAATGAACAACTTTGTCTTCCCCTTCCCCATTTGTTATGCTACTTTGGTCTGACCCAGATTGTTTATGTTTATGTTTTCATGGGGTTTTGTCCACAAAATACAACACACCTTGTGAGCCCTGTGTTCACTTCATCTGCCTTTATGCTGAAACCATATAAACAACAAACACAGGCTTGCACATGCACATACAAGTCCAGTGTTGAGCCAAAATAATATCATCCTTAATTATGTCTGTACATGAAGTAAAGTTTTCAAAGCTGGCCACTGTATTTTGTTTTCTAGCCAATTATTAAACAGTTTAATTTTGAAGAAAAGGGATCACATTTCAAACGTTACCTTCCTGAACTGACTCAATACATTTTTGATTAGATATAGGTTTTATAAGAGAACAGGCTTTCAAAGATGAGTGTGAATTGCATTCTTGGTTTTTGCTGGGTCTGTTTTTCCTGCCAAGAGCAGGTGTCCAGCATTCACTTTCTATTTCACCTTTGTCTGCATTTTGTGCTTATTATCAAAATACATCCGAGAGCCTTGCCAAATTCTTTTAAAGCACCATCCTTTACATCTACCTGCTGACCCCTCTCTACTCTCTAATTTAGCTGTTTATAGTGGCGTTCAGCTTGAAATGCAAGTAAATAAAATCTGGGGACTGATCCTATTTGGCATCGGGAAAGACCCAGATGCAAAGCACATTCTGGAAATCTCACAGGCGCCACAAGCTGGGGCTTGCGCAGGAGTCGAGGAGCAGCTCCAGCGAGCCCAGGGTGCCCGGAGAAGAGGGGCAAGCAGCCTCCTCGGTGGCAGGGGCACCGATGGACTGCAAGGACAGCAGCAAAGGTGTTACCACAGCAGCTTGTGCCTTTCGGTGCTTAGGTTGAAACAGCTCGTTCACGGCGTGCGGAGGTGCTGAGACCCCGGGCCAAACAGCATGAGTAGGAAGCTGCCTCCAAGGCTCCCCTCCATCCTGTGGACACGCTCACTGCCAGGGGATTTATGCTGTTCATAGTTCTCCATCAATGCTTTCTGCCCACAAGGTCACGCGTGGGCATGCTCAGAGCCCCAGAGCTCAGCATCACAGGGAGCCCTGGCATCTTGCCTCTGGGTGTACTCGGTCTTGGAGTAACTGTGGTTAATTTGCAAAGTTCCCCTGGAACAGAAAGCTTTAAAAATAATCTGCCTAATGTAAGGTGTGTCTCAGAAAACCTTGAAATTATTTCAAATTGAAATTTTCCTTTTGAAAAACATATAGAGACATGTCATTTTATATACTTTTTTATCTCCTAATAAAATTTTCATACATTACTTTCCAGTGGATATGTTCTATTAATGTATAATACATTTTTTCGGGGTTTTTTTTTGTAAAATCATTATTGACAACTTTGGTTAGTTCTGAGTGGAATATTTTATTTTATTTTATTTTATTTTGGTTTGTTTGGATTTATTTTGTATATTAAATGTTTTGTGCTTGTTATAGTTAAACAACAGTTTTAAAGACAGAATGAAAACAAGCCATTCTTATTTTATTATTCAAAGTGTCATGGATTTCCCAAGTTGTCTTTATGTGTTGGAAAACACAATGTTATGGAAAGTGGATTAATACACATTAAGCAGCAGTTGATTATAATGATTTTTAAATAATTAAAGTCAGGAGTAAATTAGCCAGGTATTTTGACTTAGTTATGATGTCGTAATAGAATATTGGATTATGCACAAGTAATTCTGATTCCACAAAATAACACAGAAATAGCAAAAAAATAATGCACGAGGCTTTATGTTTGGCTGGAATCTGAGAAGCCACAACAGCATACAAATAGTTTAAAACTAAATTTCTTTTTGTTTTTTCTTTAAATGAATTCTTCTTCATTTAAAAAACAATGGTGTTCATGGGAAATATTTTCAAGATTGCTATGATTTTGTGAATAAAATAATGAACAAGCCTTTTGTCAAAATGGCTTTTTCCCAGTGGGCAGCGATGCTAGCAGAACCGGTCAACCTGGTTTCCCCTGCAGGTGCCTAGGAGGGCTTGAACACCACCCAGCTCAGCCGAAGGTCCAGGCTGGTGGGATCTGCCAGCAGAGCAGCCCACTCACTACACTCCATCAGCGCCCATACCTGCCCCACAAAGCACTGGAGTGCTGCCTGAGGCAGGACCTTGCTTTTGTGAAGATGGTTACAGGCAATGGGTGGAAAGGCCAGAAGATATGAGAATATCATAAATTTGGGGAGAGGAGTGGAGGGTGAAGAGAGATTTGTGGGTTCCAGACACCATAAAAGTAAAACAGAATATAGTGATTTTAAAAGCTGACCTGGGACAATTGTCCCCCTCTGCCAGAGACAGGCAAAGCTGAACCACTTATCAGTGTGTGCATTAAAGTCAAGGATTTTATTTCAGATGGACACATTTCCACCTGTGCTGAGCACCTGGTACTGAGACCATACCCATGACCACCATTGCACCCAGTGATACATAGTGGGCTGGTACTGGCCAGGCAGAGGCACACTGTGACAGAGCGGCTGATGCACCGTGGACCCTACTTAAAATACATCCTTCAGTGTACACCTTCAGAAAATGTGCAAGGAGTAGAGCAGACAAAAACTGACACGTCAGGTTTATATGAGCCATGTTCTTTAGTCGTGCTGATCTCACCGTGGCAGCCGTGCTTGCATTACTAACCTTTGAAAGCCCTAAACTTTGCCAGACTTTAGACTGCTGTCATGGCACTCAAGTGCCGTGACGCACTCAAAGCCCTCCTTCCAAAACGGGCCCTTGAGAGGGCAAGCCCAAGCTGGAGATGGTCACAGGTTATTTTTAAGATAGGGATCAGATCAGCATGAGTTCTGGGAACATGAAACGGGCTGAGAGACTCCTTCTCCTACCTTTGGCCTTGCATGAACTGCAGCTCAGCAAAACCCAAACCCCAGGAACATGATCGACAGGGTGCAGTGGTGACTGATACCTACAGATGCACATTCCTTCTTAGCACAAACCACTTTTAAAGTGTTTTTGCTAGCTGTGTAAACACAGGCACTGAGCACACTGGGATATTAAACTCTGCTGATGAGCACAATATCAGCACAGGATTTATTCCACATTTCTGTCTCCAACACACCCACACTGTGCATTTATAATACTCCTTTCCACAGAGATTTATCCCTGTCAGTAGCTAAAAGCTTTTCACAAGTTCTACCAACTTTCATTTTCATCAAAAATCCACTTTGCTGAAAAAAAGTATGTTTCAGCTATGTTGTTGCTTATCTTTTATTTCTTGAAATTACTGGACTGCAGAGCTAATATCCTGGACTTGTTGCACTTATAACTTGGTAAACACTGGGAAAGTGAAGGCTGTAGATCTCATATCTGTCACAGAACTGTTTGTCTTTCAGAACAACTGTGGAAAAACACTCGATGTCATTTCTCTTGTAAAGGCACCTGTGTCCAGCAAGCTCCACCTTTAATTTTAGGTCATCATTTATTCACTCTGCAGCAAGCCACGGTATAAAAGTAGCAGCAGAGAAGATGTGGTACTCACCTCAAAGGTAGAAGAGCTGTGCAACAGTTGTCCATCTTAAGTGGAAAGTCTGTTCTTGGGGTTGTGTGAGATGTTGTTTGGTCAGCATTTCTCCTGGACACCCTCCCGGCCGGCTCTCCCAGAGGTGCCAACCCAGCAGCGAGGAGCAGGACGGCAGCACTAGCAGCTCTCCTGGCTCCAGCCTCCAAACATCACCAGGAGAAGAAGGCAGTACAGACAGCTATTGTAATTGGACCCTGGGAAACAAATCCATTTTGAAAGCACTCATAGCCACTGGCAACCAGAAAAGAAGCAGATTTTTAGCAGACAGAATAGTCCACTTGAAGGCAGCCAACACTTCCAGCCCCATGGGCATTTGTAGCCAGGATGTATTTTTCTTTTATATTGCAATCAGCAGTGAAGGAAAATACAAAACAGTTATATTCCTCTGCAAGTGATGTGCACAATTCCTTTCTCAGTGCAATGAGAAAGAGTAATGTGGCACCTGTGGCCATCCATGACTGCAGAGAACTAATTAACACCAGTGATTAACAGGTCTGCTTTGACACCTAGGCTGCTCTTCTTTGCTGCAGTCAATCAGCATAACATAAAATCTGTAAGAGCTGTTTAGAAATGCCCCCTTTTTGCTCTACTGAAAAAGGGAAGGATGCTTTCTGACACATCACCAAGCAAAAGAGTTTTCAGATACTTTCCTGTACAGCACTGGAAGTGCCAGACCTCTCCATTTCCCTCTGAGCTACATTAACTGGCCATTTCTTCTCAATTAGGGAGAAGAGATCAGTTGGCATAGTCTGTTCCCTGTGCAACGGACTGAGAAATATCACATTATTTATTCTGGATTAACTGAATGAGGCTGGAAAGATTCATTTCTTCTCAGTCTGCTTTGACAATGTAGTTTGTTACGTGGCGTTTAATTCTACAAGCTAGAATTAAGCTAGGAAAATGCAGGGTATCAGAAACCATCTGCAAACGAGTTCAGTGCCCGTGAAGGACTTGGTGCCCTGGAGCCCCGCAGGCCCTGTGCTGGCCCTATGCACAACACCACTGATCAGCTGCACCAGTACGTCTGGGACAATGGGATGTGAACCATACACCCTTATTTTGTGAGTGGATGAGCATTATTCCCATATGATCCTTTTATGGGTCCTTCTCTGATTATTGCCACCTATAGCACCAGCTAGGAGAGATTTCAGCAATGCAAAGACCTGATGCAGGCTCGAGGAAATGTGCCTGGAAAGCTGCCCGGTGGAAAAGGACCTGGAGTTGTTGGTCGATAGCCGGTTGAATATGAGCCAGCAGTGTGCCCAAGTGGCCAAGAAGGCCAATGGCATCCTGGCCTGTATCAGAAATAGTGTGGCCAGCAGGACTAGGGAAGTGATTGTTCCCTTGTACTCAGCACTGGTGAGGCCCCACCTCAAATACTGTGTTTAGTTTGGGGCCTCTCTCTACAATAGAGACATTGAGGTGCTGGGGCGTGTCCAGAGAAGGGTAATAAAGCTGGTGAGGGGTCTAGAGCACAAGTGTTATGAGGAGTACTGAGGAAACTGGGGTTGTTCAGTCTGGAGAAAAGGAGGCTGAGGGGAGACCTTATCGTTGTCTAAAACTACCTGAAAGGAGGTTGTAGTGAGGGGGGAGGGAGATCTCTTCTCCCAAGTAACAAGTGACAGAATGAGAGGAAATGGCTTCAAGTTGCGCCAGGGGAGGTTTAGATTGGATATTAGGGAAAATTTCTTCACCGAAAGGGCTATCAAGCATTGGAACAGGCTGCCCAGGGAAGTGGTGACGTCCCCATCCCTGGAGGAATTTAAAAGATGTGTAGATGTGGTGCTGAGTGACATGGTTTAGTGGTGGACTTGGCAATGTTAGGTTAACGGTTGGACTTGATGCACCGTTGAGACCCTTGAGGTCTCTTCCAACCAAAACAATTCTATGATTCTATCTACAGGTAGACACAGAATTAAATGCCAGTTTAAACCTCCATTAGTCCAAAGTGATTTATCAATGGGTGAAGCGGTAGACAAGGGTTCAGGAGACCTGGGTAATGTTTCAATCCTTGCCCTCAGGAAGGCTCATATTCATACCTGTCAGCTTGTCTCTATCTGTGGCATCGACTGTTAACTCATTGGGGACAGGACCATCCCTGTAAGGGTCTGTACAGCACCTGGCACACCCTCCTCCTCCTCCCAAGCCCAGTTGTGTGCATCTGTGTGCTTCCACCCTGCATAATCATGAAAATAGTCACTTATTATATTGTAGGTGCAGCAGAGGAGAAAGCTTGACCAACATTTTTCTCTGACTTTACTTATCCGATCTATTTTAAGGTGTAACATAGGTGCAGGAAAGACACGCTCATGACTGAGAACTGCACTTTACGTAACCTTACTTTGATAATTTCCTAGTGCCTTCATGTTTTGCTCAAAAATATTGATCAAAAATATTAGGCTCAAAAATATTGTATCCTTTGTTCTTTCTCTAAAAATATTAGGCTCAAAAATATTGTATCCTTTGTTCTTTCTCTGTACTTGGATTTGCTGCTGGCTATTGCAGTTGAAGCTAATCTATGCTAAGTGCTTTGGGCCAAATTTTGCATGAATTTACATGGCAAAAATCAAGCAACTTTCAGATGGTGCAGGATTCACTTCACTGTGCCTTTAAAAATTTACTCTATTTAGGTAATATTACTGGGTGTGCTACAAGAGATTGACTGCAGTTACTAGAGTCCAACACAGCTCAGGCAAGCACTGAACTTTGCCTACTGGTTTTCCATTTCGTTATTTTCCCCCCATCTTAAAATATCTTCTTAGTGAAAAGAAAAAGCTGTGTGAGAGCCTGGTAGGTCACCTGGACATCCCTGCAGGCCCAAGCCAACTCACCTCTGGGTAAAACATTGCTGACACATGCTCATCTGACTTTGCACTTCTTATAGAATTGCTTTCTACTTTTCCAGACCATTTCTTCCATTTGTCATACTCATATTGAAGGCCAAGGCTTGCCTTCAAAGCGCTCGCAGCTCCTCCTGGCTCTGCACTACTACCCATTAATACACTTTCTCCATTTTACAGCATCTCAAGCACTGTAGAAAATACTGATGCGTTCTGGACCTTTGACAAACCTCTGGACCCTCATTTGATACGCTTTTCTGGCTTGATACTAAGCCTCTGATAATTATTTCTTGAAAGTGGGTTTTCAATAATTCGGGCAGCAACCTTCCACTTGCTCCAAGAACATGTTACTATAGCCTGCTTTTAAAAATGTCAGGGGAAATACGGGTCAAAACCCCTACTTCACTCACGTTATCCGACATCTTTTGCTTTTCTCTTTTCCATCAGGTTTTTGGTGCTGTCTGGGAAGAAAATAAGGTCACTCTGACATGTTTAGTTCTTGAGAAATACATATTGGTTGTGGTTTCTTGGTGCCTATAGGTAGTCTGTTTCTCAGTTTGCTCCAGAAATTAAATCGAGGATGGTAGATCTACAACTCACTCAGCTTTCCTTTTCCCTTTTTAAGTGTATAGAACAAATTTGCTGGCTTCCAGTTTCAGCAGTCTCTTCTGTCCACTGCAACTTTTCAATGATAAAACTTAATTCCTGTGAAACGGTCTTGCACCTTACTGTGTTGGGTTTGACAGAAAGTGGTGTGAGAAATTCCTGCCTCCCACCCCCGTTGCACCTCAAGCCTCCATATCTCTCTCCATCCTGTCTCTTCGTCACTTTTTCTTGCCCTGAAACCACCACTTACCTCCGAACCCCATCTGTGCAAGTACAATTGCCATTGTACTGTAATTTTGCCAGTTAGAAAATAACACTCCCTTTCTTTATCTTTGAAGGATTGTTTGAACCCAAGGTACATCAGCTGTCCAGTTTGTAGATCACACCTAAGGGAAGGCTGAACTGTAGCACAGGAGGCAGAGGTGAGTACCCAAGAGATTTTGCCAGCTTCAAAGCTGGACTAAGGTGTTGTGGAAATGCAGCCACCTCCAGCACTCTGAGTGCTCGGCGGTGAACATCCTCAGGACAAGACAATCTCAAAGCAGCTAATTTAGCGAAGCCCACTCTTTTCTTTTAAGACCTGAGTGCTTCCTCTTTTCTCTGATGATGGCTTTATTTGTCCTTGGATTGCAATTAGTAAAGACTGCTGGATATTTTAATTGTTGGCTTCATTCTTGGTGCTCTCTCCTGCAGACTAGCTGCTCATTGGGCGATGAATGCAAACTTCTCCTAAATGCCCCCCAGCCATCACACAGCTTACAAACAGTTTTGTTCTTAGGTTTTTTTCTCTTGCAAACTGAATTTTGGGACTTGGCTTTCTTGTTGTTCCTTGTCTTCATCCTTCATAACTTGACTGATTTTATTCGTTCTGTGCAACTTCCCTGGCAAATATCCCCAGAGAAGCACTGAAGGGGACCCAGGACAGTCCAGTGGATGAAAACTAACGGACCACATTCTCTATATAATTCAACAGAATAGGACAGGTGTTGTCCTGACTCCCCTGGATAAATACACTTGATGTCCCCTCTCCTTATCTGCTAAAGGACGGCAAAGGAGTTCAAATCTAGCAATGAACCTGCCTCCAAGTTTACAACCCTACCTGCAATTATAGTTAAAAACATTCTTACGAGGAAGGAGTGGGTTGCCTTTTAGATGAAAACCAGGATTTGGTGCTGGGAGGAAAGCATCTCTAGGAGAGAAAGGATCCATCTATTCCCCCAGTGCTGGTCCCCTGCCAAAAAGAGCACCTGAATATCTAATGAAGGCTGGGAGGGTGAGTGCCAGGACAGTATAGCCTGCCTGTGAGGCCATTAAAAAACAACTGGGTGTGAAAAGATAAACTTGTAATGCTGCCAAGTTCAGCGAGACCCGTGGCATGATGAACTTCGCAGTCAGTAATCTATAAATTATTTTAGAGCTGCCTGTGGCGGCTTTGCCCTCTTTTCCAGCATAGTGAGCCATTACAGATGAGAAAATGAATAACCAGCTTGTCTCTTTCTTACCCTTGCTTTCTTTCTAAGAACAGTGAAAATTTAGTGAAGGTCTGGCGAGATCTAGGTACTGTGCTAGTCGCTGTCTGGTGCAAACTGTTGCATTTTGCGCTGGCATCAAAGGCGCTGCCTCGGTTTACAGCAGACGAGAATTTGATCCTCTGCAATTTAGGACAATGGTGTCAGCTCTCCACTAGCCAGTGTCCAGGGATGGTGTGTCCCAGCTGTACAGTGCAGGGGGGAGCACCCAGTGACCGCGGCCCCAAGGGAGCACTGGTCCAGCACAGGCGGCAGGGAGCCAGGAACCCTGGCAGATACAGGCTGTTTCCAGCAGCAGTGCTGGAGTGTGTCTGCATTACAGCCCCGGCAGAGCGAGCTCTGGGCTGGTTTGTTTATTATAGGTGCAAAACCACATTCGATACTCCCACTGCACTGTGCTGTACCTACACTGATAAGCCTCCCCGAGACTGATGCGCGGGAGAGGGCAGTAACTAGCTTGGAGCACACAGAGCCAAGTCCAAATGGCAACGAATAAGTCCTTCCAGACCTGAGCTGACTCCATGCAAAATCAGTTTGCAGAGCACAGGGGGATTATCATGCGGAGATACACTGGCTGGCCCTTCGGAGAACTGGTTTCAGTCAGATGAATGTATTCATCTGGGCTAACATGCTCTCAGATAAGTCAAATATCAAATTGATTGGGCAAATATCCACACTGTTGGATCTATATCCAGTATAGCTAGCTCATTCAGAGTTGATTGTCGACCGATTTATGAGAAATCTGAATTAACTGGACCTTAAATAAAAAGAAAACCCAGAAAAATCTGAAAAGAATATAGTCCCTTGGGGTTTTGGTCTTGCAAAAAGCATAAATATTAGTTTGTTGATTTTAGCTGCATTTTGCTTGCAAGACAAACTTTTGCTCCTTAAGTCAGAACTCAATTTTTAAAAGCAGATGAATAATGCATATTTTACATTGATGAAACATGTTCCATTGGGAATCTCAAGATATTTTGCAAGTACTAAAGCATAAAGCCTTCCAATAGACCTCAGAAGGAAGTAAAATTATAACATCATAGGCATTTTATAGATGGCAAATCATAGGGACCAGTCCTGCTCTAGGACTTGCAGAAGAATCTGTACAAAGCCAAAAACAGCACGTAAGGCTTCTCAGATTCCTAGCGTTTTCCGCCTTGCTTCAAATTGACACACTACTTCTCTGACATATTTAGATTGCCATATAATACTTTGTTTTTCCAGATGATAAAGAGCTAATTCTCATTTAAACAAATGACTTTTCAATCTTTATAAATTAGGAAGCAGGCAGCATTTCCTCCAGCTGCCGTTCAGCAATTATACCATTTGGAATCGGTAACCAGTGATTTGTGATAGTGTAATCCCTTTGGAGTATGGCAGTAGCTCCAGAGTCAGGCCTGATTAGAAACGCCCAGTTGACTGCCAGGGACACATTTCAAACAGGCTTATGCTGGATTGCTGATATAGTTGTATGCATTAATCGAACAGTCAAACATACAAATGGCTCGATCTGCATTTGCAAATCTAAACTGTGCAGCTCTAAACCCATTTTCTAGCCTAAAGAGTTCCAAGTGCCAAGCACATAACCAGAAAAACAGTTCCTCATGTGCCCTCAGAACAGTGAGTGATATTAATCCATGGAGCTCATCTGTATTTGCAGACTGTCAGCTCTATGCTCGGGGCATCATTTTACCAGGAGTACATTTTAAACATTATTAAACTTATAACCATGAACTGTTTTGCATATCCATAACATAAACCCATTCCAAGGACAAAGCTAGTCTTTTAAAACCTGTGTCAGAGCACCTCAAAGTCTCTCTGTTGACTTGAAGTCAGGCTTTAAACTCCGTGTTGTTTTTCTACCCTTGTTTAACATGAGGCAAGGCCCAACCAGACAGAGGAAATGACAACGGGAGCATTTCCTTGTGTTACCTTTCAAAATCTTATACATTATATAGCAATTTTCTTCTTAGAGGAAGAAACCTGAAAGATACTTTAAAGACTGAGAACAAAATTGTTGTGGATGTGAACAGCTGAAAAATGAAGCAGATTCCTAGTCAGACGATTGGCCTGGGAACGCTGAAGTTGATGTGTGTAATTTCTCTCCTGAGCTGAGCTCTGCTTTCACAGGTGCTCTCCAGCCCAAATCCTGCCAGGTCCCTTCCAAAAGGCTGTGTGCAGCTGATGTAAAACCCTCTGGCCAGCCACTGAAGAATGCAGCTTGCAGAAAAATAAACCTATTATAAGCTGCTGCTCTATCCCGGCAAGCAGATATACTAGATATCCGTCTGCAGAGTTATAAAACTGATTGGATGTGTTTGGAAAGCTGGCATGAGGGGACAGTAAACTACACCAAAATCATACCAAACAGAGCATGAGGGAGAGACGGAGACAGAAATATGAATACAACAGAATGCGATTTAGAAATACATGTTTATCCATTTTATTTGTGCAAAGATCACCTTTCCTCTGCCTCTGTCAGGGGGATCAGTGCAGCTTTGCAGCATGGGAGGCAGGAAAGCTGGGTGTCCGGGTGCCGTGTGAAATGTGGTCCTGTGCCATCCTGCAGCAACGCCGAGCCGAGGAGGCTGATTAGCCTATGCCAGCACCTAAGCTCATCCTGTTGCCTAGCGTGAGCCTTTCTGCACAGTAAACTGATTGATTTCAAATAACACCATGCACAGGTGCCCACAGGCCCTTTGGCTGTGGCACAGCTGTTGCTGCCTCTGTGTCTGGATGACCAGGAAGGGCCGTGAACCCAAGTTCTCACCTGGTATCTTGTGTGGACATGGGGTGGATTCTTACAAGCAGTGCAGCCCTGCAGGTCTTATAGCAACCTCACTGGGAAAAAAAAGGAAAGATTCTGTTCTGTGATGGCTACTACAGACCATCCAATGCCGTATAATAGGGAGCGCAATGCAGTACTATTAATAATATCTGAATCACAGTGAATTACTGGCTTATTGTTAGCTTAATGCATTTATTTTTCACTTTGCTAAATCTATAATATTAACACTGCATCAGAGATACCCACTGGAAAAAATTTCTGACCCTGAGGGGAAGGATGGCAGGACTTATGCAGGGGACACGTAGAATCTCCTTCATGCTGGTTTACAGGTATGTCAGTGCCCGGCCAACTTTACTTTCAATAATATTATATTCCTGATGAGAATCACTCATGGAAATTGCCCCATGTATCACACTGCCTAGTCACACTCACTCATTTATAGTCATTTGTCTGGAGACCTGACGTCTGAGTTAGCAGATATTAAAAAGAGCTGCTTTGGTTCAGTCCTCCTCTTAAAAAACTGTGTTGTTTTTGCTTAATCATTCTTGGAGGTAGGAGGCAGGTTTTGCCCCTTGCAGGGTGTACTGCGTGTCTGACACAGCAATGCAAGGGCCCTGGGCTGAGTTATTCCAGGGCAAGTCAGGTTGATCAAAAAAAAAATTTCCATTGTAGAGGTGAAAGAGGTATTTTTAATCCATTAGGACGCTAGTTATGATTACTATACGAAACAAGTAATCTCTTCTGACAGGGCTTCAAACAATGTGCCACGCAGCCCAGACCTTAGTCTCGGTAAAGCTGAATGCATTTCTTCTTATGCAAATAAACTTAATTTCTCTTTTGATGAAGCTTCTCATATTTTCATCTCAAATCCCTTTTCATAGGTGCAATTATTCAGAGCCTTGTTTACCAAGTTCCTTAGCTGAAATGATCAACAGCTTTGCCAAGATTGTTCTCCCTCTTGCCTCCACATCAGGAGGATTTTAACATGCTGACAATATCCAATATGGTCTTCCCCTGCTGAGCCACAGCAAGTCTTCCAGGGGTTTTTCATGGAAGGTGGCACCGGTCAAACCCCATGGGCATTTTTTTGAAAATGCGTATTATGTAAAACATGAAAGTCACTCACCTTTGAGGAATCCAGACCAGCCCAGCTTCCACTCAGGCTGTTGTTTAGTGATGAACAAAGGTGAAGCCCAGACTTCTCTTCCCCACAGTGAGAATTTCAGGGCCACGTGCCTCTTCCAGTCCTGCTCAGGCTTGAAACTTGGAGCTGAACTTATCATTTGCACATGTCCTGAAACCATAACAGATAAACATCTTCCTGATACTGCATAGCAGAGGCCCTACATCAGGGGGGCGTTGAAATCTCCCAAAATGAAAAAGGCAGAGTGCATTTACTCCAATTTCATGAACAGAAAAAGTGTCAGCCCTTTTGCCTGCTCCACTACAGACACATCTCAACTTTGACTGGCCACTGGATGGAGAGGTATCCCAGCTGCAGGACTGATCTTTCACACCTTCCCTCGCAAACAAAAGAAGCTAATACTGCTTTTTTCTACTCTTGCAATTTATAGCCCACTTAAACGCAAGAGATCATCTTCTAAGAACTCCTACACTTGGACTGGAGCAAGCACAGATGAGATAAAAGATAGAAATTTTCCTTGTACTGTGACTAATTTTTTGTTCTGTTTTGCTTTGCTTTTTTGTTCATCTATTTATTTCTCCTTTACATTTCCATTCCCTTTCTTTCCTCTGTTATGTGTTTTTCCTCAGCCTGCCTTCCCACTTCGGCAGCCATCCCTCTCTGTGGAAGATTTTCAGGTTAAAGGTTCTTTCTTTAATCACGAACATAAGTGACCATGGAGTCCTCCTGGTCTTGATACTTACTTGAAGGGTAGGCAGGAGCTGCTGCTGGTGCCTCACAGGAGCTCAGGATTTCAGCGTCCCTCTGCTTTGCTTGAGCAGGCTGTTGGTGAAGAAGAGGAGAACCAGCAGTAGCTGAAGGGCAAGCGGTGGTGCTGCTGTGCTCATGGCACACAGCTGGAGCTATGCCGCACTAGGGTCAACTTGGGAAGACTTTTTAGCATGGCGTGCTACCTTAGGTGTTTTAAGGCTCTTCTAGTTGACATGTTCAATTCATGTAGCTTTATTTATTCTTATTGCTGGTTTTGCCTCCAGTATATTCTGGTAAACAAGTGAAATAAATGACAGTGGCAAAGTTATGCACCTAAATTAAACACAGATGATCTTCCCACATACATTCACACACAGTAACTTTCCCACCTTGCCCAGGAAGCCTTAGAAATGCAAGTCAGTCTCGCTGAATCTGGGCAGTAGCAATCCAAGGGGAAAGAGAACACCAAACCACTCACAAATAAAACCTCTTTCTCCTGTGCCCTGGGGAGGGAACTGTAGTGCCACGGATAACTTCTCACTGCGCAGCACACTGTTTTTAAGAGACTTGATGGTGGCAGTGGGAAAAGAAGTGTAGATACGCAGCACTTACTTAGCTGGTATTCAGAGCAAAAAAAGCCTCTCTTCCTTGTGACTCTGCTCCCAGTACAACAGAGGGCAAAGAGAGGTGATTATACAATATAGGTGCATATATATGTTTGGTGTGCTACTTTTTGTGTGTCACATTTTGTTGTTACGTTATATTATGTTATATTGTCTTATAGTATGTTATGTTATCTTATGTAAGGGGAAACCAGCATTTCACATCACATCCCCAGCCACTGTCTAAATATGGTCGGTATTTTTTTCTTATTACATGAACACGCTAAAGTAGCAACTAAAAAGTGCAATCAGGGCTAGGCCAGTTGTGTCATGCACTGTGAGCAATCAAAACAGGGGACAACCCTGTGGTTTGCTGCAAGATGTTAGGGCTTATCATCAGGGATAATGAAGGCAACAAGGAAAGGAAGGAGCGGTCAGCCCAGATCTGCCAGGCTTTCAATCCTGTTTTTCACCTTACAGCAAGAAATAGTAGTGCCATTGCTCATCCTGGAAGGTGTCACAGCTTCTCTTTCTACCTGAAGTCTTCCCAAGCACCTTTGTCCCCGTATTGCCCAAGGGCACAGGGAAGATGGGAGCCAGGATAAGGCCCCACCTACAGCTGAACATAACTCTCAAAGCTGAGAGTGCTGAGCATCTCAACTGCGTCTTGGCTGCACCCAGAGCAGGGCTCTGTGTCGCACGGCATGTGGGGAGACCATGGGAAGCCCAACAGGGATGGGGCAGCACTGCCCCTTGGGATATGGTGACCTGTCTCCTCACACAGCCCCTCAGCATCAGCAAGGTGTCGCAGGTATGCTGGGAGGTGTGTCAGCATGAGAAAAAGGAGATGCAGAGGAACAACAATACTAGCTCTGCCATGCTTTGGTGTGGGGCAGATGCAGCCAGATGGGAGGACTGAAGGGGACTCCAGACCCCAGCCTGTCCTAGGGCTTCACCACTGCCCACCCACCCTCATTGTTCCTGTGCAGCTCTAAAACAAGCTCCCAGACCAAGATGCTGGAGGTGCCGGGGATATTTGGCCCTTAGGATGCCACTTGCGATGTTAGATCAGCAGATCACTGGTGTAGCCCATGGGTGTGAAGTTTGCTGACATCTTCTCTCCTGCCAGCATGCCGCCGCTGTGCCAGGCCAAACTGGAGCCATTGCCCTCCTCTCCTGCCCCTCGGCTGTCATCAGTGAGGCCAAGCAGTCAGCAAAACACGGCAGCACAGCCTGCCATCAGCTCACAGGTGCAGCAGAGACCTTTCTTGTTTCGGTTTGCATACTTCACACCTCCAGAAACCTACTTGGCAGTTGGTGTAGACTGTTTTACAGCTCCAAATCCTCAAACTGCAACTGCTCTGAACCTATCAGCTTTAAAGGTTTGCCTGATCTCATGTCAAAACTGTGTGAAAGTGCCAAGCTTGGTCAGGTCCCTCCAAACAAAAAAAAAAAACCCATAACCCAAACTTCTAACTCACAACTGAACAGAGTTTCACCCTAAGTTAATAAATTTTACAGAGAAACTTGCAACCAGGAGACTTTTGCACGGGTTCATTCAAAAACGTCTGTACAGCACCAAGTACTTGTAGCTGTTCTGTAAAGCATGTCTTTGTACTTTGGATTTCTCCACTGCTGAGTGAAGGGTATGTGAAATGAAAACGTACTATTAAGACTAGCTTTTTAAATATCTTTTTAGAAATGTAGCTAGTCATTATGGATTTTTGGACAAGTAGGGTAAAGAAGAATGACGACAGCAAAAGAGGCAGCTGACAGCTGCCTGGGGAGGAGCTGAAAGTCTGGGAAGAGCACTAATGGAAGTCGGGGTGAAGAGTGAAAGGCCAGACTTTACCCTGAGAAGACAAGGGAATATGTAATCCAGGGTGGTGCTCCACAGTAGCCTTTGACAAAAAAAAAAAAAAAAAAAAAAACCCAAAACTCTTCGGCGTCTAGTGCAAAAGACAGGCTGGATGATTTTCTTTCTGCATTTCCAATAAAATCAGTGACTCCTTCATTCAATTGAAGGAAAACAGGCAGCAGGATGAAGACCATAAATGAAATGTTATCCTGGGGAACCTGAGCAGCTCCATTATTCATGGCTTCACACCCCGCTTTCCTTGGCAAATATGGCCAGCAGTTCAGTTTTTATTGAAACGCCTCCGGAGCTGGAGGGCAGCGCGGAGAGAGAAATCTCCTGATGGAACAAGAAGAGTTTTAGGTGACAGCAGCTTCCTTCATTTGGAGTGAGAGGCATCGTGAGGTGGTGCGGGCTTTCTTCTTGCTGAAGAAATACCTGTTGATCCTGCAGTGGAGGGTGTCTTGTGCAGCAGTACGTCATGGAGGAAGCCTATTCAGAGACAGGACTGAAGTATGTTGGGCAAAACAGCGAGGGGTTTACTGTGCCTGCTCATTTGCCTGGGCTGACGGTGTGTGGCAGACATTGTGCCGTGCTCGTTGTTTTGCCTTGCTTTGCCAGTCCTAAACCTCTCCTTTGTATGAGAAGTTGCTGCAGCAGGGGGGAGCGGAGACACGAGTGCACTGCGTTCGTGCGTGTTGTTACACAAACACCTCTGGGGCAGGAGAGCTGCTGTCGTGCCCCGGGACTGTGCTCAAGTGGCCCTGCAGAGGGGCTGCTGTACAGCAAGGAACGAGGGGGAAGAAAGCAGGAAGACATGATGCTGATGTGGAGACTGCTCTTGGAGTGGCAGAGCCGGAGCCCGGGGGCAGAGATCGTGACCCCGGTCCCCATGGCAGGTTACACTGATGTCTCCAGGTTGCACTGACACAGGAAGAGCCACGCCGCTCCCTCCAATCCCTCCCACAGAGGCAACCCTCCAGTGAGGACAGGGAGCAGTTTCACCTCGGCTGGCACACCCCTGGACGTGTTTCTGAGGCCTGAAGGCTGTGGCAGAGCCATTGGCTGCTTTTCCATGCCTCCACAGCCGCCTCTAGCCAGCAGCTCCGTTTGCCCGGAGTGGCATCTGCTGTGCCACAGCCCTGCTAGCCAGATGTCGGCTTTTAGGTGGTGTCCTGGAAAACAGCCATGCTCTGGCTCGCAGGAGGCTGAGGGATCAACATGTCTCTCTACGGGCACACACAGGGAGCATGATTTCACAGGAGATCTCCGCGCTGCCAGCAGCTCTGTGCCAAGGCCTCCCTCTGCTCGGCCCCCAGGAAAAGGCGGGAGGCACGAGAAACTCTCAGAGGATGGGCACAGAAATGCAGACTTTTTTTTTTTCGGGCTTTACTACGGTACTGGCTGTCAGGGGCCACGAGCAAGACACAGTGCTGAGCGATGCGAAGGGGTCTACAGGTGGGGTAAAGGCAAACCCCAAATCCCTGGCAAGCAATGCAGCCGGATTTTGGCAATGGTTTCCCGTATAAACTTGCATTTCATCACAGACACAGCCAGCATATAGGAGAGCACAAAGGCGACTCTGCCTGGGAGGGCTTACTCCTCATTTGAGACCTCAGAGAGATGGACGCTGACCTCTAGCCCCAGCCCCTCTGCCAGCACGGCTCATGCCACCACAGGCTGGGTCACTGCTGAGGACCGTAAGGAATGTCCTTGCATACATCCACGCCACAGGTGTAGAAACGCTCCTCTGCCCTGCTTCTGGCTGCTATGGAGCAAAACCATCATGTGAACGCACAGGATCTGGCTCAGTGCGTGCCAGGCAAAGCAAGGCAGATCCGTCAGCCCTGTGCCCACACCAGGAGCCACCACCGAGGGCTGGATTGGCTCTGAGGTGCTCTGTCAGTGCTCTCGAACGTATCTAGGCTGGCTGGATGTGGGGCTTGGGACACCAACACCTGTGCAGCGGCAGGCACCTACATGGTTTCCCTTTGGAGACAATGTCCCTGTCTCACGTGCTGCTAGTGTCCTGAACTCTTGGTTGTTCAACAGTTAAACCAGGCTTTTTACCCAGCTACAAAAACATGCGCTCTGCTCCTGTCCCCCTGCTCTCTGCTTCTTCTCTTAACTCAAATCTTGCAAGTTTGAGGTACTTCTTGTCCTCCTGAACCCATGTTTCTCACCCTTTATATTTCCTCTCCTTGCAGAGGACATGAAGAAAACATGTCTCACCTGTGCTCTGCCTGGCTTGCTGCACCCAGGTCTCCTTTGGAAGGGCAGCCAGAATGGTTTAACCACCCTCCATCAGCCCTGCTCAGAGGGACATATACACCATCCTGACAGCGTACAGCAATTCAGCCTACACCGAGGCACAGCATGGCAAAGCAGCTCCACCACCTCAGCCTCTGTGCAAGAGTTAAGCAGACAGGGAGATTTCCCAAATCATGGTGGCTGGCTTTGACATGGTCTTCTCACTGCCCTCCTGCACAAGCACCATCCATAGGCATTTGGGAATTTCAGTAATGAGACTCATTTTGGAGGTAACCTGTTAAGGCTTTATATGGTTCAGCTGTTCCAAAAATAGCAGCTTCCTAGAATAAGCCTCTGCCTGAGCATGATTGGCCATACCCGAGCCCTTCTAACTTATTAGCACTGAGCCGATTATGCGCTGAAGGATGTGCATTAGCCACGCCAGCCAGCATTCAAATTCACTGATTTCCACATCGAAACATCAGAGCTTTACGGCCTCTAATTGATGAGTGGGAGTTTGCAAAGGATGTCAAGTGTTACCTTTGTTTTACTGTGAGTCACTAGCAATGTTGGCAAGCATAATAAAAGCAGAGGAACGCATTAGGCACCAAATATTGTACTTCTTGCAGGAAAAGACACTAATCGCGGGGATTGAGATGTCACACTGCCTGTGCAGACTGATGTCCTGGCAATTTGATCACTTTACTGCTAAGTGCTGTATCTCAAAGCTCGGCATGTCTATGTATGTCTCACTTGTCACGCATTTTTGGGCGCGGTATTTAGTATTACAAGTAACAGAATTACCCTGAGTTTTCCACTTACCTCTGGATGAGCATAGTAAAGCCATATACTTACACTTTGAAGTATCCATATGCCTCCTACTTCTCTACAGTGAGCAAACTGCAGTGGTTTCCTTGCTACTACATAAAGCCATTCAAGGGACTGACTTCCCTAAAATATACTGCGCAGTTGAATATAGGCCTTTTTCTACAACAATGTTTTAGCCTATGCTGTAACTGGATTGGTGGTCTCTGCATGGGCAAGCTGGAGGCATACATAGGGATTATGTCAGTCTCTCACTTGTGTCCAATGTGATTCCTGCCATGCACAGCTGAACTGGCAAAATTACTGCAGTTACAAGACTGGGGCTCGTTACCTGTCCTGATGACTGGGGAGGCTAAATCCACATAACCACAAACAGTATTTCCTCCAAATCTCTCTTTTTTTTTTTTTTTCTCTTTTCCTATGAGCTGAACTTGTCAGAGCCCCATTGACTGCCACAGGAGACTTTGATGATAGGCTCCTTTACATTCCTTTGCAAATCCCACTTACAATGAATGTTCTTCTGCCAGGAAACCTGACCCAATTGTCTCCCTCTGAATAGTCACTGCTCATGCAAAAGGACTAATCAGTGATTCTGTGGGTGTTTTCCACTGAGTGTCAAAAGTCCCAAGCAGCTGATTGAGTAGGTTCAGTCTGTAATAAATGCTTTGCTCACCAATAGAGAGTTTAATAAGTAATAAAGCACTGAACATAAATCCCCTTCAGCCAAAGCATCAATATTTAAGAATATCAATGTTTAATGCTGTCATTTTAATTTCATTGTATGCATTGATTTATTTCAGCATGCAGGAACAAAATCAGAAACTAATTTAGCTAATGAGTTCAGTTAAGCTTTTCTTTTAAAAAGGCAATGGAAATAAGTTAGAGGAGGTCTGATGCCTTAAAACTGTTCATTTTCAAAGGAAGAGGAAGTTGCACTCAGAAGAAGAGGTGTTTTGATCAAATCATAGTCAGCTGTCAGGGGCATTTAGGGACACATGGAAGAGTTTAATTTTTTTTTGACATAAGCTACAAAGATTTGACATGAATGAATGAGTTGATTAAAATCCCCACGCTCTCTTTGCAGACACTGGCGCTGAGTTGCCAGTACAGTGATAGTAGTTAATCCCCAGTTACATCTATTTTAAAAGTCAATTTTAAACATATGTTCAGTGCTGATATATTTCTCTGTAGGTGGCTTTCTTTTAGCAGTCTGTAGTTTACAGCATTTCAGCCAATTTCCCTCTGGGATATTGGTTTTGAAGCTTCTTGTCTTGGTTGGGAAATTAAAACTCCTCAGATGAACAGACTGACATTCAGAAATCATGTCTGGATCATTTTTGGTATAACACAAACCCACGTGAAAGCAGGAGCTAGACAAGGAAAGACCAGGTGCAGCTACATCCTATGTTATTATAAATACCAGGAAAAAAATGACCTCTGTTCCAAATAAGTGCAAAGTGTGTTCTTTAACTAACTACATACTAGAAACCACATTTTTGCAGATCCAACTCCCTTTGGTGTAGTAAATCTCTTTCTGGAGACAGTTTGCACCTACCTGGGGAAGGACGGGAGCTAGCAGCCAGCTGGTCTTTGATTATCCCCTCCCTATCTTCCCTTCTCTCCCTGCACCCAATACCCAGACATTTTGGCGTTTGTATGAGGGTAGGAAGGGGCAGGTCTTGGCCATACCCCAAGTGCAAGGTCTTTTAAGAGGGGTTAAAGTAGGGAACCAACCAGTTTAGGAGCAGCTGGAGCTGGCTAGGGGCTGAGAGATGGCAAGGACCTCTTCCATTGGCTTCAAGTGCTAAGTTTGCTGAGGCCGAAGAAGATGACGATTACTAAATTACAGAACAGGCTCTGGAGGAGCAGAGGGGGCTGGAAGTAGGACATATGTGCCCATGAAAGGGGGAAAAAGTGTGAAGAGGTGAAATACTGAAACCTATGGGGAGAGCACACCTTAAGAACCACTGCCCTAATGGTGTCTGCTGGAAAATGAGAGCTGCGGACACCCCAGAGCAGCTCAATATTTTGAGTCTCTTGTTTCTGGCAATTAACCCAGGTAGAGATAAGCAGAGCATCAAGCAAGTTCTTGAGTATAAGTTCTGGATATCCTTAAAGGCAGTGATATTAAGAACATGTTCTTATCTGAGCATTGCTTAAGCAACCTCTTGCCAAGGCAGTTCAGCACCTGGCCCAACTGAGCCATGAACAACTGTTACCCAAAATAAACCTACCACACATGGGTGTTACAGTTTCTACCATGCCTCTTCATTTTTATACTTTGACCATGTTTTACCCAGCATAATAGTTTTAGGCAGCTGCCATCTTTTTGATTAGGTTTTTATACGCATTATGTTTTGCCTAAACAGGAAAAGTGTGATTTAAGCTCCCATACGTACAAGTAAATGAAATTAAAAGGATAAAAATAAGATTTCAATTGCAGATGATGAATCATGAATGATACATGTTCTCAACTGTGCTCTTCAAAAAAGCCACCACAGAAGCTCTCAATGTATTTTCAAGAGAATGTACCCCAAAGCAGTAAACAGCTTTCACATTAAAACACATTCATAATAAATAGAAGTCTTGTGCAGGGATGTTTCCCTTCACTGCCATTATTCTCCCTTGAAGAAACAGGAATTATAATTTATATGACCCACACCAAGATAGGGAGACAAAGCCAGATAACTCTTAGTTCTTAGTTACTTTTGAGGATTTCCTTTTTCCATTTCCAAGCCTGAAATGCTGTGTTATTGTCCATAACTAGTGATGGTTCCAGTCTCTGGTGTCTAGAAATATTTTAAAAGAGTTTATTGTTTTAAGTACTCAAATTCCTGCCTTTTTATTTATTTTAAATAAAATCAGATGAAGATAAGGTGGAAATGAAGAAGAAAACCTGGTGAGCCTATTTTTGTCATAAGGCTACAGAGACAGGGAAGTCCATTTTACTGGGGAGTGGGGTCCGCACACTTGCCCTCCAAAGGACCTGTCGTATTTGCGATCTTGAGCTAATCTTTCCCTGCCTGCTGTGGTTTCCCTGCCAGCCTCACTCTGTCTTGTCTATTTATTCGGTAAGTTCTCTGGAGCTGGGGGACTCCTTTGTTGGTTGTTTGTACGCAGTGGGATAGTGTTAAGTGCCAGTAAGTGCACTGGCAACTTTTGCTTGAGTCCAGCATTGGATCTCTGTGCATGAAAGACTCATAGGGTATAAATTTGAAACCCTTGTAGAGTATAAATTTGTGGAAGTCTTTGCCAGGGTGTAAATTTGGTGCCAAAATTAAAAGATAGGCTTTACTCATCTTAATGTTAAGTTCTTCTCCCTACCCACCCCC
>NW_009649036.1:2849573-2858748 GCF_000708025.1 Charadrius vociferus
TTTTGTTCTTAGCTCTGCCAACAATTTTGTATGTGATCCTGGAGTTCCTTCGTGGTGTCAAGGGGACATGGACCCCGTTTATCAGGACAGGGTGAAGGACCCATGGGGAGTGATGTATGCACTGCCCTTTTGTTGTCTCTCCTAGGGATCGAGTCAGGGGAGACAGATCCTGACAAACAGTTGCAGAATAACTTTTACTAACGGAACTGCTATCACTAATGAAATCCAAACATGCTCATTTTTTACACACCTCCCTTCATGGATGACACCCCCACATGCAGCTACCTGGATGGGGCATGAGCTGGGAGGCACCAGCCCCAGTGCTTTACTCAGGAGCAGGGGATCATCCTGATGTGCCACAGCTTCTGGGTGGGTGTTTGAGCAACCCCTCCAGGGATGACTGCTCATATCAGGTGTATACATGGGCTTTGCCTGCAAGTATCAGTTGCCACCTTTGTGGAGGTGGCCTGAGCCACACAGCCAGCATGTGGCCTGGCCTTGGATGCTGTCAGGTCACTCTGGGTGTCCCAACTTTCTCAGATCTCACAGATTCAGAAGGACCAACAGTGACCAGGGCTTTCACAACCTCCTCAGCCCACATATTTCCTCTATTGGACCTGCTGTTTTCTGGTGGCTCTTTCCCCACCCACACCCACAGGTACCTACAGGTCCCCCTGACAGAAGACAATGCAAAAGAAGCATTCAGGATGCTTTATGCCTCAGTATTTCCCCAGTTCATACAGCTGTTCAAAACTCTAAGAACCTCTAAAATGAAGTGACACATACATTTATTTGAAGAAACACTTCTCATTACAACTCCTTTTCTAGAAGTGGAACATGTCCTGAGGTGGAATTTATAACATATTCATGATGCTATCTTTGCTTTAACATCCTTTAGGGAGTGAGATTCTGCCTACAACGGAAAGAAGGAGAGAAAAGAGAAACTCCTTTGCCGTAGGAAACAAACAAAAGAAATATTATGATTTTTCCAGTCCCTTTACAAAAATTATGGAACGAAATTTTATATGCAATAGAGAACGTGTTGGGTATTTGCAAAAAAGATTGCATACACTTTGTTTAGTCACTTGTTATAAATGTTACGAAAAGCGTTGTCATGGACCAGGACGCGCATTCATAAGAGTTTTGTTTTTGTTTTTTTTTTTTAATATTTTCTCCATTTAGGGTTTTCTTTTACTTTCAGTGCATCCAGTTTCTGAGTACCTGGCAACCAGAGCCCTGGAAAATGCTTTCTGTGTCAATCAAGGGTATTTAATTATAGTAAAAACCTTACCAGTTTATCACCTGATTGTGGTTTTTTAGCTTCCTTGGACTGTATCTGTGGTTTATCTGCCCTTCCCCACTCCTTCCCCATCTTGCACTCCTGGGCAGGGCCTGAGCCTGTGAGCCTTGTCTGCTCTGGGAAAGAAATTTCTTCCCAACTCATTGTGTTTGTTTAGGAAACTTCCAAGGCAACAAACACACATCTTTCCTGAAGGACAGGTGGAACTGCAAAGCTGTAGAAATATGAAAACTTCACACATGGAGCCAGCACCAGAAATACAAATGCTCGCCACTCAATCATTTGTGCTAGGAAGACAAGAAGCTCATGCTGTCCTAATGCTGCAGTGAGTGACCTCCCTGGCACTGGTTGGTCACCAGGTCTTCTGCTTTCCTCTCTGCTTTTTTATTCCCCTTCACTGGCCCTTCTCAGAGCAGCCTGTGTCCACAGCCATGCAGGGAAGCAAAAAAGAGATGGCAAAAAAGTATTTCTGTCTGGAATCCTCACTCTTGCCTTTCACTGAAGGCTTGTTCTTCCAAAATGAGGCATGACTGGGAGTACTGTGCCACACAAGGGTGATTATAAGCAGAACAGAAAGAAATGGTAATTTTCATAGACAGACTTTTTTGTGGTGGTGACTTCACAATGGAAATTTTTTTCCCATCCAAATCCAGTCATCAGGAAAAGAAATACTCATGGTTAACAATAATGGGGAATTTATTTGTATCAGATTAATTTAGGAAATCATTAGTGACTTGAAAGGGTGACTCATACTGATGCCCAGGAACAATTGTCAGAGCAGAATACCAGCATCTTCAGAAACAGGAGGTTCAAAAATATATTTATCTTCACCAGGCAGTTTCCCTCAGGCTTTCACACCTGAAATTCTGAAGTATAAAAAAAGTTTCTTCAAAACAATTAGAGAAAAGAATTTATGAAACTATATATGTTTATATAGAAAGAGGGAGTGTGTTACAATGCAAGGAAGAACAAGGCTACTCAGACTCTCCTAAAAGCTATAACAGGACTGTAAATTCAAGTGCACATTGAGTGGCAACAAAAGAATTCACTAGGCTGAAAAATTAGCAATAGTGCATGGGACATCCAGCCACAGAGGTCTTGGTTTTGCAAAGCTCTTGCTTACTTGCTTAAACTTAAGACATAAAGCCTATGTAAAGAAAGTATATGTAAAGAAAATACAGAACATGTAGAGAAATTCTGCCAAGATGACTGGGAATACTCAGATGCTTGTAAGGCTTTCCAATAACATCATGGGTTGGGCTGGAGTAGGCTACTCATTTGCTTGAAG
The DNA here is from genome assembly GCF_000708025.1 of Charadrius vociferus. Taxonomy (NCBI): domain Eukaryota; kingdom Metazoa; phylum Chordata; class Aves; order Charadriiformes; family Charadriidae; genus Charadrius; species Charadrius vociferus. The sequence continues at coordinate 2,852,162 of NW_009649036.1, forward strand.
TTAAGCACATGCTTAAGTTCCTTGCCAAATGGAGGCCTAAATAGTATGGACTCAATATTGGCTGGAGCTTAAAAACTGTGGTCTGTGTGGAACACGTTCCTGCACACCTCTTTTTCCCTTTTCCCTCCTTGTAACCACAGTGTTGGCCGCAGAGAGCCCTGTGTCTGAAACCCTGCTGGCTGACCACAGTAAATAGGCTGATGTGGATCATTGGGTCTCCGCAGGTTTTTATTCATCCCCAGAAAGAACTTTGCAGCTCAATTGCTATTGATAAGTCATCACCAGGCTCACTGATAGATGGGAGGTGGATAGCTTTATAGCCACTGCAAAGCATTACAGTAGGTAAGGTTACTATAAGCCATTATTTCCTTTTTAATAGCTTGCTCAATATTTTATCACAATGAAAAGGTTCACCACTCAGCAAGAATAAGGTATAATTAACTCTTGTTACTAGTGTGGCACAGACCGTAAATATTATGTGGCGTCCATACGTTTCTAGATGACAAGCAGATTTAGAGATTTGAGCTGAATGCAATACTGTTTCTATCTCTGATTGCATTAGCTTAAAGTCCTGGAAGATGTATTCCAGATGTGCTATGCTAATAGGATTATTTTATAAAAGTGCAGATAGATTTTAGGAGCAACACCCTGATTAAGCAGTTTGCAGTCTCCATGAAGCTCTTTTTTAAAAAAAATTTCCATTTGAATTAATGGTTCTTTGGTCTTACATTAGTTTCACCCAGTTGTCATAGATCACAAGAGAGTCGTCATTTACTGGCAATCATTTAGATTTCCATGCATCTTTATGCATTCATGCTAATTCAAAGGAAACACAATGAACGCTTTAGGTAGAATCTTGGTAGACTCAGTGAGGATTATTTATAAGTTAGCATGTCAAAAGTGATCAATGCAGTTTATAGAGGCTCCCAATTTTCCCACACACTTGTACACAGATGAAGTGCGTATTTTATATATTTGTTCTTTATGTAATTTGTAATTTATATATTTGTTCTTTATGTGCGTGTGCCTGCATAGACACAACTGTGATGCACATGCTAATATTAAAGATCTAGAATAAAGTTGAAGAGTGTAAAGGCTGACATTTCTTGTTTATATTTCATTTTGAAGCTGATGGCTGGATGAGCATGAATTTTCCTTCTAGTTTGTATTTATCCCCAAAGCATATTAAAAAGACAGTTTCCCTTCATTTCTACTTTGAATATGTCTGGTGCCCTCAAGTGAAACCACTGACTCATGCTCCTTCAAAAGCCTCTGGTGATCGTTAATTCAGGAAATTAGATGTAAGAGAAAATACTTGGCTTTGCTGTCTTGGAGCAAGTTAAAATAAAAATCCTCGGCCATAGGACCGCCTTCTCATAACGCATTCCAAGGACTGACTTTCTTTTTATTGGTTGGCCTGCAACACGTTGAAGCCAAGTATTTTTCCCTATGTCTACTTTGTGGAATTAGAGCAAAGCTGCTATATCTTACACACCATGTCAAATACACCTCAGAGGTGGCTGCTGCAAAGCACTTCTGCAGGGAAGCCAGACAGACCATGTCTTCCAAGTCGTACTCGATCTCTTTGATTTTCATCATTTGTTTCCCAGATCTTTGCCAGAACTGGGAAACTGAAATATGCCTTTCATATTCCAAGATTACTCTAAGAAAAAAATAATTGCCAGGAGGTGAAAAAACCACATTATTATTTTTAATACAATAAAAATAATTTATTAACTTCCTATTTTTATGCTAGTTGCAATAGCACAGCGGTTTAAGTGTTGCAGTGCCTCTCTCACAGTGACCTTTTGTTTTCAGTTTGTCCTGTTCTCCTGTATATGAGAAAAAGAGATTAAGAAGGAACAACCAAGAATTATCCTTCACTCAAAGTTCTTGCCCTTCCTTTTCGTGGAAGACTTGGCTCAGTGGTAAAACCAGGATTAGAATAATCTTTTCCATGTAAATCCTACACCACCTCCTACTTACTGGTGGCAGCTGCATCTTTCCCTCTCTTAGGGCCAGTAATACAGAGGTGGTAATTGAGAATTCTTCTCCTAAAACTAAAATGCCTGGAATATCCCATCCCATGTCTTATCTCATAAGAGTTTGTTTAAAAAAAAAATACATTAAATTTGGATTTAAAAAAAAAAAAGCTTCAATTCTTCTTTTTGTTTCTTTGGTTTTTTTTTCCTTTTTTTTTTTCCTGTGAGTTTTCTTTATTTGTATTTCTTGAACTTCAGCACCTAGACAGCTATGCATATGTGGATTGATGCTTCAGGGAGAGCTGGTAGAAAACACAATATTTTAGCTCATTATTTTTAATTCAATTAATAGAAACCAGACACCAGGCTTGAATTATCCCTCCTGCCTTTCATCATGAAGACAAGTGTCTTAAACAGAGATGGGCCATTATATATTCTCTATGCATAGACCAGAATGCCTGAAAATAGCTTCAGCAGAGAAACATCATTGGAAAATCTTATTTCTTCCAGGCTATGTTTGTTTATTGAATAACAACTCTCTCTGTAGAGTAGCTTGCTGGAATAAAATACACACATTCCATGAGCCCTAAAAGAAGACCAATAAAAATGAACCTCTGTTGGCTCTGTCAGTGAGTAAGCACAGCAGTATGCAGCCCATGCCTCCAAAACCTACACCTTAAATACTTAAGAAAGACATAAGATCGCAGAAAGTGTCATAGCAAAGATGTTAATTGCAATTTTTTCATGCATTTACTGTTTCTACACAAATAATAGTCTGGTTTCCCTTCCTTTGTTTCTTCCCTCACGACTGAGCCCTGAGAAAACCTAAGGATTTGTCTTAAAACATTGTGCGAGTGGAAATTATGTTGCCTGACTCCAGACTCTGATAATCAATATGTGGACAGCTGACCTACTCACCCCAGCTCCCTTCATGCTCCGTTGGGAGAAACAGGCACATTTTAGGGACCAATTCATTAGCCCTATTCTAAGCATTTGCTTTAGGGTAGGTGAATCACACATTCACATGGGTGAAATTTTTTCTCCAGAGGGAACCTAAATGACTGACTAAGACAGGGATGCCTACGCTGAATGTGATTATTTCTCTCTGGGTCTGCTACTGTGAAAATCCCCAGTCCAGGGGCCCCCTTGGTCTGATGCAGAATGGTCATTCCTGTCTTCTGGGTGGCTCCGGGGCAGGGACCTCACACATGGACTCATCGCACAGACACAGCATGTGTTGCTTGACCATTTTCTGCCAGCTAATGATTTGGGAAGAGAGAGGATTAGCTAAAACGAGAGACAGGGGAGGCGGTGAGGGGAACAGTGGAGGAGAAACAAGTTGCTAGTGCCTACCTTATGTTTTCCGTAGAAGTTCAGACTTGTCATTTTTCTCTCCCTAGGCTGCCTTGACTGTTGGGGAAGAGATTACAAAATAAATAAAAGAACAACTGGAACCATCCATGAAACAGCTGCAATGACAACAGTGGGCTACTTCCCAAGGGCTGTTTGGGAAATGCAAAAGAAAACCTTGCGTTGCATTGCCAAATCTAGGAGAACGTTTCTGCGAGACTGAAGCCACAATAGGTCACCCCAGTGGCATAATCACATCCTTCCCTTCACTTACTCTTATTACACAGCGGTATGGATTTGATTATTTTGTCAGCAAATACCCTACATCCTTGAAATGGATGAGTATGACATGTTTGGAAATACAGAGAACGCCAATAGGTTAAACATAATTCACATAAAGCTAATAAAAAGAACAAAAATAATTTACATATTAATCACAGAGTTCTAATCTGCCAGAAGACAGCAGGGAAATTGATCTCTCACAAGCACAGACTGAGAGAGTAGGCTGAAGAGGGAATTGAGCTCAAAGACAGGACGTGGCATGACTTTCATCACGTGCAGCCTGAATTTAAAAGCTACCAATTTGGTAGGGAGAAATCCATTAGCCACAGTGCATCAGGCCTTGCCGGGTACATGGGGATTCCATAGCTGCACTGAAGAATTCACACTGACTGGGACAAAGAGCTGCTTATACACTGGTGTCCATGAGAAATCCCATATAACCTGAGTGAGACAGAAACACACTATGGTCATTTTAAAAATGACTAGATAAATTATAGGGTGAGAAGTTAAAGAGCAGCTCAGAAATACTAGTTGATCTTGTTTCTGAACTTAATGGTTATTGTATCCTTTATTAGAAATGCTCTCAAAGGGTATGAACTCAGACGCGCAGCTCTGGCAGCTGAGCATTGTATTTGTGTATGTGTGTGTGCACGTGTGTACATACACTGGAAAAAGGATGAGCTGAAATTAATGACTTTGCTCCTGGAATTAAGATTCCCAGGGAGGCTAATTACAGCATACCATTTCTAGTAAACAGGTATAACACATGGAAGTATACACAGAAGTATTGTTAATACACCAACACAAACTGCTATGTGCAGTGCACACCTCTGCAGATGATTTAGGTTTGATTGCAGAGAGATTCTCTCCATCAGCGGAATATTAATTATGCCATCATTTCAGAAAAAAGGAGGATCCTTGACTCAGAAAAGGCAAAATGATGGAAGTTGGCCATGGTATCTGCCTTCCACTGATTCCCCTAATGCCAACGGCGTCCATCCATTTATATTTTGAAATCCTAACTATTTCACCAGTTCCTGCCCTTGAAAAGTCATTTCTGTATCATTAGATCACGTGCTCTTACTAGTTTATGAACCTCACCTGAGATTTTAGCTGAAGTTTTCCATATGGCTTCAGTGTCTCAAACTACACAGCCACTTGTTTTGTAAGCTCTACTGAGAACAGTCCGGCTGTTTCTGGGAGGGGTGGTAAAAACAGGGAACTTTACTTATTTTGGAGGCGAAGAAAAAAGATTACGATGACTTTTTTAAAGTTGTCCCATGCCTTGTAGAAGACTGTGAAATTTAGCAAGGTGACACTTCCTCCCTAGCTTTAAGAAGATCCATGTCATTTTGAGGCTTAGTTTTTCTATGTGCCTACCACTACCTTTTTTGACAGGAGTATGATTCCAGCCCATCTTTGAAATGAGAATATCCAAACAAAAGAAAGCAACAGTCAGCCAAGGAAAAATGAGTCTACCATTGTTTTGCTTTGCCTAAGCATGCACTGCGTGAACCAGTGCTCTTGAGGTAGGGACAACCAGTACACAGGGAAGCTGAGAAGAGGCAAACTCGACAACAAATCCAATATCCTTAGCATTAATGCATAGATCCTCTGGTATAAACAATGCACAAAGGTAGAAAGTAGAGCTTTTACTTTATACTGACTGATGTAACCAGTCATTTTTTTATCCATTTCTGAGACTTGAGAGCCCAGAGAGTTGGCCTTTTCATGTGAATGCCAGCCATTCGCAGTCATGACCTCTGATAGGTGCAATATGCATTTTAACTTCAAGCAGGCTTTTGAGGCACACCTAGCATTGCCCCAGGTTCAGTTATAGTAATAAAGAGACATTTGAAACGTGCTTTATAAGACAATCCTGGTGACTCCTTTCCTGATATTTTTTCACCTCATCAGAGAACAAGGAAGGAGAGAAGGCAGTCTGGAAGGCTGACTGTCTAACTGTCACATGCAGGACTAGGCTGGGACCCCACACGTAATGGAAGTGGGTTTTACAAGGTGTACCGACATTGACACATACAGATTAGAAAATAACATGTATTTCTTTTCTTGCCTGCAGAATGCATAAGGACATGTATTGGCAGGCGTCAAAGGAGACTACTTCAGATCCACTTACTCTGTGGTGGGATGTAGTTTGGAGGAAGGGACTTAAGTAAAGACCTCCACGTTTATTAAGGACTCCTCATGTTGAAGAATGTCACACTCTCAGGTTTTCTTCCTGACTCCTTCTGTGGCTTGTAATTTGGACATATAATACAAGAGGGGCCAGGGAACTTCAGTGGTTACCATATTGAGAATAGCTGTTGCTTCAGGCACTGCTGACATAGATAACTATAGGCCAGCATGTGCTTTATTTAGTCAAATTAGGTCTGCCTGATGCTGCATAAAATCCCATTGAGACAGTTTATTCAGCATAAGCCAGGTCAGTGACTTTGGCTAAATATGTGTAAGAAGATAACAGTGGAAAAGAACAAAGTCCATGAAACCCAGAGGTTATACCCAGGACTGGTTGGTTGTGGATGCTTAGAAAAGAGTTTATATAACAGCTTGGCCAGGGCGATCCTTTTTCTAAAATATCCTCCAGCCTAAGCAGTCAGACACTTCTTGAACCAATATGAGGTCTAAAATTGGAGGACCAAAGTTTGCAACGTTGCGCTGCATTTGAGATGTCTAAAAGAGATCAGTGTTACTCTGAAAAGCTGGACACAATTCTGCAGGTACAGAAATATCTACATATTGGTACAATTTACCTGTTTAACTCACTTTAGGGTGAGGGCTCCAATAGGATTTTACACTACTCCCACATTAAGTCCCTGAAGCAGATTCTGTTATTACCTAGAGCAATTACAAAGGCATTTTCAAATACTGCCTAAACCTATGGCCCTGGTCTTTCAGAAGGTGTAAGGGTGTGAATTATGGTTGAAACCAGGAAATATTTTGTCTCCCACAAAG
>NW_009649036.1:2858788-2880458 GCF_000708025.1 Charadrius vociferus
AAGGACTCTCTTTTAGTACCCAGGAGCCCTTGTCTGAGAGGAGCATGAAGCTGCTTAGCATCAAGGGGGCAGGTGGTCCAGCTCTCTAGGAGATGACTTGATTTCCACCCACTTCCAAGTCTAAGCACCACAAACTGTCCCCTCTGCCAGTGCGGCTGGCCAGTGAAAGCCCATGGCACCTCTCATTGGATCTCTGAGCTTCCCTGGGGAATGGGGAGGTTGTCCCAAAGGCAGCAAGCTCCATGGCGTCATTCAGTGTGACTGTATGGGATTTAGTTGCTCAGCACAAGCAACATTGACTGGTATCGAGGTCAGAAGAGCTGGTGGTGAGATAGCAGGAAGATGAATGGATGCACTGGACATGTCTCTTGGAAGAGCTGAAGTAGAAAGAAGCGACTTGGATACAGAGTTTATCATAACTAATCCCATATCTTTTTATGCCCTGTCTGAGACCAAACAAGTATTTGGGACAGAGAATTTGGCATGTAAATCAGTGCAGCCGGAGGACAGGGTCAGCCAAGGCAGGTTCTATTTCTGGAAATGGGAAAAGCATGCTCTGCCTCTCCAAAGACTTCTCTACAGCTGTCATTCATGGCAGAGGGAAGGACCCAAGTTGGACCGGGCAGTATACATTTCTTGAATAGATTTTGTACTGTCAACAGCTGGTGGTGGTTTTTGTTCACAGTCAGTAGACTTCCAGAGCTGGTCTATTTTGGGTCTGTATTTGCCCCCAGTATGACTCTGGTGGACTCTCAGTCAGTAGCTCAGTTCTGCCCACAAGCCTTTGGAGTCAGAGGAAACCTGTTTCCATACCATCCGGAAAATGGAGCGAGTAGTCAAACAGTCTTCCTTGCATGCACCTTTCCTCCCTAGGAAGCAACCACCTCGTGCTTCTCTGGGGTTGCCCACCTCTGAGGCATGGCATGGCCTGTTTTCAGTGCCTGTGCTTGGAACTTGTTTGTTCATACTCGCAAAGCTCAGTTGGATTTAAGTCTTCTAAATTTCACCCCAGTGAGTAAAACAGAAACAAAAGGTTTGACTGAATTTTCCCCTTCCTTTCCCTTTCCCTTCCCTTCCACCCTGGTCTGCAGGTGAAGGCTACTTCCCCACTATGCTTGTGTGTGGCCTTTAGCTGACAATAATGACACTGAGCAGGCTCAGAGAAGAGATTTAGATGGAGTAGCACTGCAGCACACCCTGCATTATAAAATAACAAGATTTTCTGTTAAGATCACTTTGCCTGTGGGAGAAGTTTGGAATCCCTTCCTCCAGCCTCCCACAGTCACATAACTATGTTACCTTCTCAAGAACAAGAGATTTGCCTATTTTGGGCACCCAGAGACACAGACCAGGCAGAAGAGGCATGCCCCACTACTGAGCCATATGCTGCCATGCTATGGGAAAGCAGGACTGGTGTTCAGTCAAAAACAAGAACTATTCAGGCATTTCTGAAGAAGACAAAGCGCCTTTCTGAGATGACTCATTTACTTGGAGACCTGTCTATTTGAAGTCTTGTCTTCTCCTTTCAACTCTGCATGTCCCAAACTCTTGCACCTCTAATAAGTCCTTGCACATGCAGAAGTGAAGCCCAAGCCCACGGTTTGCATGGAATTACACAGCAGACAACTGCAGCTTGCTTTTGCTGTACAGGTGCCTTAAAATCTGAGAGGGAAGCATGAAATAATTCTCAGAGAGCATATGCGATTGTTCCAGTATAAACTGGAATGATTCATTTCCATACAGTACTGATTAAAACAGAATAGGTCTAATTTGATTTGACAATGCTCTTACCAGTGGGAGTGGCTCTATCTTGCTAAACTTAACAGAATGAGACTGACAAAGCATTTGCCTTGAGAACATCTGGGCCTTTATTTTGATCGTGCTTCCTTGCTGAGCCAGAAGCTTTGTTCTGCAACTAGAGACACAGTAAATACAGGAACTCTAGCCAAGGGGATACTGGTTGGAGAGTGGCCAAGCCTCAGCCCAGTCTGGTGGAGGTGCAGAGGAGCCAGACTGTGGCTCTAAGAAGCCAGCTGGGAATTTCCTGACACCCCACATGCCAGGAGCAACCCCACATGACAGCACCTGCAGGTCACAGCTCCTGTTCCTCCCCCCTCAGCTGTCACAGGGGGCTGCAGGCAAGATGGACCATGGCCACAATGGGGGCACAGAGCAGCCTAACAAATCATAGAATCATAGAATGGTTTAGGTTGGAAGGGACCTTAAAGATCATCTAGTTCTAACCCCCCTGCCACGGGCAGGGACACCTTCCATTAAACTAGGTTGCTTGAAGCCCCATCCAGCCTGGCCTTGAACACTTCCAGGGATGGGGCCTCCACAACTTCCCTGGGGAATTTGTTCCAGTGCCTCACCACACTCATAGTGATTTTTTTTCCCTAATATCTATTCTAAATCTACCCTCTTCCAGTTTGAAGCCATTCCCCCTCTTCCTATCACTATGTGCCCTTGTAAAAGTCCCTCTCCAGTCTTCTTGTAGGCCTCCTTCAGATACTGGAAGGCTGCTACGTGTATGAGTCTCAGATGGCCCTTCGTCTCCTGTCCTGAGCAGGAATCAGCCACAGGTGGATGTCACCTATGGATTGCAGGGGGTATAAAGCTATGGGCCATCATGTTTCACATCTGCTTTCTGTTCTTGAGCCTAACAGCTTTCTCCCTGATCCACACATCTCAGAGTAGATGCAGTTATGATAGTGCAGGTGTGGTGACCAAGCTCCTGCCCCCAAAAATGACAAGAGATGGAGAGGGACACATAGGTGAAGTACCTGCAAGGATGATAAAATGGCTGGTGCCTGCCTACTCTGCTAGCCTTTTCCTGTCTCCCTTTTGCTTGAACAGCTTCGATGGCATTGAATCAGCTTGTTTGACACTTTTTTGGTGGGGTTTTTTTAGCAATTTTCCTGGCTATCAATCAGTAGCAAAGAGCATAAAACCTGATCCAGGTCATGCTCTGCCAGGACTTCTGGGGAAACACACTACAGATGGGACTTTTAGAAATGCAGTGAATGCTGCCATTGAGGTTTCTAATCCAATCCTGCATGATGAGATGTAGAAAACAATATTTGATTGTACTACAAAGGCAGTGAGACACCTCTGTCTTTGTAATCCCTGGGGGCCAGATTAGCTGCTGGGTCCAGGCAGCCCTCTGCCAGGAGCCTTGCCAGGCAGGGATGGTGCAGAAGCAAGCAGCTCCAGCCCCAGACCACCTACCACCAGGGAGGAGATGTTTGAGAAGCTGGAAATGGGATCAACGTATTTTAGTAGCTGAAGTGGCCAAACAAGAGAGCACAGCTGCTGCCTTCTGTTGGGAAGAGGTGTAGGAAACTGCTGGCCCCTCTCCAGCTGATCTAGCCAGGCCCTTGTGCAGGTTTTAAAAACAAATCATTCTGATCAGGAACATAATAATACAATAAAGTCTGCAAGACTTGGCAACATTGCTTGCATATTTCTTATAAAAATCAAGTAAAATCACGGAGAGGATTTCAGTGTATCATCTGAAAAACCTGCCTGAGTCCTGTCTGGTACTTCAAACAAGCATCTCCGAGTACTTATAGCTGTGGATCTTCCACAGGAGCTCCCCTCCCAGCAGCGTCCCACCACAGGGCAGGAGGCAGAGTGGCACCACTTGCCATGTCCTCCGAGGAAGGCAGCAGCACGGACAGGCAGCCAGCCACCTCCTCATCTGTTGCTAAGGGAACATGGGGAGACGAGCTATAATTATACCAATAAAGTGTGAGAGACAGCCAGAGAGAGAGAGATGTGGAATGGGCATTTGTGACGGTTCCTTCTTTATTTTTATTTCATTTATTGCTTTGTAAATCACAGACAGAAGATGTCCAAAACATTTCACATGTTGGCGGATGACTGAAGTGTAGGTGGGGCCTTTTGTGCAGAACTGTGAGCATCTTCCTAAACACAATGGGACGAGAAAAATTTCTCCCAGCCTCCAATACCTCCCCAAATGAGACACACAAAATCAGAGCATTTAAGAAAAAAGGAGGAGGGGGAAAGTTAATGGAACATGACATTATTTAGGGTTATGTTGCACCCTGAGGAAGGGAAGTCCCCTATTCCAAACACCAGTTCATGTAGCTTTGCAGAGGGAATCACACTGTTTCAGCAGGATCCTAGGGAGCAAACCTCTCAGGATGGCAAAACACCTTGGAAACGGTGTTGCACTTCCCACCGCACTGTGAGACCCCATCATTTGGTGCAGGCAACCTGTCCTGCCCTGGCTATGGGAGGCTGGGATAGTTTCATGCCATAGCCCCAGTTGGCAGTGAGGCTTTAGGGGAAGGAGAGCAACTAGATCATGCCATGGTGCCTCGACCTGTTGCTGTCTCACCAGGGAATCCATCACAGCCTTCCACTTCATTGAATAAATAATTGATTTCCCAATGTTTTTAATCACTATTCAACAGTCTTTACAAGAAGATGCTTATCCTTTGACCTAAAACACACCCTTTCTGGAAGACTACAGTCTGTTACTGTAAGCCTTATTTAATGCTTGTTACAGGGAGATGCTCAATCTGGGAACAAACTGAGTAGTCACTCCCATGCAGGTAGGTGCCTGCATTAGTAGAACAGTGGCAAAGAATCTGCTAAAAGGAAGAGGAAAAAAAAAAGGGGGGGGAGAGAGGGGTTAGAAGGTAATTACACATATTTAACAATTAGTGGGTTCAGTAGGAGCTGCTGACTCGAAGGCATTGCACCTCAGAAGAGTGGTGGTGTGATCTGCACCTCGCTGGGGACAGAGAAGCACTTCCAGCGTTTGAAAGCCAAGCAGGGCAACAAACCACTGCAGTGATTATTCATTGTGCCCAGAAGCGGAGTAAGAGCCAGGTAATGCCATTTACACGGCCTGAGCTCTGCTTCAGCCCTGACTGTGTTCAGGGTCAGCCTTGAACAGGCAGTCTTCTCCCTGCAGCAAAGGGCAATGCACACAGGGTCCATTGGACTGATATACTGGCATTTTTAAATTTTTTTTTTATAAATCCTTTGTTTCCTCTTACTGGTAAAATGGCTATACTTTATCAGTACTATTCTGATGCTGCTGGGGAGGGGGCAATGTCAGGGTAGTCTGGAAAAATAGAAAATAAATACACCCTCTTCCCCCCGATGATAATAGGCAACATCTATTGAGTATTTGGTCAGATCCAATCTGGGATCAACAGATAGAGCCCTGCTGATTTCACCTAAATTATAGATGGCCCTCCGATGTTGCAGTATGGCTACGTGCTCAGTAGAGGCATATATGTCTGCTATCACTACAGGAAACAAAAAAGGGCAAATTCAGCTCTGCTCTGACTCTGCCAAATCAGGCGGCACTGCAGCAAGGAATCTGGCCCTACATGGCTACACTCCACTGGGAGCCAGGCTGTTTGCTACCGTCCGTTTCTCTTACTGTCAAACACATGTATTCGTGCACACACATTACTTCATTACTGACCTTAATGAAACATGTCAGTATAATGCAGTTCTCTCAAATTCTTTTTAACTTACCCATGCTGAATGCTTGGGGTGAAGCTATTCTAAACAGTTTGCATAATTTCATATGTGCCATTCCCAAGAAACACTATGCATTTTAAACAATATGAACTGGGCCAGAGAGCTAATGAAATTAAACAAGGCTGGCAAATGATAGTGAACTGGACATGATTTAGCAAATATGTCTTGAAAGGCAATATTTATGAAGGCAGAAATCTAGCTGCATGGACGGCAGGGAAGCTTTCTGCAAACAGATGACTGTGGTTCACAGGATTTCAGCTATCAATCACGCCTTTTGAAAAAAGACCTTTCCCCCTGAACAATCCCTCTACACTTTCAGCCCTAAACCATCCATTCTTAACATGCAGGGATGTAAAGACTGCTGGTGAAAGCTAATGCAACATCCACAAGAAACAACAAATTTCTTTAGCCTCATTTGTCATCTCCGAGACTGAACAGTTCATGTTCACTCAAGTACACACGAAATCAGCTCTTTTCTCTAGCAAACCCTGCTTCTCTCCCCCGTGTCCCCAACCTCTACATTTTTTACAGATTGTTACTTTCTCAAAGCCCTTAGTTCTGGTAGGGAGCCCAGATCCCACCTGAGCATTCTCCAGTTTGAATTTCCCACACCGATTTGGCTTTTCCACATTGGGCTGCTCAGAGCAAGACAAGCAGCCCATGGCTGCAGCACATGAAATACCAGTCTAGAGCCAGACCAAGCCCTGGGGGAAGTGCTTTTCACTGGCAGCTGGAGAAAACCTTCACCCTGGTGGCTTTGTGAGCATGTGCCTGTGCTACTCTGCACACCCGGTGTTCAGCAAGGGGGGCGGTGGGGATCATTGGTCTTTATTCCCTGTCTCAAGGAAAGCCTCACGGGATGCTGCTGAGGAGATTATTTCACTTCAAAGAAGGCAAACACAGAAGAGCTGTTGAATGTTTATCATCTTTTTACATGCAAGCCCCATGAACAGGCTTAGTTTAAATGCAGAAGGGGAAACAACGGAGGAACAGGCTGCCCGATGAGAGGGCTGTGGACTCCAGGCTTCAGGAGTCCCCCAGCTCCCCCAGAACATCTGGAAGAGGACTGTAAGCAAAGAAGTCTCCATCAGAACACTAAGGCATGGGCCAATGCCTCAATGACTGGAGTGATATCTGTGTAATTGCTACACTGATCTTGGCACGAGGAAGACTGATGTAGAGGGTGGCTACAACGAGGAGATCCCTCCCTGCCACCCTAGAGAAGAGTGATTGTTCAGATATGGAGAACTCCACATAGGAAAACACATATGGATGCTTTTAGTGTTTTATCTAGACCTAAAGACTTCTTGTGCCCACTAGAGTAAAGAGCAGCTGGGTTTGTTTGCTTTACTCTTCATACTCTTTGAGACCCATTGTCTGAAACAACGGATGATAAACCTAGAGTACCCTCTTAGCTGGTGATGGGAGGTACATTTAAGGGGGTGGTTGTATCTTCCTTCTCAGATCAGTTCTCAGTATAGAGGGAAAAAAACTACATATTTTTCAGTGTGATGCTAACAGATACGTCTGAAGGCCACTGGAAATAATTAAAGTCTTTCCCTTGATCTCATAGATTTTCTAAAATAAAATGCCCAAAACTGTATCTCAAAGGCTCACATTTTCTCAGCAAGTATTTCTATTATCTGTCTTCCCAGTTACAAATACAATTCAATGTGCTAAATGGAAACTGTTTTTAGGCATCTTGAGCCGTTTTGAGCAAAGTGAGGCTAACATTGATTGAGAACAGTCACGGAGGAGAACAGATCAGTGATGTACTATTCTCTATGTACGCATCCCTGCCTGAGATGGAAACAAGTGTTGTCCATGATGGCCCCTTCCAACAGTTCTTCGGGATGCCATTATCAGACAAAGGGAGAAATTTTAGATTTTATTTCCTTGGGAGAGAAATGGAAGTTGAAACCGCATTTGTTCATTTATCTGCAGGGATAATAGCAATGAAAGTGACACAGGAACCTAGACAGATACAGACAGAGATCAAACAGAGGAGCAGCTGGATACCTGACACAAGCAAATACATCTGAACAGGACAATTTCTGATCTTTTAAGACAATACTCGGAGGAAAAGGAGAGCGGAACAGTGACGAAAGAAGGAAACATTTTTAACCCCTCTGAAACATCCCTTCCTAACCTCACCTTCGTATCCCACTGATCAAGGCCTCTGAACCAGTAAATCACCATGTGCCGAATTTGGGGTTTTCTGGCTCCGGAAAGGTTTATGCCTCTGATCAGTCTAGTAGAACAAAATAGTTTTTTTTAAAGTCAGCTTAAGGTGACGGTTAGACTTTCTAGACTGCTAGAAAGTGTTGATTGTTCAAGCAATTTGTCAGTCAGTCAACAGATGTAGGGCACCACTTAGCTATGAGCAAAGCAGTGTGACCATGTCACAGGAAAACAGAAAGATGCTTGTCATTAGTGATCCCCTACAAAAAGTGATTTGCTCCTTACTTACAGGTAATTTTAAGCATTTGTTCTTGTGTAGCATAACTGCTGCATTGAGATATGGTTTTCAAAATTCCCTGCAGTAGACAAGAGGTGAAGAGAAGGGGCTGCACCTATAAATCTGCACTTCCCTGCTCTGAATAAAGCTGCACTAATCCTGTGTGGCATTGTGTTCTGGCAGAGAGATCTTACTCAGGATCCGTCTGTCTCCCCACATCCAGTGACATCAAAGGGTGAACCCCCACTGGGGTGAGGTGGCTTTTGAGCAGCAGTGACCCTGTCACACAGCGTGCAAGTGCATCTCTGTGATACACACCCATGGGCATGAGCTACTAATTATTTCTAGACCTCAAAGACCCAGCCTGTAAGCTTTTGGCATGACTAACCACCCTTGTCCACCCACTTCCTACCCCTGCAGTACGTTCATTCTAGAAGTCCGGCAGTTAACAACTGTGTTTGATACTTGCTAATTTACCATAAGCCAAAGCTTAAACACCTACTGACCCACCGTGATGCACTTGTTGGAGATCCGCAGATGGAGAAGGCAGTGTTTACTGCATGCTTGAGTGCATCACAGCTTCCATTTTGAGGCAGGGCAGTCCAGTGCCCGAAGCTTTCCCATGTCGGACAATGCTGCTCTTGTTCCAGACAGAGGCACGCTCAGTTGGCAGTGGTAACAAAAATTTCAGGACAAACTCTGAGTATATATTGCATATTTACAGACTGTGCTGGTAATTGTTTGTCTACACACAAAATACACATCCCATTATTCACAGAGCACTGCAGCCGTCTGGCAAAAAAATCCTAATTTTTGGAACGAAGCATGGTTTTCTTTGCTTGTTTCCTCAGAAGCAGCTGAGACAGAAAGAAAGTGGATGACTATTCTTGTAAGGAAAATGAAAGAACATTCTTACATCCTTCTTTCTAAAACTGCTTAGAGACTGACTTAAGCCAAGTTGAAGGCTGGCAATTGAGATCACTCCTTTTGAAGCTGTGGTGTTCCCTCCTCGTTTTGTTGCATTTACCTTCAGGTTTTCAGAAAAACTTCATGTCAATACAGTAGTATATGCCTGAAATGCCAGGTAAATAGTGGAAGAAGCCAGAGAAAGGAATTTACACTAGAAAACCAGCTTACCTTCATAGTGCCGGAGCATCTGTCATAAGTAGAGAGAGAGGGACAAAGTCCATTAAAAAATAGCAGGAACTTTTCCTATGACAGTTCTAGACCCAGGAGCTAATTATTGCACTTCCAAGCGTGGATAGGAATTACCATCATTTCCAGTCATTTCCAAATGACTGTAATTGTGTATGCCTCAGGAAGAGACAGGTTTTCAGGCATTACCTAACCTGGGCTGTACGTTTCTGTCCACAGCAGGCTGAGCAGGAGTGCTTCTGGGCATCCCAGACATGGGTCACAATGTCACCATGGAAATATTGCTCAGACAATATTGTTATCAAATTGTAGGCTCATTAAGAGGTATTTTTTTAAGAAAGAACAAAACACAAAAAATAGACAAATCTTGCCAAAGGGCACTAGTGGCTCTAAAGGAAGTACATATATTGATGTGTGTGTATACCTTCAAGACACACATACATATATATAACTATGTATGCACTAGTATATTTTGTGTACCTGGAGTAGTTAGGTGGGAATGTCACTAAACAAATGCTAAACAAAGGCAGACAGTATTTTCCTGGAGGAAAGATGTCCGGTCATATTCACATGTAGAGAGGAGTTGTCCAGCCCCTGAAGAAAAACAAGGAATAATATTTGCCTTGAGCTGCATCAGGTTTTCCAGCCTCTGTCATGTATGTTGCCTACAGGGCTGGAGAGCAAAGCTATGGCAGAATGGATACACCACTGCAGTGCAGCCGAGAGGCAGGTCAATGGGTTCAGCATTCTAGACCCAGAACAGGACGACAGGACTCTCTGGACCCTCCTTTTTCCCCGTTCAGCAAAAAAAATAAACATCAACCCCTGCACGAATCATTAATGCCAAACTTCTGCCTCTCCTTGGATACATTGAGTAAATCAATCTCCACAAGGGGCTTTCACCTGAATTTCCCACCTCAGCCTTCCTGACAGTGATTCGGCCCCACATGCTTTTCCTAGAGATTATGTAGTCGAGTGACTCGTAGATGAGTGCGAATTAGGGGAATCCTGGTTCCATATTTAGCTCTTGACTCAGTACCAGACCTTGGAGGAGTCACTTGACCTTCACAGAGAGCGCTCAGTCTGGGTGGAAAACAAGGAGAGAAAACCACAGAACACTGTTCTTGCTGAAAACCAGAAAACCTGCTTTTCTGGATGGAGAACAGCTGTATATTTCTATTAAAATAAAGTGTGGTTCATCAGATGCATCTGACTGCTACCACACTAAATACTTTATTAATTCAATCATTTAGGAGGCTCTCTCCTCGTTTATGGTCACTAGATGCAAGGGGGCTTGTCTGTTTATGGAGGGGAATATAAGCATACTAATTGAAATCAAAGTACTCCTGCTCCTAACAGTACTTTCTCACTTTCCTATTTAGGCGTTTAAAACACAAGGTGTCTCTTTGTCTCATCTTCAAGTAACGTTCCATGAAAATAAGAAAAAAGAAAAAGAAACCCCACAACTGAGTTGTTGTTCACATTATAATGGATGCCATAATTGCATTTAAATGCAATAGACTTTTGCTGATTAGTTTACATGTGACTGAAACAAGGGGGTAGATAAGCACTTAACAAGGGCTTTATTTTGCCGTGCAGTAATTGCTGTTTATCACACCTATTGTGGTAGAGGTATACATCAGCTGAATTGCTTTTCTTTTCATAGCAAAAATAGGAAAATGTAATTTATGTACAAGACCCTCTAAAGATAGCACAATCTGAGAGTTTCCATCAAGAGTCAAGTGCATGCAAACACATTTCAGCATTCCAGCAGCCCCCTCCCATATTTAAGCTGCTATTCCCATGTGCCCATTACTAAATATAGCAGCATCTCTTCAGATTGACAGGAGAGTTCCTGATCCTGGCTCCTGGGCTTTGCTTCATACACTCCTAATATGGTAGAGCACTGCAGCCCAGGGAGCGCTCGCTCGGGGAGGACTCCAGAGGGTAAACTGGGTCCGCAGGATCGTCCCTCCCCACGCCATGGGAAACTGAGCGGCAGCAGCCACAGAGAAGCTGCGCCTTAACCTTTTGGTGTCTTGGCTCCGGATCAGCTGTCAGCGAAGCTGACTGGCTTCTCACGAAAGCACACAACTGTGCGATACCGAATGACGCCAACCTCCAGTTGACACCAGCACTGAGTATTCCCACTTGTCCCCCCATCTCTCACAGCAGCAAACCAGGATACAGAAACATCTGGTTAAGGCAAGAAGGGACAAAACGCTGACAGTGTTTCTTGTGAATATGCTTTAGGCTCATAAATGGACATGTAAAGCAACATGGGGATCATTTTAGTCACCCTCCCCATCCTAGTTTTATGAGCAAGACAAAGCTTGCATGTAGTGCTAGCTTGCACATCTCTGCAGGGCATTGAGCTGTGGAGGCCCTGGAGATAAAGCCTGAGAGATTATTCCAGAGAGCAACAGTTGATTTCATCTACAACTATTTGCCAATGTTTTTATTACTAATTTTAAAATCTTTCCTGCATGACTGTATGAGTTTAGCAGGCGTCCCTGAAGCCACAGATCCTGGAACTTAATCAACAGAGCTACAAGGAAGAAATTTGCCTCTTTGCAGCGAGTCAGCAGGTTTGCTTGAAAAAAGCTATAAATGTGGCACAGGCCTTTTGCTGCCCCTCGTCTTCACAATGAGCATTTTTGCTCCAATGCCCATTGTCCAAAGTCCGAAGCATCTCTAGCTCATTAAACATCTCTGCTGCCTTTGCCATCAATGCACAGACACCGGGGAGAGAATACACCGTTTGGGACTTTTCAGCTGCAGGCAGTGATTTCCCAAACCATAAAAGCACCCCCTGGGCATGCAACAGAAGGACTCATTTACACACTCCCAGCTCTTGGAGGATTATAGGGAAATATACTTTATAAATCTGTACTGCACAAAGGCCAGCCGAAACAGAATTCACGATGGAAACGTCATGGAGAAGGAAATTCCAAAGCAGGAGCAAAGTGTAACCAGTTACCACTACAAAAGTGGGCAGGAGAAGAAGGAAGAACTTCTTTGGCACAAAATTTACAGTTTAGAAATGTATCATTTATAGCACATTGTAGCCATTTTTAAATGGTCATGAACACCACTCATTCCTTTTTACTGATGATCGCGGGGGGGGGGGGGGGGGAGAAAACAATGCACAGAAAATGGAAACAGTTTATTCAAATTGCAATGCAGGAGACCAAACATCTCAAATTCTAAAATCTTTGGATAAAGAACATCTCTAGCAGGGTCTAATGCTCAGGAAAGCATTTACATCTTGAAAACATTTCTATCTTTGTGGCTGCTGTGGGTGGATAAGCTCTTGTAACTCTGGTAGGTAAAGGCAGATGGGAAATCCCTGCAGGAGCATCTTGCAGTATGTTAAAGCTCCACTGAAGCTTATGGCAGAGTTTTCATCTTTTTTTTTTTTCCCTGTGTTTCATTTCCACTATCAGTGATGCATGAAGGAAGCTAAAACTACAGATAAATAGAGGTTCCTGTTGCTCAGGTTCCCTCAGCACTGAAAGTGACAAATACACATTATTTGTAGTCAGAATAAGCCAGTAGCTACAGTGTGTGTTTCTACCAATATAAATTGAATAAATAGATTGCCCTATGCCACCTTGTTAAGCCCCGCTGCAGCAAACTCCTCTTTATACGTCAGTCCAACTTACCAGCTAGTGTTCATCAACAATAAATCAAAAGTGTGATCTAAAATACCTGTCTTTGGAAGGTAAACTCAAATGGGCCACCAGGAAAAAGGTACAGATTGGAGGTATCGCGCTGCAATGAAATGCTCTACCAGCGGCTCTTGGCAATGCTCACTGAGGGAAGACAATCGCCTCATCTGCTTCAGGGTAGTTTAGGTATGCATTTAGGCAATTCAGAGCATCTAAACTAGACAGCATAAACACCCCCTCATATGGGAGGTTTTTGTGGATCATCATCTCAGCAGACTTCATTCATTGTGCTGTCATCATTAATCTCCTTTTCATTCAAATGCTTGTCTACTCAAGATTACCAGCAGGTCAGAAGAGCCTAATTTTATATATCTATATAAACTGCATATATCCATACAAATTGCATACGTAGATATATAATTTCATATTAAATGCAACATTTTGTTAGGTTTGAAGTGTTTATCTTCTTTAGATAAGACCTCCACAGTACGAAAATCAGTTCAATCTACTTTCTGAACATTTAAGCAGAAATTCTGAGTTTCCAAACATTTCTTTTCATTCTTGTCTCCCCAAAACAAGTCAGGCAATTTAAAAAGAAAAGGTGGGGGGTGTGGCAAAAAAAAAACCAACCCCAAACAAACAAACAAAAATTATGAAACAAGGTAGTGCTGCCAAATCCAGGTTTTCTACAGTGAAGTCTGATTTAAATATCAGCCCGCTATGTTTGCATCCAGGTCCCAGGCTTAGTTTAGTGAGTGCTTCAAATTGTTACTTGGAACTGCCCAAATCCCATAATGGAGCTGATGAGGTAGATTAGGTAGAATGAATCCCAGAAGCAGATGGAAATAAGTGAGATATCGCTGATGCCCTCTGCACGGCCAAGCAGCCCCCAGATTCTCTCCCAGAGGAACACTCACCAGGCTTGTCACAGGCAGCTGCCAACACCTTGCCATACTCTGAGTTGAAGGCGAGACCACGAAAAATCAGGGTCCATCCTGTTGTGTCAGGTGTTGTGTTGGTAGACACTGTCTGGAAAGTTCATTAGGTGGGAAACTGAGAGCCAGTGGATTCTGGAAAGACTCAAAAATGGCCAAACTCCTTGGCAAAGGTGGGCACAGCGGGGCTGTAACAGTGCAGTCATGACTTGCAAACACATCTCTTGCTTCTCTTGCCCATCTCTTCGCACCTTGCACCCCTTCTTGCCAGGTTGTCTGCCAGCTGATTCTCATCCAGCCCTCTGTATTGGCCAGGTTCAGGGGAAAAAGGGAAACTGCACCACCTGGATCTGCTGAAGTCACGGGGCAGAATATCACCAGCATATCACTGATAGCACAGCAGCCAAACCACAGCTGCCATGTGAACACCCAGCAGGAGCTGTGACAGAGTGGGTCTGGTGGGATGCACCTCTGAGTTTACTGAGAAGGGAAAAACTGAGCTAATGATCAAATCTTGCCAGATCCTGTCAGTAGAGGCACTGGGAATCTCTGGTCAGCAGCTTCATTCAAAGCTGTTGGCAGAGAAAGCAAAGTTAGTGATGCCATTTTGACTTAATCCATCATTTGTAGCAAGAAGTCCTGCTCAGAGAGCAGTAACACCTGCAAGTCCTAAAAGTGACTGCAGGAGGACAGAAGCAGCAGCTGAGCCCTAAGCAGCGCTGCTGTGGCTCCACAGCCTCTCTCGAGCAGGAAGCCTTGCACTGAAGCGGTAATTAGAGGCTGACCAAGACATATCAAGCAGAGGCTGAGATGCTGATCGATTAACTATACTTCTGCAGACATCGACAGTTCTCAGCCACAGCAGAGCAAGGCATTTGCAGTTAACTCTTTCCTCTCAGTACACCCACCTTGCAGCCTCCAGTTCCCCTCACATCTTTATATCCAACATAAAGCAGGTCCTGGTACCAGCCTGGCCAGGGAAACACACGGCTTGGCACAAGCTAAATACCTGATGCTTTACCCACCTTCCCAAGCACTTGCTAGAAGAAGGCAGATTTGGGCAGCTCTCCATGGGGCCACTGCAAGAAAGATAAGCACCGGGCCGTTGTTTGTGAAACTGCTGAATATTTTGACCTTTTAATTCCATTTTATCCCTACAGCTGAGGCATAAAAGGCATCCTGTGCTGAGCAGTCCCTGGTGGAGTGAAGACCTGAATACACAAACTCCCACATTTGTGCATTTGGATGTACTGGCTGGCTTTTTCCATGCCAGAGACAGGCTGTCCTTGAAAATTATGGTGATTCATCTCAATTCAATCTATACTAAGACATTTTAAAACCACTCATTTACCCTGCATCATACAGACACTTAACACAGGCACATTATTATTCTTCATAACATACAGTGCTCCTTGGTTCTTACTGGCCCTCTGGCTTAACTCCTAGAAGTTTTATGTTCTCTAATATTTGATGAATAATGTATTTGGTCAATTTTTCTTTTAAATCCTGAACCTTCAATTACAGCAATATAATCTAAATCAGGAAAGGGATTTGTACGGACTCTCTTACACTGACACAGAAAGCACTCCTTGGCCAGTCTTGAATGTAAGAAATGGTCCTGCCAGATGGATGTGGAGCCTGGCAGGTAACTTTTATGCATTAGGGACTTCCAGAGGGTGTTAGGCCAAATGAGCCACATTAGATATAATGCCATCTAGCTAGTTCCAGACAAGAAGGATTTAACCATTATCAATCTCTATAGTCTCCCAGGGTTTTAGGATGTCTTAGTCCCTCAGTTATTCTGAGTCTGGCAGATTTCCAATTGCCAAATGCTCTTTCTACCCCTTCATACAAGCTGAGACTCCTTACAACCATGGAAAAGCATATGAATACTGGAATAAAAATCCTCAGCCTACCTATGAAGATGGATGCTGTGACCCCCATCATCTCAGCTCTGTCCTGAATGAAGGACCATGGAGCACGAGGAAGGCCATGGAACTTGCCAAAGGTGGTGCCTCAGCTCTTTCTGTGTCAGCCTTTGCAGGACACTGCCTCTCAGAGCATGGGGCACATCTGGCCTGGCATGACGAGACCCCACACCAGAGCTGGCAATGCTGTGGAGAAGGGTGGGTGCATGGAGGGCCACAGGGATGCCAGCACTAGGGACCTCCAGTAAGAGTTAGGCTTTGCTGCTTTCACAAGAAAAACATCTTTTTGATTGAGCAAAGATGATGTCCCATTCTGTCTAGAGCTGCATTCCAAGCTGCATGCCTTCCTGAAATATCAAGGTTGGGCATTGCTGCAATGGGAGGCTGCTCAGTCTGGGGAGTGAAAGACATGGACAGATGAGTTCAGGTAGAGATTCATGAGTCAGCAAAGCAGGGGAAAGACGAAGGAATGGAGGCTAAGGAAGCTTTAAGGCTGCAGGATTAATTGTGTGATGGTGGAGAGAGGAAAGGAAGTGCTTTAGCAAGTTCTCAGCACTATCCCAACAGAGGTTTTACTTCCTTCCCCTAAATGATTTGGATCAAAATCAACTTTCTATTAGCTACAGCATCCCTTGCTCCTTCCACTGTCATATCCCTGACAGCCATTGACAGCCACTACTTCTGCCTTTACACCTCCACTTGTGAGCAATGCCTACCCTTGAATATGTATGTTCTAGTGACTTCAGCTGCTCCACCACGTCTCTGCCCTCCCTGTAGTAGCTGGTTTCACATCCTGAACAAGCAGGTCAGGTTCCTCTATTTTGTTGCCTAGGTGCCGGGTGTTTATGTGCACAAACATTTCCATTGTTTCTTTGCGATCACAGCTGAGCTTGGGCAACAAAAACTCAGTTGACATGGAAAACTGTTAATTTAGTTCTCAAGTATGAGATGTGATTGATGAAGGTAGATAATCCTGCTACAAAAAAAAAAAAATGGTGCCAGTTTGCCTTGTTGCCATCTTAGGGATAAGTAGTTTCCTACACACGCAACCGACGGCCAGCAGTCTCGCTTCTGGAATTCACAAATGTAGAGAAATCCAATGTATTTACTGACAAGGCTCAGCTGGGGGAGGCCGGGCTGACAGGCACATAACCGTATATCCGATCACTCCAATTTCAGGCTTCAGGGCCACGAACAGAGTAGCTCAGGGAGTTGTATTTAAAGTACAGCGTATGGGGAACTGATCTGTGAGTGAGCGTGTGTGTTCAGCGCTGTTTCACCGCGCTGTTACAACCGCTTAAAAATCTTTCAGGGGTTGAAACCTGCCAATTTACAGTTAGCTCAACAGAAATGGCAGCCTAAGCAGGTCCATCCTGGTCTGATGAAGCTGTTCTCTCTTTTGTATCCTAACACTAGTTAAAACCTATCAGTCATCAGGCTGTTTTTAATGTTTGTGCTCATTTTACAGCTGCATGGTATCTGTGGGAGAGGCCTCGGGGACACCTTGGGGACACTTGCACCTTGATACAGGGTAGGAAAAGCATGGCAACAAACAGTGCACATTTTCCTTCCCGTGCCTGCCAACAGACTTCATTTTCATCGTGGAAAAACCAACCGTAGAGACCAGGAAGCAACAACCTGACTTGCTCGGACTTTCCCCTTCTGGGCTCCAGCCCATGCCATAAAACAAGAATTACTGAGCTGTGGCAGATCTCTGTCCTCCACACCCACAGTGCCACCAGTTCAAAGCCTGCCTGGGAATGAAGCCCATCACAGCTGCTGGCTGGATGAGGCGGCTTCCCCACCAAAGCGACTCTGTAATGCCGCTTTGGGGCAAAAAGCAGCAGATCAGGTTTGTCTCTCTCACGGACTTTGAAGCCGAGTGTCTACAAATGGACCCTGCTTTGTATTAAAAGGAGTGCAGAACTGTATGGTTTTTGCTATGAGAGCTCATTTTGTGTTCGTGTGTTCAGAGGCAACACAAGTAGCAGCTGTATGTATAGTTGATATGATGCACCTTAATTTGTATAAGGAGCCGGAGCTCGGGGAATTATACTTACTCTTTGTTTATAGATAGGAAAGATTATTTAAAATTGTTCCCCTATTGGAATCAGGCCAATCACCTTTGACATCAAAAATGACAACGGGAGCCTGCTGCAAAGGTTTGGGTTTGCATACACACGTGACTTATATCTAATCCCGGTAAAAAAGCTATCATCTTGCTGCCTTACATGGGAACTTAAAACTTTAACAAGCTTACCTCAGCCCCATAAGCAAACAATGCCTCCCTCTCAGCAGGCTTAATATGCTCTTTATAACCAAGATATCAAAGGACAGTCCTCCAGCGGAGTTCAAGGCTGTGGGGTGAGCCTACCCGAGACGGCCCTGCCACGGGAGTGGGGACGTTCTCCCCGGCCAAGATGTCGGGCAGCGGGGCAGAGCCTGAGCCCTCGGCAGCCCACCCATGGGAGCTGCGCAAATGGCTCCCCAATTTCAGCTGAAAAACAAAGTGCTGTTCCTCAGAACCGGTATCAAACGCATGCAAAGCTTTATGCAAACAGCACACGTACGTAACGAAGGGCTCCGAGAGAGCGCGAGGAGGGGCTGACCCGGTCTCATCTCGGCAGCCACCTGGGGCTGTAAACCCAGGGTGGTTCCACTCCCTCCTTGGCACAGGTGAACGCCCTGGGAAGCTGCCGTGTTGCTCCTGGTGGGGCTGTTGGAAAAGCAAGGGAACCGCCATCCTCAGGAGAGCTGGAAAACTCTGGAAATGTGCACCTTGGGGACTCGTACCAGACAACAATCCTGCTTTTAAAAAAGCACCTCTTGTCATCTGTGGAGTATTGTTGTATCACATTGGCAATAGTGCAGCAGATAAAAAAGAAAAGAGCGAGGGATGGCTGGAAGCATCTTTCCAACAAAGAAACTCCCAAGGGCAAATGTTTGTTTCCTACTCATTGCAAACTTTTTGTGTGAAACTTAATTTTCAGATTTTTTTTTAAACCTCATTGGAAAGTAAACCTTTTCATGGCTGTTGATGAGAAGCCCCACCAACCAACTTTCTGCTTATGTTCACAGACTTAAACAATTTTCACGCCCATCACAACTAACTTTTGCTTCAGAAAGAGGGCAAACAAAACAACTTACATTTATTAGGGTGATCTCAAAAGTGACTTTAATAAAAGTGACTTTGAGATAAGCTTAAGGCATTGGTATAAATACCAATGATGCAACTGAATGAAAAATAAAGCAATGTGGGATTTTTGCTTATTTTATTCTTCTCCCTGAAGAGAACTGGTATGAATACAACACTCTTCTATACCAAGCTACAGATATGACATTTATCAGATGCAATAATCGTTTCCTCTTACCATATGCAAAAATCCCAACACAACTGAGGCTCTAAGCACCAGAACACTATTTTTAATCTGTGCTTCAGTAGATGAATCAGTGTAACTGCACAGCAGCAAAGGTAAATTATTACTTTAACCAGAAGTTTTAGCTTTATTTGGTTCAGTTTTAAAAGTACATTCTCAAGTTTTTTTCACATTGTGGCACAAACCTATTAAAATTGTTTTCCACATACTACACAAGCTGTCCGTTTCACACAAAAAAATGGGAAAGTAACTTAAATTGGTGCTATATCCACTAGCTACAAGAACAAGAAAAAAAATGAGTAATTTGTTGAAGATTGGCTCAGAAAGTGACAGGCAGATTAGAAAAACTGCATTGCAGACAAGGAGGCATTTTCTAGATGGCAGCAGGATAAAACTTAAATTAAAAACTGGCTAAGCATAAGCCAGAGTCCAGGATCAAATGGGAGCAGAAGAAGGAGAGTATTGGTCTGGCAGTTTCATATGCTATTTCAGTCAGGCCAAGATGTTCTGAAGGTGAACATGCAGTGACTGATTGAGGAGATGGATAACTCCGAATGTGAGATCAGTACAAAACCAGATGTAGACGATGAAGGATAACAATATTCAAATATCCTTTAGAGAGTGTCACACAGCCCAGCTTCAAACCACATGTCAGTCCTTAGGCCAGGACCTCTAGTGGGCCCCCACCAACCACTGGGTCACAGACCTCATGTGTACTCCAGGCTCCTCAAGGCACTGAGTCGCACAGGTCCTTGTGCTAGAAGGGTACAGGCTCACATGCACAGAAGGGATTCCTCTGTAGGTAAAATCCTCTTCCAAATTTCCCAGATAGCGTTTCAGCTGTTGGTAAAAGTAAAGTAAGCACATGAACACCATGCTTTGAAATCACCACTTCTTTGTTTGCACCATATATGTAATTGAGTGTTGTGCTGGACCAGGCCTTAAGTTCTTGGAAACTTAGTTTCCCTGAAATAATGCAACTTCCTTTCCTCTCCCCTTTCACAGGGTTATCCTTTCAATGAAGAGTTTTGGGGGCACAAGATTTCAGGTAGAGCTGCATATAGTGAAGATACACCGCCCCCTGCCCGCCCCCCCAGCACTTTAATCAAAGGTTTGGGTTTCTTTCTGATGGTAACAGCCCAGAAGAAAATAACGCTCTGTTTGATAAGTAGCAAAAAGTAGCACAAGGGTAGAAAGCTCTGGGGGGGGGGAAAAAATCCCTTTTTTGAATTCTGTGATAGGGCAACTTGAACTCCCGGCAATTTTGAAGTGGGATTTTTCTCTTTGTGGGAATGAACTCCAACATGTAGAATCTTGTGCAGAGAGTCCTTGAAATTTTTTGGCTCTCTGGATGCTTTTGCATTAGGGTAAAGGGAAACCATTGAGGAAAAGCTTCTGAACACCTGCAGAAAGCTTAAGGACATATAGTCACTCAGAGACAGGTCCCTCCTACCTGGCTCCCTCCACGCACTAAGCTTTGCCAGCCCTGCTAACCTATTTTGCCTGCAGAGTTGTATACGGCAATTAAAATGAGCTATTTTTTCGCATGGGCTGGAAACCTGCTTACTTTGCAGAGTAGTTATGCCCACAGCAATCATTCCCCAGCGCCTCCCCACAGCCCCCTGCCACAGAAGGACAGGCAAATTCGGTACACCGAGAAAGGCCTGCTGAGCTGGGAGGTGAAGGGATGCTCTGGGGCAGGGACACCACAGTGTGCCGGTGGCACAGCCTGCTCCGCGGACAGCCCGTACGGTAAATGCTGAAGCACCCACAGTGCCCAGGGATTGGTTTCTCCTCCCCATTTTTGTTTTGGTTTTCGTTGTGGTTTTTTTTTTATTTATTTTAAAATCTCAAGGGCAAACTACTGACTCCCATCCCTTGCTAATGGATACATTGTACTGGAATACAATATTCTGTCTTCTTGCTTCTTCACATCATGCTGCTGTTCCCTGGGTGGGAATAGAAGAAGTGGTCCTCTTTACCACAAACAAAGCAGCTTTTAAAACAATTTAAAAGGAGATCGCAATTAAAAAACAAGAAAGAACTCATCTGTTCTTCTTTAAAGCCTGGGCTAATATCACTGAAAAGAGATCTGGACACAGCTCTGGGAATCTTTTTAGCAGGAATACTTTCTAGGATGTTAAAAAAGAATAGCCAAAAATGTCAAGTGTTTGTTGGGGTTTTTTTTGTTGTTTGTTTTTTGTTTTTTTTTTCCCCAAAGGACTCCACTTATGATGAAAACTCTTTGAAAGAAAATCTGCAATTCCTTCACTCAGCTTTTCAATTGTAGTCAGCTTTATCCCATACCACACAATTACTTCTTGCTGTTCATATCACAGTAATTTCTGCTAACAGATGTAGGCTCTAAAGTGAAGCAAGCTCAGACAAAGCTACCTGCAGACAGCACAATCACATCTTCAGTGATCTCGGCCCTGACATGGATTTTCAGGCTTAAATAGTCACTTCAGCATTTATTTCACTCAGCCTTTAGCAAGGTGCAGTTTTTAGCTGGGTGTAGTGCTTGCTTTCCAAAGCATGCAGTTGTAAAAGCCCGAGCACAGTTGAGCTGGTAGTTTTTACTCTGTAAAAACTGAACATCTCCTTTTGTGGCCGTAAGCAA
>NW_009649036.1:2880490-2880772 GCF_000708025.1 Charadrius vociferus
CAGGAAATACATGCTTGTGTTTCGCTCATCTCCACCCCCCAGCATCCAAACCTGCCCCTGCTTGTTTTTTGTGCCACAATTTCTACTCTGTTGCAGCCCAGCGCCCTTGAGGACCGCTCATCATGCCCCACATCCATCCTTGTTGAGCCGCTGTGTGTTCCTCTCCCAGCCGCCGTGTGAGGTTTCCCAGGTCTGCCAGGACAGCTGGTGCTGGTCAAGGCGCTGCTGCGAGCGGCATCCCTGTGGATGTCATCCCCACCGCTGGCATCCCCATGGTGCTCA